>NC_067229.1:28399166-28715000 GCF_019924925.1 Ctenopharyngodon idella | reverse complement strand
TCTTGGCTTTGCCAGCAAAACTGATGATTCTCCTGAGGCAGCGCCCAAACTCCTCCAGAATGAGGCGCTCTGCCACGGCCTGAGGCTGGTTGGCCAGTTCCGCCTGCTCGGCCTGCTCCAGCAAACAGTCACATGTCGCTTCAGCCACTTCCTTTGTTACGAATGTGTATGGCAACCTAGGGAGGAATTCATTAACATTTAAATTATTTAAGGAAGGCCATTTTCTAACATTTCTAACATTAACTAGACAGCTGCTAGAAGAATGCCAAGCCATTTCTACGTAGGTTGTTGCGAAAGGCCCCGATATACTCACTGCCAAGTTCTTTTTTGTTCTTCGTTTAGGGGTAAAACGAAGTTCGAAATACGTGAGCAGTGATATACTGTAATCGAACAGGGCACGGAAAAGGGGTGCGTTTCCCAAAAGCATCATTATTCAACTATGGTCACAAGTTCCATTGAACTCCATTGGTAACGAAGGAACTTATGAACATAGTTGGCTTTGGGAAAAGCACTGCTTTGCTAAGGCACTGCAAGGAAGTTACTAGAAGGTTTTTAAAGTGTCCTGGGTTGCTGCTAGGGAGTTGCTAAGGTGTTCTGGTGGTTCATTGGACAGATTGAATGACAGCCCAAAAGGTACTGTGGTAATAAAGAGCTGACAAATGAAAAGGAAAGACTTACTTTCCGCCTCCACTAGTGATGGCTGGTGTGGTTCTGGTGAGCAGATCTGAGATCTGTGAGGAAAGCTTGGTTTTGGCTGCAGTTTGCTGCTGGACCCGCACCTCTGCAGCGTCGGCCAGGTGCATCAGCGTCTTCCTCTCAGGACTCTCCTCAAAGTTCTTGCAGCCCATACATTTGCAGATGGACGAACACATGATCTTTGCCTAATGCGAATGGACATCAGAATGTTATCTGGTCCTCAACACAACTGAAAACTACCCACATCTTCTGTATGACAAGGCCTTGGGCACTTTCACAATCTTTGCCCTTTGACCTGTGAAAACACTCACCTCATAACACTCGCAGTAGTTTTTCAGACAGCCAGATTTCTTACAATTGCAGCCTTTGCTGTGTCTCCTGTCCGACTCTCCTTCTTTGCCTTTACCAATCTTGGGCTTAAAAGCTACAGGGTTTCTGTCTAAACACGCCTGGGCAAAAACACATTACATCATACTTCATTTGATTCCTATGCACTTCAAAGCATTACAGCAGAACTGTCCTGATCAGCGAGAGAAAGAAGATCTATAGAAAGGCAGTAATTCGTTACCTTGATGGCCTTCAGTCTTTCACTCTCATGATCAAGGTTGTTGAAGCAGTTAACACAGTTACAGTTATTACAGAACTCCCCATTGGCAAAGCAATCACAATACCTGTGAGACGAGAGACATCAAACTCTTATAGAGTAAACGCAAAATACAATTCATAAAACAATTCAGCAAAACTTCAGAACTTCAGCTGCCCAAGAGTTACACTACAGTTCAAAAGTTTGGGAAAGGTAAAGTCTCTTTTCACAAAGGCTGCCTTGATTTGAGAATAAAATACAGTAAAAACAGATATTTTGAATAGGGATGCACCTATAGGATTTTTTTTGGCTAATATCAATTTAAACAACTACCGGCCGATACAGATATTTGCTCACTTTTTGAACTTTTGTCATAAAAATGACTGTTTTAATCTGTCATTACAGATTACTGCTTTCATCATGTTTTAAATGAGCAAAGTTCAGAAACGCATGCATTAAGATATACTAGCTAGTTTATTGCTGCATCAAATCATTTTCATTGAACATGGATTCATTTAACATTCAACAGGCCAATGCTTTAAGGGAGGCACGAAGAAAGATAAAAAAAAAAAAAAAAAAAACATAAGAAATGACAACCTTAACAGATTTTTCCTATCAAATATTTCTTAACAACATTAACTTATTTAACTTTATTAGAGAACATTACATATTTCATTAATAAATAGAAAGATACTGTACAACTCCATTCCTTTATGCAGTTATATAAAACTATCGGTTTCTTACATCAGCCTTTTTCACGCTTATAGCTGATATGATGGTTTTAAATTGATCAATTTGATTTGTTAAATTTTTTTTTAAAAAGTTCAATATAACATTTAAAATATTTGAAACAGAAATCTTTTGTAATATAAAGAATGTCTTTACTGCCACTTTAGATCAACGTATCACTGCTGAATAAAAGTATTAATTTTTCGAAAAAAAAAAAAAAAAAAAATTACTGACCCCAAACTTTTGAATGGTAGTACATGAAATGCTACAGGCAAAGCTTGAAAAAAATATTTATGTCAATATTTAAACTGCTTGACAGGTAGTGCTTGTGAGCAATAAAATGTAAAATTATATTTGCACCTCTGATAATCCCCACATCCTGTCTGTCAGAATTAACTGTCCTGGCTGGTGAATTTGACAGTATGAGAACTGAATTGCAGGTTTTTAAAAAGGAAGGAAGTTGTTTAAAAAAAAAAAAAAAAAAAATCACACAATTGGATTTGAAAACTATGAAAGCGCTTGCCAAATGTAGCAGCTGAAACAGATTGCACCCTTTATATGGGCCATTTTCAGAGAATGTAAACAAATGCTGAGGAACATACAATTTCAGACACTGTGACCGTGTGCAGTTGCAGGGTTTTCTCGGCCTTGAAGTTGCTTCAGATGTTGATAAACTGTAATAAAGCACATGCAGAATGTAACCAGAGGGTTAATGAAATCTTTTGTTTTATGCAACTGAAATACATGTAATAGCATGGCATGTGGCGCTCGGCTCACCCATTGAGTGAAAGCCTGGCTTGAGTCTGTATGGGAGTGGCTGTTGAGAAGGTGGAGCTGCTGGTCAAAGTCACAAATGCAGGCTGGGGGAGCTGTGAGAATAAGCAAGGTCAGACAATCCAACAAAAACAAGCAACCAAACTCATCCATCCTTCTCCACCACTGACATACGGACCTGCGTAACGTATGGGGCTGGCAACACAGCGTAGCCCATGTTTCCAGAGCCGTGGGCGGGGGCGAGCACAGTGCCAGGCGGCAGGTTGGTGAGGTTAGGCTGGATCTGTGGCAGATGTGTGGCTGGCATGATGAGACGCTGGGGGGTCTGACTGGTGGTCACCACCTGAGCTGCTGACGTCAAGGGTTTGGGTACAACCTGTGCACAAAAAAAAAATATATATAATTCAAGATGATTGAAATGTGACTGATGAGTTACAGATTATTAAAGGGTTCACCCAAAAATGAAACCTTTTGAGGTCCAGAACAGTATTAAAGACATCATTAAAATAGTCCATGTGACTACAGTGGTTCAACCTTAATGTTATGAAGTGACGAGAGTACTTTGTGAGCAAAAAGCAAAACAAAAACAACGACTTTATTCAACGATTTCTTCTCTCCCGTCAGTCTCCTATGCAGTTTACGTAGTGAACACAATACAGCGCTTCCTTGTTTATGTCCGAACACGGCTCAGTATTGGCCGACGCTGTACATGTGAGCACCACGGCGCATGCGTTCACTACGTCAACTGAGTAGGAGACTGACAGGGGAGAGAAGAAATTGTTGTTCAGAAACCCTCGGATTTCATCAAAAATATCTTAATTTGTGTTCCGAAGATAAACAAAGGTCTTACAGGTTTGGAATAACATGAGGGTGAGTAATTAATGACAGAAATTTCATTTTTGGGTGAACTAACCCTTTAAAAGCAAACAGACCACAAGCTGCAAGACCATTCATAAGAATGGTGTCATTGTGTGCTGTATGTGTGCAGAACTGCTGTGGCAAGGAACTAGGCGTTTCACTGTGTACCTGTTTCACGGTCTGTGCTGGGACGATGGGTACAGACATCCGCACCGCAGCATTCATCATCACAGGCTTGGCTTTACAAACAATACAACAGTAAATAAATGTTATTAGATTTTCTTGAATTCCCATATTCATATACAATCCTAGCATTAAAATCATTCTGAAAAATGGAATGCTGCAGTGCACCCACTATAAAAACAATAGCGCATGAAAAGTTAAAAGTTTATCGAAGGACCACTGCCTAAAACAGGAAATATTTAACTGAAAGTTATCAAAGACAGTCAAAGGGGTACAGTTGGGAACCGAAAACCAATTGGTTAAAAAAAAAAAAAAAAAAATACTGAATCTATATCATGAAACAATGTACAGTCAAACCAAAAATTATTCAGACACTAGAAATAATTTTTTATAAAATAAAGCAAAATAAACTGACATATTATACCCAAAAATTCTTCATACAGTGGACTACCAGTAAAATTGATACACATTTGAGACCAAAAATTATTCAGCCACTTTGACCTGACCATGTTTTGCTTAAGTGTTATTTTTTAGTGTTCTGTGGAGAGTATCATCACCTACGACATCCAGGTGTGGTTTAAAAGCTGCACTATGGCTGATAAAAAGGTTCTGGAGAGTCAGGAAGTCAGCACAGAACATTATAAGGACACAGCTTCCCTCACTGACTGATATATATACAGAGCCAGATGCCTGTGTCGTGCAGCACACATAATCACCCAGGAAACAGTCTGTTCACACTGCTGCCTTCTGGGAGGCGCTATAGGTCCATTCGGGTCCGCACCTCTAGAGTTTTTAGTTTTTAACATAAAAGAACTAAACTCTTAATTATTTACGGAACCGAGTAATACATTGGACTAGGGCTGTCACTAACAATTATTAACAATCTCGCACATTATCAATAGACTGTTTATACACATGGGATTGTGCAATATACTGCTTATTTATCTTTTCTTGCGGCTATGTTGAATTTGCTTGTTGTGTGTTACTGGTAACACTTTACAATAAGGTTCATTAGTTAAACATTAGTTAATGTATTAACTAACATGAACTAACCATGAGCAATACATTTGTTACAGTATTTACTAATCTTCGTTAACATTGGTTAATGAAAATACAGTTGTTCATTGTTTGTTCATTTAAGTTCACAGTGCATTAACTAATGTTAACAAGATTTTAATAATGTATTAGTAAATGTTGAAATTAACATTAACAAAGATTAATAAATGCTGTATAAGTGCAGTTCATTATTAGTTCATGTTAATTAATGAACCTTATTGTAAAGTGTTACCATGTTACCTTTACTCAGTGTTCTGTATTATGCTTGTTTGTGTTACTTTTACCACAAGGAGTTGCAGTTTGAATTTTGTTGTACAGCTGTGCAATGACAATAAAAGCATTCAAATTTCTTACTGAATAAAAAAAATACAGTGTGATCAATGTAGTCTAATTCCTTAAATGAAACTAACAACTAACCGTGAGACTTACTGATATGCTCACTGTTCATATTCAAAGTGTATCATACATGATGCAGTTTCACTATAATATTTCATAAAAAAATAAATGAAATGTTACCATTTTTATTGAACAATTAAGGCCAATTGTTGCACTGTTTATGCCACCTCTTCAAAAAAAAAAAAAAAAAGTGAAAAAAAAATATATAGATTTTATCAGCGTTTAATCAATCTTTTAAAAATGTAAACAAACAAAAATATAACTAAATTATAATTCTTTTTTTTTTTTTTACAACAAAACATTGCTTTTTATCAAATATGGTGCGGCACAACAGACAATGTATACTGTATAAATTAAAATGGATGAAAACATCTTGGCTGTATGATATTCTATGATATGATATATATTATGATAAGCTTGAAATATTGATATGATGTATTATAAGCTTTTTTGAAGTGCAATGCAGGTGAAGTGACTATCAGAGCAGCTCAGGAGATGAAGTTCATGCATTCATGTCCTCATACAGTGAGAAGGAAGATGCTGAAAACACCACAAGCATCTCATGTGCTTCAGTATGTGTGTAACAGACAAAGTAAGCTGCGCCGCTCATTCACACAGAGATAAGCAGCCTGACATGCATCTGATGTAGATTTAGGATAATACCAAAAAAATGACTCAACTTTATCATTGATATGGTGGAATTTTTTTTTTTTTTTTTTTTAAATACCGATTAATTACCCAACTGTATTTAGCAATGGAACTGCAGTACTAAATGATTCTTAAATGGAAACAGAATGACTAAGAGAAACCAGAATTGTTAAATTCTTTCATTTCCCAGCCCTACACATGGGTTTGCCTGTGATATACTGACCTGGTTGGATGGAAGGGTTGGTGTTGGTGCTGGCGCCCGTCTGTGCGGTGCTGCTGCCGGTGGTGGCCGTTACCAGCCGCACATAATGGAAGCGACTGCCCGGCACCTGGATCTGCTGCACGTTGGGAGGTGTGGTGAGGGGGATGATGGTCTTAAACTGGGATGTTCCCACCCCTCCCACCGTAACCGTCTGCACTGGCTTTACAGCCTGTACATAAAAACAGCATAAAAATGTAGTTTTGTAGTGTTGTTCTTATACACCAAATTACAATGTAATACAGCATAAAGAGACTGTTATTGAAGGATGGGGCAGTTAAAATGCATTTTTGACAGGACAGCATACTGGTTTGGTTTTTGAGGGCTCTAGATGGGCGTACCTGTGCGGCGGACTGGCTGGTTCCTGCTTTAGCTGGAGAAGTGGCGGCAGACTGTTGAACAGTGAGGATCTGCTGGCCTAGAGCCACATTGAGCGGCAGCGTCACAGACTTCTGGGGTGAGTTTGGAGACTGACTGGCCACCGAAACCACAGTCAGCTACAGACAGAGGAGAAACATGAAGAAGAGGGTGGCATCAGAAACCAGAGTGTGGCCATCATCAAAAAAAAAAACAAAAAAAACAACTGCCACCACAAAAGACAGGTAAATGTAATTGCAATGCCTGTTTTTACTTTTAAAAGATTTGAGACCTTGCTGGGAGACTTGAGAGGCGAGATGGCGACTTTGCTGTTACCAGATGTATTCTGTGGCACAGTGCTGACGGTCTCGCCAATGGCAATGGTGCGTGGAGGTGTCACCGGGGTACTCTGGGTAACAACTCGCCCTGTTGGCAAAAGAAAGGATTGAAATTTAGATTTCTTAATTGTTCTGATAAAACAAGTGCACTTTTGCTCTTGTTATAAATATAGACAGAAGATTACCAGTAACTACAGGAGCCACTGAAGCTGGGCTGGCCAGTCCTTTATTGTTCAGGGCCTTTGTGATGATGAGCTTTGTAATCATTGGTCCAGCCGTAGATACTGGTGGTTTCTTTGTGATCTGTGAGGAGAAACACGATACTTTGAGATTATTTTAGTTGCCTACGATAGACACTGAACAGGAAACAAGATTTTACTTTCATTATTAGGCGTATTATATTCATATTACATTTTTAATAAATAATAATAATAATAATAATAATAAATAAATTTGCTGATTTAAATACAGCATTAAAAATGGCATTTTTCCTTGTAGAAAAAAAGGCATTTCCTTATAGAGAGATAAAAACCATTTAAAAATATGACTATAAATAATATTACATTGTAAATAATAATAATAATAATAATAATAATAATAATAATAATACCTAATTTCAAAAGTACAGTGATAAAAGGCATTTTCCTTAAAAATAAAAACATTTACAAATATGGATTTAAATAATTTAATATACTATCAATAACAACAATAGCTCATGTTAAAAATACAGTAATAAAAAGCATGTATTCATAGGAAAATTTAATTATAATATAAATAAATATTATATTATAATCATTAACAATAAAAATAATTGATAAAAAAAACAATATAAAAAAGGCATTTCCCTTTTAAAAAAACAAACAATTACAAATATGGCTTTAAATGATTATACTAAAGATCATAATAGCTAATTTTAAAATACATTTCCTTATAGATTTTTTGTGTGACATATTATAAATAATAATAATAATAATAATAATAATAATAATAATAATTCAATACAACATAAAAAGGCATTTACAAATGTCTTTAAATAATTATACTATAAATAATGATGATAGCTCATGTAAAAATATATATAAAAAAAAACTACTATAAATAAATATTATTATAAATAACAATAGCAATAACCAATTTTAAAAATATAGTAATAAAAATGGCATTTATAGAAAAAACATTTACAAATATGAAGATTCTTCTATTCCTTCCAAGCTTGAAAGTGTATAACATTTTGGTAACACTTTATTTTAGTGTCCTTATTACTACAGTAACTATACGTAATGTGTAACAACTATAAATTATGCATAATTAAATTAAACTAACCCTAAACCACACCCTAATCCTAACCCTATAGTAAGTACATGTAGTTAATTATTATTAGTCAGTACTTAAAATGTATAAACTACACTGTAACATGGACACTAAAATAACCATTATTTTCACTAAAAGCCAGTCAGCTGTAGCAGTTACAGTTTCTATATTAGTTAATACCTCAGTGTTACATATAATATATAAATCCCATGAAAAACAAGAAACTGTGGCCAAAGTAAAGATCCTTGCAATTAAAGTTTCTCTTTAGGGTCTTAAAATAAAACAGTAAAATCACACCCACCCAACACAGAGTGGTCTGCTGCTTCAGTTATGCAACGTCTACATCCTCAGTGTAATAATGAGAGGTTGATAAACACCCACCTGAAGTGTCTTCAGCTGCTGGGCCTGCAGTGTTGTGGAGGAGCCCATCAGCTGACTGGCTGAGCTCACAGCTATCACAGGCTTCCCTACTGCAGTCACCATTTTGATCTGCGTCGGCTGGGCCTTGGCATCCCCTGCGCCCTGGGTAGTGGCGGGCTTGTTCCAAGTGTGGGGCAGAGCCAACATAATGGGCTGCCCTGTTTTACTGAGGCCAGCAACCAAGAGTTTTTGGCCCTCTGGCTTGAGCACAGCAGAGCCTGGAGGTTTGCCATCTGCAGCAGGGGAACTGGCCACTTTGTTGATGATGAGCTGGTGGTTGGCTGGGACAGTAACACTGGAGATTTTGGGAAGGTTTTGAGTCACCGCAGAACTGGTGGTTTTGGCAGGGGTGGTGGTGGTTGTGGTGGTGCCAGCCATGAGGCCGGAGGGGGCAAGGAGGAGTTGAGTTCCTGTGCTGGTGCTACACTGAGCATCAGTGGAGGTGGAGCTCATCTGCATAGACGTGGTGGCTGGACACAGGCTGACGATTTCAGGCACCTCTGTTTCCATAGGAACCTGCGCTGGCTCTGGTTCAGATTGGGGAGGAGGAAGAGCAAGGTGATCAGCGGGGAGTTCCTCTTCCATCGCGATAGCTTCCGTATCCATAATCTCATCAGGCAGGAGGCTGTTGAGCTCAGGCGACACCACATCCATCGTGTACAAAGATAATGAAAACACACTAGGGGGGGGGGGGGGGAAACAAAAAAAACAATTATTAAATGTATAACGTTCAAATGTTTGGAGGCAGTAAGATCTTTACAGTTTTTGAAAGAAGTCTCTTCTGCTCACCAATGCAGCATTTATTCAACTTAAAAATAAAGTAAAATATTAATTTTATGAACTATCATTACAATTTAAAATAGTTGTTTTCTATTTTACCATTTTAAAATCTGATACATTTAAGGATTATTTGATGAATAGAAAGTTCAAAAGAACTGTATTTTTTTGAAATATTTTGTGACAATGTAAAAGTCTAAAGAATAAAATGAGCGATTTCTTTCTTTCTTTCAAAAAAAAAAAAAAAAAAAAAAAAAAAAAAAAAAAAAAAAAAAAACCAATTCTAACTGACCACAAACTTTCAAGCAGTACTGTAGCTTGTGGAAGCAGCTTGTGCAGGGATTAGGGATGTCAATTTACATGAATTCCCATAATCAATCATAAAATAATGATCAATTAATTGATCTTATTACTCATTTATTCTATTTACTTTTATTGTGGCATTAATCGACTATTGATAAGTTTATTGATTTAATTATTATTGGCAATTAATCGATCGATTAATCATTAGCATCCCTAGTAGGGATCATAAATAGGCTATTATAGTGTTATAGTATAGTGTATATTTTCGATATCGCTAATGAAATATCTGAAATCGTTCCAATCCTCTTTTTCTGCAGTACTGATACACAGATACAGCTGCACATTCTCATTCTCTCTTCTCTCCGACAGCGAATTGACACACACCCGCCTCCTCTCACTCACTCACTCCAGTTGAATATTGCCTATATTGAATGCAGAATAATTCTGAATATTTGGTGAACCACTTGATGGATTCATTGAAGAAGAAAATAAAAAAAAGTGACTGACAAAGTTTCTCACAAATTGAACATAATTATGGCTTTCAAGCAAGTTTCACTCAACACAAAAACAGTATCTATATATTTTAGAGCTGGGTGTAAACAGAAAACTGCACTACAAAAATTTCCATGACTATACAAGACTTCATTAATTCCAATGACTTTTCTGGGTATGGAAAACAAAATTTTAAATATCCCTGAAATCACAGGGTTTGTTGGATGGAGCCATGTTTAACTTTTTGGGGGTGAACTACAACTCATTAAAAAAAAATGAAACTAAAATAGTAATAATCATGCCCCAGGTTTCACAGACAAGGCTTAAGCTAGTCCCAGACTAAAATGCAATGTTTGAGCAGTTTTGTCAGTGCAAAGCAAATTGCACTGACACATCTTAAAATATGTCAGTGCCATTGTTTTGTCTCAAGATGCACACCAGTAGTTTTTTCTCTAAGGCACATTCATAAAAGGTAATTGTAAATATCATAATTGAACTAAGGCCTAATTCTGGCTTAATCTAAGCCCTGTCTGTGAAACCAGACAATAATTTACATTCAGGTCTACGTTTAAAAAAAAAGTGGAAAAAGCCCACTGAATTTCCTAGCACCAAGGCCTTTTTTTTTTTTTTTTTTTGCTGTGCATGTAATAATAAACATTACCACTTCAGCCTTATACACAGTCTAGACAGCATTTATGAAAACTGAAAAGTACTGTAGTGGGAACAACAATGACCAAGTTTGTTAATAATATACACATGGCATTACATTACAATATCCACACATAAAGACTGCAGCACTTTGGAATAAAAAATACATTGTACAAAATATATAGAACAGATCTCATCGTATCAAGTACATCCAGCACTAATAGTTATGTCACACATACTCTGCTACAGTCAGCTGGCGGGCCATTCAAATCCCCATGTTTATTAAACGCTGTACACACTGCGAGCGACGCGACCGGACCGCTCCCATTCCAATCACCCACAGTCTCCACTGTTGACGGCGTTCATCGCGTCGCGTGCAGTGTAGAGGAGCTGTTTATGCTCAGCTGCTATGTGGCTAACTAGCACAGGAGCTAACCAGCAGTTAACGCAGTTACATGTTAAGAACAGCTGTCACAGCTAACATTAACTAGCCATAAAACTGACCATCTGCAAATAATAACAGCAGTTGTCTACTTAAGATATTGTGGTTTAAACAGCCGCACTAAAACAACACTTTTATGCATGCGTTTAATCGGTAAACGTGACATTTACAGCCGTTTTAAAAACCGTGAAACAGCAGCAGGCCTCTTTGTACATGCCTGAGAATAACAATCCATGTTTAATCCTTTACCTCAACTGTTAATTCAGTGAAAGACTGTCAGTTTCACATCAGATGGAGTTTGTTGATATTCGACGCGCCTGCTTTCCTGTCTATTCTGTTGCCATGGAAATATCGATATTTACAAGACATAGTGCGCAGCATGAGAGTTACTGTAGACTGGGACGTTTGCCTCTTGAATTGAGTCCTGTTATAGGGAGTTTAACACGCGCTGCTTGTCTATTTCAGGCCGGGTTGGATTTCGAAAGATCCGCCATTTTCATCTCGTCATCAGTTCGGACACGAGAAACAGGAGAAGAAAAAACAACAACAACTTGATTTAATGTTTTGTCAGAGTTAGAGCACAAAAGAGGAATGAAGTTTATCGTTTTGAGAATTAAAACTATTAATATGTCATTATTCGATTCAAACCCGCATAACTCGTCCTTCACTGGGGGAAAAAAGAGATGTTTATCAGAATGACAGCCTCACCATTCACTATCATTGCATATTTGTCATACAGTGAAAATGAATGGCGATTGAAGCTGTCATTCTGCCTGGACAAAGAAAATGAAAGCCATACAGGTTTTGAACAACAGGAGTAAAAATAGTTTATTTCAATTTTCTTTTCATCTTTGTGCTCTGTTATGATTTTGATTAAAAGGAATTAATGCAAATACTATGTGAAATAAAAATGTAATATTAAAGTTTGTCCCACAAACAAAAGCCACTCAATTACTCTCTCAGTCTTAATGTCAAAGAGATTTATATAAGAAGAGAGCTTAGAAAATTGAAATAATTAAAATACTTATATTTCCTTCCATTTTTTTAATCACTGCACACTGTGCAAACATAAAACAAATGTCCTAAGCGCAAACTTTTATAACCAAAATACTGTTCACTGTTTATAACAAAGAACAGGTCACTCTGCCACTATATATATAACGTTAGTGTTAATAATATTGTGAACCAGTGACTAAATGTATCCATAAGATGACAGGCGCGTCGGGCCAGCAGCTCGCTGTCATTCACTGGCAGGTATAGTAGCCTCAGGTGCTAACCAGTTAGCCACTATTAACTCCTGCAACACTTCAATCCCTGCAGTAACCTTTGGCTATATTTGGTTGATGATGCTGAAGATCAGCAAACATTAACAGCGATCATTTGTGGTCACAGCTGGGTGTGTGACGTACTCTGGAACGAGCGCGGACGGACATCAGCTGACACTACACTGTTAGCAGCTCGGCTAACTAGCTGAGATCATATTGCCCCTCGCTGAACACCCACCCGAGCTTAAAGCACTTCTTACACTTGTTCGAGATGAGTGTCGAAACGCTTTTCTGAAATCCTCAACGGTTTCCACTTGATCACGCACTGTTAAATCCAACTCGGTGCTGCATCGTGTCGATCATCCGCTCTCAGACGAAGACGATTGTTTAAAATACCGCGCCGAGCGCCATTTCACCTCTAACATCCCATAATCAAGCCACGCCTTCATAGGAAGCAACAAATGACGTCACGCAACAACTTCCGTCCGTGCAGAGGAGACATTTGCACATCTGTTTTATGATTGCCCTACATCCAAACAATTTTGGTCTGGCCTTGGTTCCTACATATTCGATTCTGCCAATGTTACTCATTCTTTCAGTCTAAAAGACATTATTTTTTATTATATTGATGATAAAAATAGACCCCTGGAGTACCTTTTTAATTTCTTTATTTTATATGGCAAATTCTTCGTCCATCCTATCCCTATTTTGAAACTGAATTAACCTCACTTCTTAAATCTCTTTGTTATATAAATAATAAAAAAATCCCTAAGATTTATTAAATATTATGAAGAAATATTAAAAGAAAATACATGTATTTAAAAGCTTTCCCTGTATATTAATGTCTGTATGTTACTGTATCAAAACAGTTGTAGTGTATGCATTTTTGTCATGTCTCTGTGTTATGTCATCTTTTGTTTTTCATTGTTTTAGTATAATCCTTGTTTTCTTTCTTTGTTTGTTTTTATTTTATGTATTTGTATGTAATTCCTTGACAATGTTCTTACGTTATTGAGCATTAATTAAAAAAAAAAAAAGTATTCTACCTATAAACGTAGAAAGTTGAATGGATTGTGGTAAAAAATTAGTATAAATATATATATATATATATATAGGCTATATTTATCATCATGTCAGGCTAATTCCTATGTGTATTTTAATTCTGAATCAAACTTTAGAGTTATTATTCGAGTAAATTACACAAATAGCCCACTTAACATAAGATATCAATCAGTTAAGATATGACATCACTTACAATGTAGCTTTTACATAAAGTAATAAATATACAGTAAACAATAAATGTGTGTAAGGATGAAGAGTGCAACAGAAATACTGATGTATCCTTTTGTATACTATTTAAAAAAAACAATGGCAATGACAAATGATCAGAAAGTGACTAATTTCACCATATGTTAACATTTATTTTGATTTAATTATATTTGTGTAAATAAAAATATAGTATCACATGTTGTTGCCATAAAAAATTAGATTGTTTACTTATAGTTCCACTAAATCCACTAAATCAAACTCATTATATTATATTATATTGCAGTTTCCCTTCTCTGCAGCCACTTGCACTTTGGCACTGGTCTTTATGTTTGTTACTATTCATTATTAGATGTGAAATGGATCAGACTATATGGTTTATAGTATATCATTTAGTAACTGTTTCAGACAGAATATTACAGAACAGTAGTCTAGTCTAGTCTAATGCACAAGAGAGTAATGACCAGATGTCTGAAACTGAAGATAGTCTGGCACTAAAGAGCAGTCATGTTGAGACTTCTGAGGAAGATTTTTACGAAATGCAATGGTGTCATCAAGTGTAATAGGATCCTTAGGTTGGCTGAAAGTCTGGGTGGTAAAGGTATAGGTTGAAAACCGCCGTTCTATACAACTGAATAAAAGATATAAACGCGGAAATAAAAACTTCAAATTTACATGAAATTTAAATTCGGTTAACAAATTCATAACATTCAATAAAATAAATAAATAAATAAATACCCTGATGCCCTCTAGTGGTCAGTGTGTGATGTGCAGTTTCCCCCCGGGCGTGATTGAGTGGCGCCCTCTGGTGGTCCGCTGCATGTGTTGTTGTTTGAGTGACAAGGAAAATGGCGTCCGGCGTGAGGCAGGAGCTCGCACAGCTGATGAACTCAAGTGGGTCTCATAAAGATCTAGCTGGGAAGTATGTAATTTCAAGTCATTTACAAGTATTGGTACTTACTGTATGTCTATTGCATGGATGTATTATTCTGTAGGTTTTTCCCATAGTATGAAAGATGTGATGCTGCAGATGATATGACTACAGGCTAACATTAGCTAGCGTGAGGATATGCACAGATGATACCTGTCAACATGCCTAGATTTGTTTGATAAAAATCGAAATAAGTTATAATAAGTTGTTAATAGTTTGTAGTAGTTAGAATCATTTATAAATAGTCGTATGATAATGTATTTAAGATTTAATGGTAAATTTTGCAAGGGCTGGCCGCTGGAGTTATGGCAATAAGTTAACTTAAAAACCACTTATTTCCTAAATTAAAGACCTCATGAAATCAAAATTGGAGGCTTTTAGTCTACGTCTTTTAGGTTTAAGGTAATTCATATTGTGTGCACCTAAAGGTTGACAAAATGGTATTTCATCAGACAGGTGCAAAATTGTAAGGTCTTTCTTTTCTGGTAAAAATGACCAAAAATACTGGTGACTAATCTTGCATTCAGAGGCATATCTAAATTTTTGTCCAATCAAATGTTCTAGAATGAGCATGCCCCGCCCCCAACACCACCCACCTCTGACTAGCAAAATAACAGTAACAAAGCAGCAACCAATTTTTTTTAATATTGTTATCCAACTTAAGATTGTATAAGCAAATATATGGTTGTGCTCTCTTGCAAAAAAATTCAAGTAATTGTCTAATGAATAGACTAATCAATGTGTTTCCAAAAATTGTGTACTGTTCATCTGACAGATACCGTCAAATATTAGAAAAAGCTCTTCAGTTTACTGATGCAGAACAACTTGAGGCACTGAAAGCATTTGTTGAAGCGAGTAAGTACACTATTATTCAAGTACACTAATCTGATAATATAAATCGAATAGAATCAGCTTAAATTGTTTTGTATGGGATTGCTCTCTTTACATTGTTTAAACTGATAAGCACCCCTATTTTGCACACTTGCACAGTGGTCAATGAGAACGTCAGCCTGGTCATATCCAGACAGCTGTTGACAGACTTTTGCTCACACCTTCCAAACCTACCAGACGGCACTGCAAAAGCTGTGTGCCACTTCACCCTGGAGAAGATTCAGCCCAGAGTAATCTCATTTGAAGAACAGGTAGGCCCCTATGTGTCATGAAAAATATTCTCAACTCAGTGCTCTCAACCATATGGATCATATTTAAGCAAATCTCATGCACTTGCAGGTAGCTTCGATCAGACAACATCTAGCCACAATTTATGAGAAAGAGGAGGACTGGAGGAATGCCGCCCAGGTTCTTGTGGGTATCCCGTTGGAGACGGGTCAAAAGTAAGCCCACTTTTCTCAACTTGTTTTCATTTGGATGCCACCCAAATCTGCTAATGGTGTATTTATGTTATTCTTATCTTTTTTTCTGATTCTATAGACAGTACAATGTGGACTACAAATTGGACACTTACCTCAAAATCGCTCGTCTGTATTTAGAGGACGACGACCCAGTTCAGGCCGAGGCCTACATCAATCGAGCATCTTTACTTCAGAACGAATCCACCAATGAACAGCTGCAGATTCACTACAAGGTGCACCAAATATTTATTTCAAGCTTTGTACACACACAAACACACACACACACACACACACACATACAGTATCAGTCAAAAGTTTGGACACATTGAAATTTTTTTTAATGTTTTTGAAAAAACTGAAATTTCAATTACTCCAGTCTTCAGAAATCATTCTAATATGATTATGTATTATCAATGTTAGAAACAGTTGTGCTGCTTAATATTTTTTATAACCTGTGATACTTTTTTCAGGATTCTTTTATGAATATAAAGTTAAAATAAAAAGAACAGCATTTATATAAAACACAAATCTTTTGTAATAATATACACTCTACTGTTTAAAAGTTTGGGGTCAATTTTTGTTTTACTTTTTTGAAAAAAATTAATACTTTTATTCAATAAGGATGTGTTAAATTGATAAATATGGATAGCAAAGGCTTATGTTGTAGTAAAGATTTCTATTTTGAATAAATTCTTTTTAACTTTTAATTCGTCATAGAATCCTGGAAAGAGTATCACAGGTTTAAATGAATGAATGAATGAATTAATTAATTAATTAAGCAGCACAACTGTTTCCAACATTGATAATAACCGACTATCAAATCAGCATACTAGTATGATTTCTGAAGTATCATGTATAATTGAAGACTGGAGTAGTGGCTGATGAAAATTGATGACATCTCAGAAGTAAATTATATATTAAAGTATATTAAAATAGAAAAACATTATTTTAAATTGTAATAATATTTTACAATATTACTATTTTTTTTCTGTATTTTTGATCAAATAAATGCAGGCTTGATGAGCATAAGAGACTTCAAAAACATCAAAAAAATTGTAATGTGTCCAAACTTTTGATCGGTACTGTAAGG
The DNA here is from genome assembly GCF_019924925.1 of Ctenopharyngodon idella. Lineage (NCBI taxonomy): Eukaryota > Metazoa > Chordata > Actinopteri > Cypriniformes > Xenocyprididae > Ctenopharyngodon > Ctenopharyngodon idella. The sequence goes on along the minus strand of NC_067229.1, from coordinate 28,697,826 downwards.
GCTGTGTTAATTTTGTGACAGATTTTTTTTTTCAGCTTAATGCGTTAAAAATATTTAACGCAATGAACACAGCATCCGTTTTTTTTCTGTCATCCTTTGGCTGCGCTACAGTATGATCACGCTATCATTCATTCAAGTGCTATTACAACATTCAAGTGTGATAAGATGCAAAAAAAGAACTCACATCTGTATATGAACAAGAACCTGAAATACGTGCACAAGCCTGCTGTCATTAATGTTAATCAAAGAACAAAAGACAAAGAGAAAATCACTCACTGCTCTTGACTGAATAACTTTTGTTGCTTTAATCAGGATGAATCTATATTCAATTTATAATTTATGCAGTGAAGACTGTTCAGTGTTTGATTATTCAGTTTCTGTATATATACCTGAAAATCTTAAAGCACTGTTTACAAGGTTACATGAGTCAAAAACAATGAAAACAATAAATGTTTTTGTTAAAGATGCACTGATCGACTGGCCAGGGACTGGAATCGGATGATTTTCCGTATAATTGGCCCAGATCGGTGACCGGCTGGTCAGTTTCACGTCTTTCCGATTTAGAGCCAGTCCGTTTTTTTTTTTGTTTTTTTTTTACCATCGTCGCAGACAGTAACATCACAGCCATGCTCGCAATCACGGCCGCATGTAAACATGTTGTTGGCTTGAATGTTTCTCACTGTGAGTGAAGAAGACACAATTCTAATTTCAAATATTATTTAGGATGGATAGTATGTGAATTGGGACGCAGCAACAAAGATGCCAGCTTTGCATTCTCACTCTCTCTTCTCTCTGATGACGAAATGACACACACACCCGCCTCCTCTCACTCCCTTGTCTCATTCACTCCAGTTGAATTGTATTGCATACCCGCAGGTTTCGATCTATGTAAGCTGCGTGCACATAAAGCAGTACCAAAGTCGCAAGTACCAAAATGAGTGGTTTACTGCGCTTAAACCGTCAGATACACGCAAATTTATGTCAAAATGCCCGTCTTGGTGAGTATATAATAAAAAATAAAAAAAATCAGTTTTGAAATCTAATTAGTTGAAAAAGAGAACGCAAGTTGTGTAACAGTATATTGGGTGCATAAACTCTAAAAGTAACGGCAGTCTAATATTCCTGCTGCTGTCTGTCATGTTAATCAAAGAACAAAAGACAAAGAAAATCACCCTCTGCTCCTGACTGAGTAAGGCCGGTTTCACACCGCAAGCGTGAGCATCGCGTTAGCATCGCGTTAGCAGCGCATGAGCATGAACTGCAGCTGCAGAGACGCGCAAGTATTCACACTGGAAGCGTTTGTACAGCGTCACAGCAGCGGCTCCAAGCTGCATATAAAGTGAGCATTTCTTTACACAGACAACTATAAATTTGTTTTTATAAGTTGGTCATTTATAAACTTCATAGTCTTGAAAGTTTGTTAACGTGGGGAGGTGTACAACACTCGCATATAAACGTAAAACAAATAAAAATAAATAAATAAAAGCCTTGTGTTATCCATTGCTGCACACAAATGAGATAAGCTTTGTGTTTTACATCATCTGCCGTGTGCACATGTTTAGAAGACAGCAAACTTGGCGAAAAAAGTTAGCAAACTCGGGTTTGATTTGGGTATGCTAGAGCCTATATAGCTGTCTGTGTAGTAACTAAAATAATGTTTATATATCATGTTTTCTGGCTAGTTTACTTTAGGTTTTTATAATACACCATACTTTAACTCAAACTGAATAATTAAAAACAAGTTTAAATGAATAAATCTTCTATAAATATTTTTAATATTAATTTTCTTTCCTGACATACTCCAATTCTTGTTAAAACACACTAGATATGCTTATTCTGTGCATTTTGAGCACTTTTTGTGTGAAATCATATTTATTTTAGATATCAAAAGTGTACTTTCACTTTAATTGAGCGTTAGCAGCATCTGTTAACATGGGCACCGAAAAAAATACGTGCTGCTTACGCTCTGCTGACGCGTTGCGGTGTGAAACCGGCCTAATGCAGAGCAGAAGCAGCAGTGCCGCGATCATTTCGGCGCTGGGTCTATTTTTGCTGCGCTGCTATGTTATATTTTTTTAAAAAGCCTATTAAATGTTAAAATTGATAGCTTTCAATTATACTGTAAAGTTAAATGGCTATATTTAATGGATAAAATTGAGGAAAAAAATCCATATTTATTTATCTTTAAATAAATCGGCATTTATTAATTTTAGTTAATGTTAATTTCAACATTTACTAATACATTATTAAAATCAAAAGTTGCATTTAACATTATTATATTGATAAATTTATATAGTTACTGGATTTCACTGTAATGTATTTGGAAATAATGGCTGCTTGGTTTAAATCATTTTTCAATAAACAACAACAACAAAATGCTGAGATACATTAGGTCAACCTTCCCAATATAAAGTATCCAAGATGTAAGATTATGTACTTGACAGTGTGTGATTTTGTAATATTTGGCTGTTTTATGGTTATTGTGAAACTATATTTTCCATCATGTTTTGCAGGTATGCTATGCCAGAGTTCTGGATTATCGGAGGAAGTTCATTGAGGCAGCTCAGCGCTACAATGAGCTTTCTTACAAATCCATCGTCCATGAGACTGAGCGTCTGGAGGCCTTGAAGCATGCGCTTCACTGCACTATACTGGCCTCTGCAGGTACTATTAATGTATTACATCACTAATGCTAAGCTACTGCTCATTTCAATCTAATCAGTTCTTCTTAATGTGTCCATAAGGTCAGCAGCGCTCTCGTATGTTGGCTACACTCTTCAAGGATGAGCGCTGTCAGCAACTTGCTGCCTACGGCATCCTGGAAAAAATGTACCTGGATCGAATCATTCGGGGAAACCAGCTGCAAGAGTTTGCTGCCATGCTGATGCCACATCAGAAAGCCACCACAGCTGATGGTATTATATATTATTAGGAATCTGAATGATTATTGCTTTAGTACTGCAATTCATTTGTGATCTTTTCTAGACAAAGGCAATGACTAATACTTGTCTAATGCTTTCAGGTTCAAGCATCCTGGACCGAGCAGTCATTGAGCACAACCTGCTGTCTGCTAGCAAACTGTACAATAATATAACGTTTGAAGAGTTAGGAGCACTTTTGGAGATTCCTCCTGCAAAGGTACAGCTGTGTTGACTGACTTTGTTAGGAAATTTCTGAAAGTATATGTTCAAAACATATATACTGTTCAAAGCATATATATATATATATATATATATATATGTATATACAGTTGTGGTCAGAATTATTGGCACCCTTGGTAAATATGATCAAAGATGACTGTAAAAATAAATCTGCATTGTTTATCCTTTTGATCTTTAATTCATAAAATTAGCAAAAATCTAACCTTTCATTGAAGGAAAAGAATTGGAAGTGGGGGAAAATCACATTATGAAATAAATGTTTTTCTCCAAAACACGTTGGCCACAATTATTGGCACCCTTTTATTCAATACTTTTTGCAACCTCCTTTTGCCAAGATAACAGCTCTGAGTCTTCTTCTATAATGCCTGATGAGTTTGGAGAACACCTGACAGGAGATCAGAGATCATTCCTTCATGCAGAATCTCTCCAGATCCTTCTGATTCCCAGCTCCATGTTGGTGGTGCTTCTCTTCAGTTCACTCCACTCATTTTCTTTAGGGTTCAGGTCAGGGGACTGGGACGACCATGGCAGAAGCTTCATTTTGTGCTCATTGACACATTTTTTTGTTGGTTTTTATGCTTGTTTTGGATCATTGTCCTGATGGAAGATTCTAGCAGAAGTGGTCAGGTTTTGATTTTTTATCTGTTGGTATTTGATAGAATCCATGATACCATGTATCTGAACAAGATGTCCAGGACCTCCAGCAGAAAAATAGGCCCACAACATTAAAGATCCAGCAGTATATTTAACCTTGGGCATGGGGTACTTTTTATCCATGTGTGCACCAAACCCATCTGGTGGGTTTGCTGCCAAAAAGCTCTTTTTTTTTTTTTAGTTTCATCTGACCATAGAAGCCGGTCCCGTGTGAAGTTCCAGTCTTGTCTGACAACTGAATATGCTGGAGATTGTTTCTGGATGAGAGCAGAGGATTTTTCTTGAAACCCTCCCGAACAATTTGTGGGGATGTACGTGCTGTTTGATAATTTTCTTTAGGCTTTCTGAGACTCAAGACTCAACTAATCTCTGCAATTCTCCAGCTGTGATCCTTGGAGAGTCTTTAGCCACTCAAACTTTCCTCCTTACTGTGCATTAGGACGATATAGACACACGTCCTCTTCCAGGCAGATTTGTAACATCTTTACTTGATTGGAACTTTTTAATTGTTGCCCTGATAGTGGAAATGGGGATTTTCAATGCTTTAGCTATTTTCTTACAGCCATTTTCCAATCTTTTGCTGCACGTCAGAACTATATTCTTTGGTTTTACTCATTGTGATGAATGATTACAGGAATTTAGCCTTTGTGTTTCTTCATGTTTATACTCCTGTGGAACAGGAAGTCATGGCTGGACAATTTCATGTTCATGATCACCCTGGTGTGCTAAAATTTTTTTTTAAATATGAATGGGAATAAATACAGAGATAATTTACTTATAAAAATTCTAGGGGTGACAATAATTGTGGCCAACGTGTTTTGGAGAAAAACATTTATTTCATGATGTGATTTCCCCCCCACTTTCAATCCACTTTCAATTCTTTTCCTTCGATGAAAGGTTAGATTTTTGCTAATTTTATGAATTAAAGATCAAAAGAATAAACAATGCAGATTTATTTTTACAGTCATTTTTGATCATATTTACCAAGGGTACCAATAATTCTGACCACAACCATGTGTATATATATATATATATATATATATATATAATATGAGAGAGAGAGAGAGAGAGAGAAAGAATCCAAAGCTTTAATAATATTCTATGGATTTCATGATGTTATAAATATCTTTGTCTTTTCACAGGCAGAAAAGATAGCATCACAAATGATTACTGAGGGTCGCATGAATGGATTCATTGACCAGATAGATGGCATTGTCCATTTTGAAAGTAAGTTTGTTTTTGACTGAATATGTTGGATGAAGACTGTATAGCCAGAGTAAAATTTAAGAGGCTTACAAATATGACATCTCTTATTTCCAACAGCACGAGAGCCTTTGCCTACCTGGGACAAGCAGATTCAGTCACTGTGCTTCCAGGTGAACAACCTTCTGGAGAAAATCAGTCAGGCAGCACCGGAGTGGACGGCACAAGCCATCGAGGCGCAGATGACACAATAAACCTCAGTGATACTCTTTTGTCTACAACACTTTGCTTTCTCGCCTCTCATTGGTTAAAACTGAAAAGACTTCCATTGAATTTAATTTAACCTGGCAATATGTTCTGTTAATCTGGACCTTTCTGCTTGTGAGGCTAATATTTTCATAGTTATGGTCTGTGATTATCTTAATGACTAATAAATGTTGTGAAAATTTCTTTGTCTCAACAATGTTGTCTCCATTTTGCTTCATAGATTTGCTGCTATCAACAACCATTAATCAAAATGCCCCCCAAAGCAAAATGTTTGATTTCAGTGACAAAAGATAAAATCACTATATAGTGAAATACTACAAACCATGTGAATAGAGTAGCGATTTATTTCACATTAAGGTCACTTCTCATAGGCCTCAAGTCTAATGAAAGTTAGCAAAAAAGTGCCTCTTACTAGACCAGTGATTCTGAGAGCAGAGAAAAACAGTGCTTAATGAGGAAAAAAATAAAATGCATCTTGCCATTAGCTTAATTATCAAAATGCAAATGGTTTTCATTGACAAAAAAAAGGTTTAATGTACAGTTAAAATATATCGCAGAGCAATTCAAGATGAGCATTTGTGGTTAAAAAGTATATGCTTTTTTTTTTTTTTTTAGAAAATGAATGATCGTTTCGCTAGACAAGACCGTTATTCCTCGGCTGGGGTCATGTAGAGCCCTTTGAAGCTGCACTGAAACTGCAATTTGGATCTTCCACCCATTGTACACCACTGAAGTCCACTATATGGAGAAAAATCCTGGAATATTTTCCTCAAAAACATTAATATCTTTAAGGTCTGAAGAAAGAAAACACATGAACATCTTGGATGACACGGGGGTGGGTAAATTATCAGGAAATTTTAATTCTGAAGTGAACTAATCCTTTAAGGAGTGAGACATGGAAGGTGGGGTGAATTCTGTAATGTGAGGGAAACTAACTCATAGGTGACGGGATTGACTTGACGGACAACAGGGAAGGGACAAATGTATCTGGGACTAGGCTTCTTGCTGGACAGGTGCTGCTTGATGTCCCGTGTGGAGAGCTATTGGAAAGGAGTGATAACAGTTGCAGGCTGACGGAGGGAGTTTTGGGCGTACTCTGCCCAGGCGAGGAATTTCCAGGAGTTTTGATGGCCGTGGCACAACGTTCTCAAGAAATGTCTCCTAAATTTTCCTCTCCGCCTGCTCGTTCATCTGAGGATGGTATTCAGAGGACAGGAAATCTTGAAATCAAAACGTGTAAAGAATAAGCCCATTTAGCCTGGTGGTGATTCAGTCTTTTAGCCTCACAGAGGTATTCTAGGTTCTGATGGTTAGTTAGCACTGTGAAATGATGACAGTCTCTCTCCAGCCAATGCCTACATTCCTCCATGGCCAGTTTGATGGCAAGATGGTTGCCAATGTCATAATTACATTCCGCCGGGATGAGCTTTCTGGAGAAGAAGGCACATGGATTGAGTCGTGATGGTTGTTTTCCCCTGCTGCTGTGATAGGACCACTTCTACCCTGGTTGTAGATGCATCTACTTCCACTACAAATGGTTTCTCAGGGTCAGGATGAATAAGGAGAGTGGTGCTCTAATGAAAGCATCCTCAAGTTTCTGCATGGCTCGTTTGGCCTCTGGGGTCCAGGACAGAGACTTGGACCTGCCTTTCAGGCGATTTGTGAGTGGAGAGGTAATGGAGATTAAATTTTTGATGAAGCGTCGGTAGAAATTGGCAAATCTCAGGAATCACTGTAGTTCCTTTACTGTGGTGGGAATGGGCCAGGTATGTACTGCATCCACTTTCCCCTCGTCCATTTGGATGCCGTTTTCACAGATGTTATATTCTAGAAACTGAACTGAAGACTGATGGAAAGTACGCTTCTTGGCTTTCAGGAGGAGCTGGAACTCACATAGGCATTGAAGAACCTCTGAAATGTGCTGGCAATGTGCGGCCATGGCCCGAGAGTACACCAGAATGTCATCTATGTAGACCAACACAAAATGGTGGCGGTATCCTGTGGCACCTCATGCATGAAGTCCTGGAATACGGAGGGGCGTTGACGATTCCATACGGCATGACACAGTATATGTAATGGCTGGTAGGTGTCACAAAGGCGGTCTTTCACTTGTCCTCCTCATGTATTCGGATGAAGATATTAGCACTTCAGAGATCTAGCTTAGTGAAAACATTTACTCCTTTTAACTGTTCCAAGACTGCTGAGATGAGGAGAAGTGGATAACGGAAATTACTGTGATCTTGTTAAATGCCCAGTAATCAATGCAAAGCCCCAAACCTCTGTCCTTCTTGGCCACAAAGAAAAAAATGAAAGCAGCAGGGGAAGTGGAAGGGTGGATATAGCCTTGCTGGAGAGCCTCTCCCACATACTCCTCCATGGCCTTCTGTTTCGGGATGGAGAGTGGCAAAATTTTGCCACAGGGAACTGGCTCACCCAGAATGAGGTCAATGGCAAATTCCCATGGTTGGTGAGGTGGTAATTGTGACATTCGTTTGGGGCAGAAAATGTCACTGTAGGGGGCATAACAGGTTAGTATGTCCACAGATTGTTGTTCCACTGGTCTCTTGATAGACATAGAGTTTAGGGAGATAACTCTGGGTCGGAGAGGAAATGGTTTTGGAAAGAAAGGTAAACAGCCAGGAAAGCAGTTATTGCCCCACTTCAAGATTTCTCAAGTGGACCAGGACAGGATGGTCACGAGCCATGTGCGCCCAAGAATAATCCCAGCAGTGGATCTCTCCAGAACCAGGAAATGGAATGATTCATCGTGCAGCTTGCCTACTCATAGTTGTAGAGGTCCAACGCGAAATCCAACATGACCCCGGCTGAGCAGTTTTCCAGTTACTGACTGGACTTGATAGGTGGTTTTGTTAGACCTCTTTTTGAGGTTGGGCTGGTGACAGAGGTCCCCTGATATGAAGTTGTCGGCTGACCCGGAGTTGATGAGGGTGATAACTGGAACAAAAACATCAATAGGGTGTACAATAGTGGTGAGTGGAGTAGATTTAACATTTGGACTGTGAATGAAACGCACCACCGGACGAGGAGGTCTGAATGGACATGCTAGAATGACGTCCTCCAGCACCGCAGTATAAACAGAGCCTCTGGTTCAGTGTCATTGCCACTCAGCCAGGGAAGGTCGAGCATGATAAATTCGCATTGGCTTGTGACCTGGCTCTGGTGTGCTGGCAAACTCTGGCTGATATAAGGAGGACTGCTGACACTGTTGGTCTTCCATACAATTTCTTACTTGGTAGGCTACTTGGATGGACAGTTTAATGAAACGCTCAAGCCCAATGGACTCATCTTATGCCGAGAGATGCTGCCGCAGAGCTGGCTCCAACTGTGACGGTACATGGTGAGAAGCATGCAATTGTTCCATCCACTGGCTGCCACTAGCATATGAAACTTCAAAGCATAGTCATTGATTGAACTTGACGTAAATAGTATAATTGCTCACCAACTGAAAAGTTGCCCTTTCTGAAATGGGCAACGAAGTTGTCAAGTGATTATTTTCTTTTCCTCTCTCCCCTCTCTCGTCTCTGTTGCTCCTAATGCTTCCGTCTCCTTTTCTCTCATCTGTCCTTACCCCCAGGTGCTCCGGCCGCCGTGACGGGTTCTTTACTTTCATTCACGTGTTTGTTGATTTTATGATTATATTAAAGTTGTTGAACGTTCACTGGTTCCTGCCTCCTTCTTCCCTGATCTACATACCTTGCTACAATTGTATACAGTAAACAAATTTTGCTATTTTTAAAAGTACTGTAATCACAAATTAGTAAGATGAATATATTGTACACTGTATGTACTGCAAGTATAGTATTGTATTGAATTTTGTATAGTATTGAATGTATGTATATTCAGCACTTGCATACTGTAAAAATGCAGTAGTCCAACTACAAAAGCCTAAAAGGTCAAAGAAAATTTTAAATGAAAAGCATGTTACAGAACACTCAACCCAGTTGTGCAACTGTAAAATCAAAGTCAATGAAAGATTCATTCTACCTCAGCATCACGCCTTCATGCTGGGTCTTGCCTGAGGACATTGTCCACATCACAGGCAATGTTGTTGTCCCTTGCCAGGAAAAGGGAAAAACCCTCTGGTTTGCTGGATTCAGCTTTGACAATACTGCACATCTTGCTCTTTATTGTCCTCATCCTCTTCCTCCTCGTCCACCACCTCTTACATGTTCTCTTCCTCCTCTGCCTCAGATTGTTTCCATCCACATATCAACATTCAGTGCACCTGTGCACTCTGAACTGACTTAGATTTAATACAGTTGGTTTGATTACATCTTTAGAAACAAGTGTGAACAATTTTACGTCATTGTGTGTAAACGATGACAGTGTTATAGTTGTGTTTGATTTTTGCCGCGTTTACCGTTTTGCAGTTTACCGTCATCACAGTGCAAAATGTATTTTAGTGAGTGAGAATGTGTTTAGAGTTTTGCAAAAATAGTGCATGAGATTGGCAAATAATGTCTAATTGCCTGAACTTGTTTAAGGTTTTGCAGAAAGAGTGATTTATTCAACAAATATGTTTAGGCCATTAAGCATTTGGTTCAGAGAATGGGGTTTGGTGTCTTAACAATTGTGAAAAACTGTAACAAGATACACCTGGGGGAGACAATCAAGGGGATATCGACACTACAAAAGGACTACAAAGATGGCAGACAGAACAGGAGACAGGAAGAATCAAATGTTCAGGGAAAAACACAGAGAACATGACACAAGAAGCAAGAAAAGAAATAATATAATCTTAATAATAATCTTTAATACACACACGGACAAACTTCAGCTGATATAAACTTTTACTAATGAATCATTGTCACATTTTAACATATAGGGACCAATGGTGCTATAAAACCTAAAGAGTTAAATATCCCAAGAATGCATGTGTGTTAGTGGATACATGTGGTGCACTACTGACCCACAGATGTCTTTACATGTCTCATACAGCTATCATGAGAACAGCAAAATGAAAATGAATAAGAACAAAAAATCCAACTCGAATATTCAAATGAATAAACATTATTGCATTCCTGACATGTGTGAGAGCCTAAGGCCCCGATCAGACAGAACACGTTTTTCAGGTCTGAAAAACTTTTTTTGGTTAATTTTAGAAAAAAAAGAGCAATGTGCTGCAGTTTTTTATGTTGCTAGGCAACCACTGAATCAGCTGTCCTGTCGGTGTAGCGCGAGCGCTCTTTGGTTTGCTGTTAAACTGTCATATTATTTACTATCCCTTTGAGAAGTCATACAGCTCCGGGTAACCCGCGACAGCCACAACAAATTTCTCCTCCATCATTGCAGTGTCCAAGCACCTGTAAACTTTCGTCAGCACAATGGAAGGCCCACCTCTCCATTCATTCAACTGGACAATGGAAAAAACGCGAATGACGTCGGGCGCTTTTCTGCTCAGAGTTGCTTTTTTTCAACTTCAGGCGCTCAGAGCGCTCCTTACAAACGTAACCTTGGTTCCCTGAGAAGGGGAACGTGACACTGCGTCCTAGGATGCTAATGGGGAATGCCTCAGCATGATTGATGTCTGAAGCACGTGTTTAAACACAGCAATCGTACTGGCAGACGCCAGCCTGTGACGTCACTACTAGTGCGACCGTGAGGTCTAAAAAGGGCACCTAGAGAACATGTCATGGACTTCTTAGTCTTTTCAGGGAACGAAGGTTACCTTTGTAACCCGAGACGTTCCCTTTCGAATGGGAACTCACACTGCATCCTAGGACTCTAATGGGGAACAAATGCCCAATCTGCTATGCTGAGGGGAATGCATGCCATATTGGCTGTAAGCACAAAAAAAATAACTCAAATGGCCTGATTGCCAGAGTTGAATTCCCCAAAGGTGCACACCAGTAATTTGCTGTCTGTAACATTACTACCTACAGCCATTGCCCAAGCTACATGCCACAGTGAGGAAGTACAATCTTACCATTCATCTCACAATGCAAAACGAAAGGACTTGACCCTGGGCAGAGCTCAAGGGCTTGGGATCATTATTCTAGAAAGATTCCTTTAAGGGAGTATGGCCAGGGATGAAAAGGGACCCTAGCTTGTCACTTTCAAGGGGGATCTAAACATTAACCCCTAAACCCAACTTTGTTTTATCTTAACCCAGTCAGCCTACAACCTGTCTGCTTAACAAAATCTCTATACCTCATACCAGAGGCCTCCAATGAGCGGGTATTGCATAAAGACAATAACCACAACACATCAGATTCCAGAGACGGGCATCCTGGGGAGCAACACTCAACACAATGACCCTCCAAGCTTGGGGAGTGACACTGCTCATCCCGAAGAAGGATCTCCAGAACCTACAGACCATAAAAATCACTCTGGGGAAGCTGAGTACTCTACCTAGAGACCCTCAAAGAGGGGAGTATACTAAATGCAGGACTATCAGGGAGATTTGTGGTCTGTTCTCCCCATTTAATTTACAATTTATCCCATTAATAATTCACTAGAATGCACGAAGAATCTCTCGTTTTTCTCCTCAAATCCTCACGTCTCTTTCCAGGTTTGTTTTCACAGGTAAATACAATTTATTATCTGTCAAAATGATGGAAATCACTTTGAAATAGTATCACGCAACATAATACAGATATATATTACTACAGTGATACCTGTTCGAATTGTGCTTTTGGGGTTATTTATGGTCTGTTGAAAGTACTGTGTTGATGCTTTTACACTTTTAAATGTCCTTTTAACGTTTGATGGTTGAAGGGTGAATAGAATAAATGTCATCTCATTGTACCCAGTTTTAAAAAAAAAAAAAACGTATTATTGCGTTCATAGAGCACTTAACGCAAGTTACACCCATAATTTCCGCAAAGCGTCATGGGGCGTAGGAATAAGGTGGATATAGCAAAACCTCTCGACCAAAGGGAAGTACTGGCCAAGCTCTGGAACCAATTATCAAGGAGGCTCCTGAAGAGCCTTAAAACCTGATACCGAACTGCAGAGTTTTAGGGAGCCGTTAGTTACTATAAACTATCTCAAACTAAGGTACATCCATCCAGGAGGCCCGAAGGGGCTAATGACTCAACAGCATAATTAACTCAAGCAGCAAGGCCCATAAGGGAGGCTGACTCAAGGCCTCCCAGCTTGTCATAGCTCTTGTACAAAGTTCCAAAAATGCAAAGTACTCAGCATGACAACCCGCAAAACGAATACTAAAATGTTATCTAAGCAGCCAGACTTTCAAGGAGGCTATCAAGAAAGCCTACTACTCGAGAACTGTCATAGGCATGTGCTCGGGTTTGCACACAAAGCTCGATCATAGTACTCTACAGATCGACCCTTGAAGCGAGGGGAATACTCAACTGGACTCAACCTAAGCCTATCAGGTATAAAAGGCCACCTATAACACATAGAGTACTATGCTTGAGCTTTGTGTGCAAATTTTCAGGCCATAAGAGCCTGCAACTCCAAGTATCGCCTATTAGTGCAACACAGGCCCCAGCAAAATGACTCTCCCAGTGAGAGGAGGTCCAGTGAACTAAAAACTACCCATAGACAAAGTAATCACAGAGTCTATGTCTCCTGAAAGCTTTCAATGGAGCTGCAGGGAGCGGAGACCTTAAGAATTATCCAAAAAGAGGAGCCATACCACGCTCCACCTGAAGGCTAGTTAGATAGAGGAGGCCCAAAGAAAAGCCTACAACTCCAAGTTACACTCTGTGTTCACCAAATTACTAATGAGGCTACAGGGAACGGAGATCTCTGCAAAACGACTCTCACAAATGTGAGGAGACCTGACAACGCTCACATTTGATACTTGAAGAGCGGAGGCCTTAAAAGAACTCTTAAACTGAGAGGGGGCCTACAATGATATTAAAATCTATAAAACAGCACTCACTCACAAAACCCGAGCCGGACCATTAGAAAACTGTTCTTATTTACATAAGAAACAATAAAACATAATCATTCCAGCCCCAGGGTCTGATGATGCAAGTGTAAGTAAGAACCCTTACCTAGCTGGACAGTGTTTTTACATTTTTTTTTAGAGTACCGTACTTAATCAATATATTTTCTTTAGACATGAGCCAAAATTTTACTTCATGTAGTTTAATATATATATATATTTGGCTAAATACAACTTAATTTCACCATAAACAAAAGCTAATTTATAAAACCCATAATAATTTTTGAAGTCAGTAAATCTATAATTTGCACATCAATTACACTCTGGTGTAAACAAAACTATTTAAACAGAATTGTTTATTTTAATTTTTTCTATGAAGAGTGTTATTTGCTTTTAGTAAAACTGAATGAAATGAACCAGGCTTTCAGTTAGATCAATATAACACACTCTAAATAAATGACATGGTCTTTTCATTTTTCCCGTGTAGTAGAGGTAGATTGTCAGCTGTTTCCCCAAAATTTTCCGATGATATAGGCCTATATGTGTCTGAAGGTCGGTCTAGTTGCTTTAGTTTTGCTTGATCAGATGCAGGATGAAATCTTGATTGTGAAATTCTTGACGCAACCCCCTCTGGGTGCTGTTGCTGTGTTTCTGCAACATTTTGTTGGAAGTTTGCCAGCTGCTGTGGTTCTGATGGCTGAGGATTAAGATGTAAAAATGATACATTGTGTATTTGTTGCTGTCCTCTTGTCTTTGCCTTGTCTTCAGCCAGGTTTTTCAATTCCTTTGTTATATAAAGGTCAGTCTCCTCCAGCAGAAACTTATTATACTGATATGCAAGTGGCTGCATGCAGTGAGATTGTCTTATAGCTGTGAATGTCCAAACGAGACTTAGTGCAAATAAAATCAAAATGGCGATCTCCTTAAAAAGAAAATAATATGAATTAATTGTGAGATAACAGGCACAAGTTCAGTGACTACAGCTATACTTTTTGATTAAAAATTTGATATTATTTAACTTAAAAACAGACATATAACTCATGTGCTTATTATGATGTTACTATTTAGATTTTACAATCAAAACACTACCACAATATTTAAGTTTGACTTTCTGCTTTATTTACAATGTACACTAGACTTGCCACGATATAATAATTCCCATAATACAACAATTCTAAACTGAATTTTATATTTTTAATTCAAAATTAAACATGAAACTGAAAAAATAAAGCAAATGAAATTATTAGTTCACACACTTAAAGGAATAGTTTGTCCAAAATGAAGGAAACGTGTCAGAGTAATGCCTGTGTGGAAAGATCGATAAACTACGCATGCGTCCTCTACTCGAGTCCTTCACAGAAACGAGTGAGCATTTGCATGATCTAAAACAAGTTTAACTGCAAAGCTGTATAGGACAAAAATGACAAACAAATTTCCATGACTATCCCACTAAATTGCCTTTTATTACCAATAGAAAGAAAAGCACGCTCTCTTTCTCCCGATCTCATACACAGATGAACTTGTCTCGCGAAACACATGGAAACATACATATGCACAGTAATTTGTTATAAAATAGATTGCATCTGCATAACCTACATGACATTTCTCAGTAGTGAGGTGGTATCGTCGCTGTTTTTGCATTCTGACATTCCAAACACTGGGTGTTCAAAAAGCCCAAAGAACAGTGTCTCTGTTAAAGGAATTTAACATAATGTGATGAATTTAATTTTAATTTCAAACTTTTTTTATTTTATTTTATGTATCTGCTGTATTTCAAATTGTACTTGCAAAATGTAAAAATTTATTTTGCATTTTCAATGGGTGTGCAGGGGCGGTGGGAACAATCTAATGCTGTACAAATTGACTGTCTCTTCCCTGTACACACACATCAAAATCTGATGCACTCTGATGTGCTTGTGTAGATGCTTTGTGATTTTTTTTTTTTTTTTTTTTACATTACTCCAGTCACTGAGTGGCTTTGTGTTTTCAGAGAAATGATCAACCAAAAACGAAGCCTTGCTTTCTTTCTGGTCATGTCACTTGAATGCTTCACTTTGCGGAATGTTTGAACCCAGACCACTACTTATAAATGAGCCTATCTACAAGTTTCCTATGCCCCATGAGGCCAAAATGGGAGTGTCTTCCGGTTCGAAGTAGGGGTTGAACGACTTCAGATTTTTTAAAGTCGACATTTATGTGATTAAAAGTCGAGTCGACGTCGACTAGTCGACGATGATGTCATTAATGAACAAATAAGGGGCTGTTCACACAGAAGCACTTTTCCATTCCAATGCGCTACTTTTCCATTGTTTTTCTATGTAAACACGCGCTATAGACAGACATGTATGTCCGTTGCGCTCATGTCTTGCGTTTTTTGCAGCGTCTCGCGCATGATATGGCATTCTAAAAACGCGGCGCGTTCAAATCAGTTCAATTTTTTTTTTTTTTTTAAATAAAAACGCGTCTCGAGATCTTGCGTTTTTTCCCCCGATTTCACTGCGCGCATCTTGCGTCTTTGAAAGCAAAAATGCGTTCTGTGTGAACGGCCCTAAGTCTGAACCTCGAGGCGACCTATCAGTTCTTTTGTCTTTGGGTCGTTATATTTCTCACAGATTTCTGCTCGTTCTAAATCAGATACAGATAATGTAGCACAGTAAAGATTACACTTATATGAATGTATAGTGAGAGAGCGAGTGTGTGAATTAATTCTACCTGCAGCTTCTCTCTAGTGAAGCTGTGGGTTTTAGTGACTAAGAAATATATGCCAGAAAGCTATTTAATTGATAAATCACAGAACAGTGTTGACAAAACATTTCTGCGCTACTAAATGATTCTGTGAGCGCGCGCGATCTGCGCGCTACTGTCTATGTGTGTGCGTAATGTAACAGCGCAGTTTAGAATGGCGATTAACTTACGTGTACAATAATCTGTTTAAAACAAGCATTCATCCGATCCATATTGAGAATCCAGATGGTATAATCAAACATATCTTGTGGAGCGCTATTGAAGTATGCATTTGTCAGTAACTGTTGGATATGGAGCGTAAATGTGGACTTTATCCTGCTGCGCCCTCTATAGGCTATGACCAGCGACTAGTCGACATCATACTTACAGCATCGCGGCAGAGCATTAAAGTCTGCTAGTCGATTAGTCGGTGCAACCCCTAGTTCGAAGTAAACAAGCGGGACGTGACACTCATTCATTCTATAGTTGACAGTCATTCAAGATTTAACGATCCAAACTTGCGAACATTCGGCCTTTACAAAGACTTAAGATTCCAACATCAATATTTGAACAATGTTTTACAATAAAAAAATGTTATTTTTAAAAGATTGCTAATTTTCCCTCATCTTATTCTCAATATTAACTGACAGCCTCAGATGTGGGATATTTCCATTATTTTTGTCCGTTAACACGGCAAAAGCTTATGCGTCCATGTTGAATGGGCTTCGTGAATGAAAAGTACCTGTACACATGAGAGGTGGCAAAATTGCAAGAAAAGCTAGATGTGTATTGCCGACTATAGTATACATTGTTTAAGGCTATTCTATTTGTTAGGATATAGATATAGCAACTGTTGTTGTCAAGTAAGTGTTACTTAAAATATTCCCCCCTTTAAACTAGTATAAAATGTCATATACCGACATCTTCTCTCATAACCTGTATTACCTTCTACCGTGACAAGCCTAATGTACATTGTTTAAAAGAAATAAAAAGCATACTTACTCGTGATAAACTTTTCTTGGTTCGGATATCTGCAGCTTCAGCAGGGGTTTTGATAATTTTGCAAAAACTTTGCTCATAAGGAGGCAAAGTATAGTTAGTTGTTGCAAGGCACGCATACCAGTCCCCATCAATCAGTACTGTAATTATCCACAGGCACACTACAGAGAAAGCTTTAATTAATGACATTAAAAGAATAATGCTCTTGCATTGTATTCCTGTTCCATTTCTGCAGAAAATGCTCCTTATGCTCTTGTCAGCTATCACCACTACAATGCAAAGTGAGATGGCGGGAAAAGTCATGTAAACTGCGCAGACATGAGTATTTTCCCCAGGATCACAAGGACATTCAAAATCCAGTTTAAACACAAACTGGAAAATAATCCAAAACAAAAAGGCAACAAATGCACTGCCGGCTGGTACAAAAAGTTCCATTAGGTAATCAGTGGTAAAGTAAGGTGCCATTGTAAATAACGATGGTCCTTCAAAACACAAAGACACAACTGAAAAAGCACTGTCTGAAAAAGAAAGTATGAAGTAAGGGATGAATTCTTTATATCGTCCTGAAAGATCTAGAATAAAGTAAAAGCCTGGTCACGTGTTGAAGACACCACCCCTTTCATAGCTGCTCTGGAGTGAGTTGTTTGTCAGTGACTTCATTCAGTTATTGCAGCTGATACTCGATGCTTTACTGTAAAGATCATATAGATGTTCATACAGAGATTTTTATTGTGTAACATCAACTGTTATTAGATTTTCTTTGATGCTGTTTATCATATTATCACTTTCCTAACATGCAGAACCTTTGAGAGGTTAACCATAAACCATTTTGTTATTGAGTCAATATACACTTAGTCACTTCACTAGCCTACAAATACATCCTTCCATCCATCCTTAACTGCTTTATCCTCTGCAGTGTTGCGGGGATGCTAGACATGATGCTCAAGTCAGGATCTAGGCAACAGTGCTACCCACCAAACCACCCCCTATACATATGTAAGTAAATAACACTTTCAGATGAAAAGGACTTTTACAGAAACAGAACATGATGTAAGTGTAACTGAGAATTTTTTTTAATAAATGTAGAGAAGTATGATTCAGTACTAAAAAGTTAATCTAAAGTTAGTTTTGGCAGTCTGCCAGTACATTTCATTTTAAAATATCTACAAATTGTGTTAAAGTAATTGGTTATTTGGAATAATTTACTGGGTTACTGAGGTACAGTGTTTTGTTGGCAGTGTGCTTGTTGATGAGTTTTAGGTCTAGTAAGGCATTCCTCATTCATGGCTTGGTGCAAGTTTTGACTTGTTTTATTTATTTGATTCTACATTCCCTTGCCTTTGAGTCTCAACAAATACATTTACATATTCATCTGATCCTCCATACTGCCTATATGTGATTATGTGCTTGGCTTATTTTAACGATTGATTAAACAATGGATAAAAATGGACTTTTACATCTATACCATGTAATGATGTAGGTAAACCAAAGAAGACAAAATAATCAGGTTCCAATTCCAACTCAAAAAGCAGGCAAACAGACAGTGCAAACACATCTTAACATAACACTGACTAGACAAAGACTACTGCCATCTAGCTACTCTGCTTGAGGCAGAGTAGCTAGATGGCAGTTAAATCCATAATAATGGCAAAAATTGGGAGAAAAAAAATCTTGTCTTTTGGTCTGGTCTTCTGTCAGGTGTAGTTAAACACGCAAATCCAAATAGAATCAAGAGTCTTTTAATAAATAGGGAGAATATGCAGGAGAATCAGAACAGCAACTACACATTAACATAAAAAAGACTGAAACAAAGAACTGGGGAAACTAAGGGCTTAAATACTCTGGAAAAGGTAATTAACTAGAACAGAAACAGATGCAGGATTAATCAGAAACAAATGACCAAGGAACACAGGCAAAACGGGAGCAGGGAAAACGGAACCAAAACACGATGAAACTAAACAGACATAGACATAACCCTGACAACAGGAAACAGGAAACAACATACATTAAAGGGAACATTAGGCAAAAACCCATCACTGTGGGTAACCCAAGTGCCCATCACTGTGGCATGATATGACATGACATGATATACTAAAACTATTCAAAACTGTTTTGTGATTTTGTACAAAGAATAAGTTATGTCAAAACCAAGCGGCAACATCCCTCAGTTTCTCTTGAAGCCAATATGGAAGTGACTTAAACTGCAATTCATCGACTGGCCGCTAGGGACAGGGTCCAAAAGAGAGCAGAATCTCATTGAGCCCCATGTTAAAATGCCCAACTTTACAGCAGAAAAAAACATGTTTACAGACACGTTACAAATTGTGGTTTTGGTCTATTCAGCTAATTTTGCCCTTCATGACAACTGTTTTTATAACTCATCCATTTAACTTATATTAAGCCTTAAAGTTATGCATAATTAAGGGTGTGGCCACTTGAGTGACAGGTAGATTGCCGCTGCTGTCTGTCACCTCAGCTAATTCCAGCCGCTGAACTTGGCATCTCTGCCGTGTTTGTGTTTTTTTCAGGATTATTTCATACAATTATAAAATAATATGGCTTGCTGTGCGGTTAATGGTTGAGAAAGATGTACGTCTGTGTACATGTGCACACATGCGGAAGATAAACAGAACACACGTTGTTGGATTGTCTTGGCATTGGCTAAAAGTTTTTTCCACCAGATTTACTACAATGACAATGGCTGGAGAATATGCCTCTCAAGACACCACAAAATCCGACAGCACTGCTTGGATATTATAACTAAAACAGCTGCACTATTTTGAAAAATTATACTTTGGATGCGGGCTCATTTGTTTGTGAGAGTCCAATGTATACGATCGTATACAGTTTTGCAACATAAACGCTGCTCAGGTTGCAGAATTTCTTGAAGAACGATGATGGAGAGCAGATCGTTCAGAAGAAATGTGATGCAAACAATGGACAATATATCAATATTTCATGGATATAATGCTTTTGTGGACAAAAAGTGCTGTTGGAATTTTTTCATTGGAGGCTTATGGACATTTTACCCAAGTGCAATGGATTGGATTCATCTCGGGATCGTTATTTCATTACAAAGGTATAAAGTCCCGTTTTGATTTTGCGTGTTGTCATTTGCACACCCGACACAAATTACAATAGTACTGTTGCTGGAGCATCTATATCGCAAAACAGACACTGTGAATTGACAGTAAATCTTTAGAACTTTCAAATGATATAACTTGTTATCTTCATTAAGATTTTAGATAGTATCTAAGATAGATAGCTCCTTTGCCTGAGCTAACTTGGTCACGTCGAGTTAGGCGGGCGTGATTTCAGCAACCAGGCACCTCAGTTCCAACCACGTCCAGCCTCTTTGCCCATTTTCAGTTATCCGGGAGTGACGTGCTGTGACGCGCTGTCAAGATGGCAACGGCCACAGTGACACCTGCTGTAGACTGACTGGAGTAACATGGACTTGAACTGGAGGAGTTTGAACCTTGCAATATGAAGAACATTGTCCTGGGCCTCCTACTGTGGAGCAATGATGTAGCCAAAAGGATTTATAATTGTAATTTGAAAAAATTTAAATTTTAAAACTAAAATTGTAATGTTTTACCTGCATAGTGAAACAAGGAGCAAACAGTAAATCATATCTCTTAAAAAAGACAAGAAATTATTATTTTTTTCTTAATGTATTTTATTTGTTACACTGGAATGCTTTATGAAATGTTGTGAGTAATTTTTTAGACTAAGGCATTTACATATCATATAGATTAATGTATGACAATAATATGACACTACTACATATTTACAACATAATGCTCTTTCTTATAGTTTAGTGACTACCAAGAAAATTTATGTAGATGTAATTGTACTAAGAATATATATCACTGTAAATCTATCTTTATTAAAATAACGTGTTGTCAGAAATTATACAAATTAATAATCAAAATAATACAACAATATTCTCCTAAGGATGGACTCTTAACTTACAGCCACTCATAGCTCCACACCACAACCAACATGGGATAATCTGATAAAGTGCAACCATGACATTTTGAGTGACGATGTCTGTGGTCCAAAGTTTTTAATCAGATGCTATAGCAACAGCCTGTAATTTCATAGTTTCAAAGTTTGATTAGTGTATTTGCATACCTCCATTTTTCTTTAGTTCCCAAGAGCAATAATTAAGGACTATAAGGTAGTGTGCTAGATGGACTGCCGGATAGTATTTTTCTCTGTTGCCTTTTGAAAACAGAACAACTATGTTCACTGCTTTTGTTTTGTGTAAGAAAGTTTCCTCAGAATTCTCCAGTACGCTTCCTAATTTCAATGTCTCTCTTCAGCTGGCAGGCTGCACAAGGCATGCAGAAGTAACCGACACAAAAGTCATTACACATGGATCCCTGGAGAGCAAAAACAAAATTAATTTGTGATAGATAGATAGATAGATAGATAGACAGACAGACAGACAGACAGACAGATAGATAGATAGATAGATAGATAGACAGACAGACACTAACTTGTATGTTGTATTTAGTTCGGTATACACTTCGGATCGGCATGCCTAAACCGCATAAGCAGCACTCGTTCATTTCTCTAGCAATGGAACAGCCCAAACAAGGGAGGCAGAAATAGCCACAACAGCCTATAAAAATATATGATTGATGTTAAAATCACATTATGACTACTTAAAGGGTTAGTTCACCCATAAATGAAAATAATGTCATTTATTACTCACCCTCATGTCGTTCAACACCCGTAAGGCCTTCATTCATCTTCGGAACACAAATTAAGATATTTTTGATTAAATCCGATGGCTCAGTGAGGCCTGCATTCACAGCAATGACATTTCCTCTCTCAAGATCCATAAAGGTACTAAAAACATATTTAAATCAGTTCATCTGAGTTCAGTAGTTCTACCTTAATATTATAAAGCGACAAGAATACTTTTTGTGCGCCAAAAAAACAAAATAACGACTTTTCATTCGACGAATCAGAGCGCCAAAGTTTTCAGCAGTTTAGCCGTTTGATAGGAGATCCGAGTCATTGATTCAATTTGTAAAGCTCCGAAGCAGTATTTTGAAATCGGCCCATCACTATATTGTTGAAAAGTCGTTATTTTGTTTTTTTGGCGCACAAAAATATTCTCGTCGCTTTATAATATTAAGGTAGAACTACTGAACTCGTATGAACTGTTTTAAATATGTTTTTAGTACCTTTATGGATCTTGAGAGAGGAAGTACCATTGCTGTGAATGCAGGCCTCACTGAGCCATCGGATTTAATCAAAAATATCTTAATTTGTGTTTCGAGACGAATGAAGGCCTTACGGGTGTGTAATAAATGACATTATTTTCATTTTTGGGTGAACTAACCCTTTAAGATTTTATAGATTATTGGAATTTGGAATTACTTACATATGCTCATGTCTTCACAGCAGCTCATTAAGCCTGTGTGAAATTCTCTGGGTGCGAATGCAGCAGGTTGAGATGTGACCTCCATGATCTAGGACAGATAAAGAAATGTGAGGCATCAAGAACACTAAAATTTTTCAAAACTGCAAAACAAACATATCTAGTTCACATGACATCTAAGTAAAGCATTCATTTATCCAACAAGTTTGTTCCCCAAAGTTTATCAAAAATTAGATAATATTTAAACATACCTTTACTTTTGAGTCAGGAAACTCCTCTACACACTGAAACTGGCACAGGATGTCTTTATATACAGTTGGAAAGGTATAAGTTCAGACACACCCTTCAAATCTACAGTAAATATCATTAAAAACTTTACACTGACAGTTTTTTATTGTCGAAGAATATATCCTTTAGGTCTAAAGTCCAAAATAGTTAAAAGGCACACGTTCAGTTTTCTGTCACACCTTCCAGTGATGACATTTGTTGCCACATCATCAACCATTCTTGTGAAACCATCTCTTTTACAAGAAAGCACAATGATGGCATATCATTATAGTCAAACAAATTAAATAAATTTAAACATCAGCTTCAAATAAACTACAAAAAACTTATTATCTTTTGGTCACTGCATAAACGTACTAGTTGTATTTCTAGGAAAATATAACATTTAAACTACAGTTCAACAGTCTGGGATCGGGAAGATTTTTTGTTAACACTTTACAAAAAGGTCTCATTAGTTAAGGCGTTAGCTAACATGAACTAACAATGAACAATATATGATTTACAGCATTTATTAATTTTTGTTAATCTTATTTAATAAAATTACTATTAATGTTCACGTTAGTTCACAGTGCATTAAGATGTTAACAAATACAACTTTTTATTGTGTATTTATGTATTGTAAATGTAATGTAAATGTAAATGTGTTGGGTGTAATGAGAGAGAGAGGAAGAGTGGAATAGGTAGAAAGAGATGAGAGGAGAGGAGGAGAGAGTTTAATGTGAAGCCCGTGAATCAGCTGTCTGAAGCACCTGAGAGGATGATGTTACAGACTGCGCTGAAACTGTGAAGTCAACAAGTCAACTGTGATTAACTTTAATAAATGTGATGATGATGATTTATAGTTTTATATTAATGTTTTGTTCATATAAATTTGAATAATTACATTATTGAATTATTACATAGTTTTAGTACATTTAGTTATGTGAATTAGTTTTGTAATATGTACATCACTGCACTTTTGTGATGACTTTTGGACTTCTTCTTGTAATGAGTACTTTTGCAAGCATCACATCCTTTAGAGAACAAAAGTGCTCAACCATGCTTTAAGGCAAGCCATGTTTCCCATTCATTTTGGGGTTTGAAAATGGTTCATAGGTGTTTAAACAGATTCTTTGTTGAAGTAACCAAACTAACCAGCTCTGAGGCGAACCAAGACATTGCAGATTTGTTGTTTAGATTTCACATAGAAATGGAGTGGAATGGATTTACTGATGAGTCTTTAATGAAGGAGTGAAGGAACTACAAAGCCATTAAGTACTGTGAATGATAATCAAAAGAAAAACAAAAAACTATTAAGTTGTTGATTGAAAGCATAGAACAATTACAAAATGTTTAAACATTGTGCCCACCAAAATTTTAAAAATTTTCCAGGTTTTGGACAATCATAAATCCTAATAATTTCTTATCATAACTTGCGAATATCATTGAAGACCAGCAATAAGGAAAACATTTATTTTTGATTGCACAACAATAGTAATGCGTCACAGTAAGACATGCCCCTTTCACAGCTGTGATGCCTGGATTCAACTTGGCCCAGACATTACTGGCAGCAAACATTTATAGCTTTACTGAATGACAGAAAAATGAGGTCATACACGGTTTAGTATTTTCTTGTTCTGAACCACACTTTGCCTAAGGCATTTTCAATATATATATATATATATTTGAAGTGGATCAAAACCTTTCATCCACTTCAAATGCTGACTACTGTGTGTGTGTATATATATATATATATATATATATTAAGTTATACATGGATTAAAATGACCATTTTCATAATAACAGTATTATTTATAAAATCCTTTTTTGGCTCTTTAATATAGCTGCAAGCAGTGATGACGGGCCCAAGCAGGCGCCACCACCACCTCGACGGCTTTTATATAAAAATTATATTAAAACAATTATATAAAACTATGTTGTCAGTGCCCTACAAATGAACTAGTTCTATGACTTTATTTTGTTATTCAAAATGATAGAAAAGATAAGTTCTAAGAGGTTTCTTATCCTTTAATGCAGGCAAAAGCATACAGCAATGAAAGGGTTAAAATCTACACCATCAGGAGTGTAAAAAAAACACTCACTCACACACACACACACACGCACATCTTCCTAGAAGTTACGTGCCACCCACATGGAAACAGATGAGAGCAGTAATGAAGAAGCCATAAATAGAGAGGACAAAGGGTCAATGACATACACTGAAAAAATGTTTTCATTCATCCAATTAAAAAATGTAGGTTAATGGTTCACATCTATATTTTATAACTTGAGCCAATGAAAAATAAATAACTTGCCCTTAACGATATTTTCTATGTCTTTGAAAACTATTTTATAAAACCTGGCACAAAGTATATTTTTCTTGTTGAAGAAAGTCAATTAATTTAAATTCTATTTTTGATCTAAACAAAAAGATATAGATTTAATCAAAACAAAAATTGTTATTTAAGAAATAACATGTATTAGACATTATTTGCTTTATCCAATCAAATAGATATAGATTTAAACAATTTCTCATTTTTCTCTTTCAAAAAATACAAGTTAAAAGAAATTATTTGATTTAAACAAACAAATGGATATGTATTGTTACATGTTAGCTAGGGTTGGGCCATCAGACGTGCGCCACATTAATGACAAACACCTGCTGTTAACAAGCAGAATCCCTGAAGGAAAGAGAAACACAAGAACTACAACTGACTTCAGTCACAGCCTTCGATGAAATCAACTGAAGATAAAAGACATTTAATCTCTCAAGATCTGTTGACTTTAATTGGGCTCTTGACTATAATGTGTCAGTTGTTCTTTGGCTGCTGTAACTGAGTGTTTATAAAACACATTTATTATGGCGTGAATGTCAAGAGAATGTATGATCCGGTGATAATGTGAATCGTTCCCCATCATTCTGACTCATACAGACATCAATAATCAACGTTCTTCAGTGATTCTGCTTTTTAACAGCAGGTGTTTATCATTAATGTGGCGCGCGTCTGGAGAAAGAGAGAACGCGCGATACCGGCTCAACTTCGTGATGTCTGTCAGCATCGGCGATGGACGATGGCATCGTCTATCAGCCTAACACTAGCTAACACGTAACAATTCTTTTGTTTGTTTAAATCAAATCGTTTCTTTTAACTTGTATTTTTAAAAATGAGAAAAATGAGAAATTGTTTAAATAAATCTATATCTATTTGATTAGATAAAGCAAATGATTTCTAATACATATTTCTTAAATGAGAATCTTTGTTTTGATTAAATCTATATCTTTTTGTTTAGATCAAAAATAGAATTTAAATTAATTGACTTTCTTCAACAAGAAAATTATTCTTTGTGCCAGGTGTTATAAAATAGTTTTCATAGACATAGAAAATATTGTTTAGGGCAAGTTATTTATTTTTCATTGGCTCAAGTTATAAAATATAGATGTGAACCATTACCCTAATTTTTTTTTTCAATGTAAATTTTTTTTAATTGGATGAATGAAAACATTTTTTCAGTGTATAAGTGTAACATTTTATGGCAAAGATTAGAGATGTGGATCTATTCTGAGCTGTCACTTCCTGTTTGTTGCTGCCACATGGTTTGAGTTTGGATCTTATAATCAATTTTATAAATTATTTATTCTTTGCTGTTAGATCGGGTGAACATATTCTCAATTTTAGATACTCTTAAATACTTGGACGTGGTAACTGACAATACGTTGAGTTTTCAACTCAATATTTTGGCTGTTTGTAAAAGGCAGAGGTCTCTAGACTCGGTCCTTGAGGGACCGCTGTCCTGCAAAGTTTAGCTCCAACCCCAATTAAACACACCTGATCCAAGGTCTCACTAGGCATGAGAAACTTTCAAGCAGGTGTTTTGGAGCTAGTTGGAGCTAAACCCTGCAGGACAGTGGCCCCCCAGAACTGAGCTTGGAGATCTCTAGTAAAAGGCTTCAACAAAGATTGTTATTTCTGAGGAAATTAAAATCATTTAGAATCTGTCCTACTATGATGATTTTGTTTTACAAACAATTTATTGAATCTGTTCTCTCCTTCTGTACTGTGGTATGGTATGGCATTTTATGTTTGACTAATAAAAATAGTTTAAGTAGCCTTGTGAAGGTGGTAGAGGAAAATATTGGTGTAGATCACAAGTAAATTCAACATCATCAAGTTAAGTAGTTTCAAAGTAATTTTATTTGGTTTCATGACAGGATTCAATTTTCTCGAATTCATACATTGTTTTTATTACATCACTGAATTATAACAAGCTGTTAACAAGCCATATACATATTAGCATACTAAATACTAAGTCAGCTCCTTAAGCAAAGCAGCAAAGACATACTCTTTGTGTATCTGTGGAACCTTTACATTTTTCTTTACACTGGAAAAAGGTTCTTTACATTATTAAAATGTTCTTCACACAAAGAAAAAAAAATGTTCTTTTAACCCATTAGCATTCCTAAGGTCTCTTTTTGAATGCTAAGGGGTTAAAAACTGTTCACGTAAAAAGCTTCTTTGTGGAACCAAAACTATATTTTATACTGCATTGCTGTGAAAACTGCCTTTTGGAACTTTTATTTTTAAGACATTTTCATTATGTACTAAATAATTAACTCTTTTAATTTTCCTTTATCTTTAGTTTCCAAGAGCAATACACAAGGATTCGCTGGTAGTGTAGACAGTCATCTAGAAAGCGGTGCTCTGAAACTCTCATGAACTGAAGTTCTCATGGTTTCAGTGTTCCATTACTCTTCCTTATGTTGATGTCTCTCTTCAGCTGACAGGCTGCACAAGTAAAGCAGCAGTTCGAGACTAACCAGTCTTTACACATGGAACCCTGGAGACAAAACCAAATCCAATTCAAACAAAAATGTAAACAATAGGCCCTATTTGTATTCATAGATAGATAGATAGATAGACACTAACTTGTATGTTGTGTTTAGTTCGGTAAACACTTCGGATCGGCATGCCTAAACCGCATAAGCAGCACTCATTCATGTCGGAAGCAATGGAACAGCCCAAACAAGGGAGGCAGAAGAGGCCACAACAACCTAATAAAAATATATTGATTCAAAAGTAAATTACATCAGCAGGATAGATGTATAACTCACAATTTACTTACAATATATTTGTGTTCAGTGCCACTGGAATCACTTACATACGCCCACGTCTTCACAGCAGCCCATTAAGCCTGTTTGAAACTCTTGGGGTTCAAATGCAGCAGGTTGAGATGTGATCTCCATGATCTAGAACAGATAAAGAAATTTAGGGCATAAAAAAAGAAGAAAAAAAAAAAGAAGAAGAAGAAGCATTTTTCAAATCTATCCTCCTGGGACTCAGAAAAAAATAGTTTTGGAATGTTTTTTTTCACATCATTACATTGTTTAGAGCATAAGAAAAAAAATGGAAAAATAAAATTTTTGAAAAATTATATTTTATGCTATGTCCTCTGTAGTGGAAACCAGGACTAAGTTGTTTAAAAAAAATAAAATGACATGAAATTAGATGTTTAGGCAAAAACAATGGATTTTTTTTTTTTTTTTATTCACCAATCAATTTTTTGGTTTCAGGATTTTTTTTTTTTTAACTAAATATTGTGTAACGGAATGAATCGATATACCATTTTACTTTATGCAATATGTGGGTAAAATGGCCATACATGGGTTTTCCCATTCAATACAATGCATCTATATACTGTATTAATGTGTTCTTGGAGTAACATGTAATGAAAAAAATGTAATAATGGGAGTAAAAATTGGCAACATTTTCATAATAATATCTAATAATTAATAGGAATATATAATTTATTTCGCTATTCACTTGTTGTGTCTCCCAAAATGCCCTGATAATCATGATTTAAGTCCTGATGTCCTCTACAGTTTACATGTATGAAATCAATGCCTTGTTTTGTAACAGAAAGTCATATTTTGATTAGAAACCCCATAGCATTTTCCTGAGATGTTGATTTATAACAAACAATTTAAAAATTAATCTGATTTAAATGATAATTACAAAATATTATCATATTTCCATAAGAGTGCTAAATTTGATCACTAAATTAATGTCAGAACGTAAAACTGTGACATGTATGATGTCAGAGAAATTTGCTAAAATATAATGTCCACTACAGAGGACAAAAGTCTATTCCTGGGTCCAAGGAGGTTAAAATCAGACATAGAAATTGTTGTTTTTTAACTAACACAACATTTGGATGTAGTATTTACTTATATAAAAAGTTTACCAAAACATAGGTAATTTAATAGTAGCTTTACCTGATTTTTCTTTGCAGTTGAGTCAGGATATTCCTCTATGCACTGAAACATGTACAATAAGCCTGTTATATATGGTTTGAGATGTCACATGTTCAGTCCCACCTTTAGATATGCATGGAAAAAGGTCAATGCATACTTTTTTATTGTCAAAATATTTATTGCCCTTCTTATAGGTTCAAAGTCCTGCAACAGTAGTTGTAGTAGCTAATGCTTGTATTATCAAATGTAATTTTCCACTAATAGCAACTAGCTATTAGATGCTATTTGCTTGCACACCTTGATGTACTGCCACACCCGTCTGTCAAAGGGGGGTGAAATTAAATTAATTGAATTGACAGACTTTGAAGATTGAAACTAATAATTAGCTATTGTGGAATAATGTTCTGAATATGAATAAAAGCTGTTCCTAATAAGACTGGGCAGTTGAGGCCATTAAACATGACAATTGCCATTTCTTTTATTAGAAAATTAAAGCGACAGTAGGCTTATGTTACTTGACTTGTGACATTATAGATTCTGTTTATTCAGCAGTTTGAAGCTCAGAAGTGATTTATTGCTAGCTAACTAAAACACTGTTGCCATGAGTATAGTAATGATATACATTTTTTATGACTTTAAAGATTCAGAGTACACACTGCTATTAAGTGGCTGTTTGTACTAGGGTTAATATTGTTAACTACAACTATTAAAAACATTTGTGTTAATTAAAATATGCTGAAATAAAATGATAAATAATAGTTGAAATGCTGCCTTGGCAATAATTTTGAAGCACTAAAATTATTAACTGGAAATAAAAACTAAAATAAAAATAAATTAGCAATAAAAAACTAACAAAATGCAGAAGCACATAACAAAATGACTAAAAATTAACATTAAAACTAAAAATATAAAATTAAAAGCTAATTCAAAATATTAATAAAACTAAAATGACACTGATTTATACCGATGATAATAAGGAAAAATCCTATAAAAACTGTAGAATCCATGTGGCAAGTTCTGAGAAATTGGATTATTTTGTTTTCATATTTTTTTTAAATCAGCATTTTAAAATTAACTTTAAATAAAAAATTATTTTCCTTATACCATACACTCACATAAAAAAAAACTTTTTCAAGGTAAAGTATTTTTTATAATAATGTAAAATATATCAAAATGACTTTGATTTAGAGAAAAAGTTTTTCAAATAATATTTTAAAATATACCTGCTGTACTGCACTGTAAAAAATATTCCGTAGTTTTTACAAAATAATTTTGGCAGCTGTGGTTGCCAGAATAATTTTGTAAAAAATACAGAAAAGCTGTAAACACATTTACAGAACAAACTGTCAATTTTACAGTATAAAACTGTAATTTACAAACAAGAAAATTTGAATGTAAACAAGTAAATTCAACAATGCACACTACTACTAAAATCTGTTTTGTACCTTTAACATATACTGACAACCACCATAATAATGCAGGTGGTAAAAGAGAAAGCCACATGAAGAATCAGAGTTCAGCACAAAAAACTTTTCCACGAGCTGAAGTATATACTAATGTAAAGAGGGTGCAAAGAGTCATTCACGCAAACGCAAAACACTATCATGGTAACCCACAACACTTACATAATGCAATAAACATTCATTAAACAACAGAAGATGTAACATAAAACCCTAATGTACATAACTGATAACAAAAACTATTAAGAAACATGATTTTTTAAACAAAATACTTTCAAATGTGGAGTGTCACACAGGGAATTGTGGGAATACCAGTTTACAGTTTTTGACTGTAAATTATACATTGATTTGTTCTGTTTTCTAAAAATTTTAAAATTTACAGCAGTTTACTGTGAAAATTACATAAAATGTCTGGTAAGAGCTTTTACAGTTTTTCCCTGTAAATAGTACGGGAACTTACTGTTAACCTATTTACAATTTTTTTCCGTAGCGTTTTTACAATATTTTACTGTTAAAATCACATTCATTTTTTACAGTGTGCTTTTTAAATAAATAAATAAATACAGATTATTTCATGATACTGGAGCAGTTTACATATCGTATGTTATATTATATTTTTATCATTATGAAATATACACTATAGACATCAAAGAATTTGATTTGATTTTTTCCCCCAATCTGCTACAAAATCAGCAAGCTCATTACAGGACAATGAGTCAGTATCGGAAAGAGTTTTGTTATCTGTGTACATGGGTTATTCCATTCCCTGTCAAAGTCTAAGAGGCTGGACTCAAATCTTGTGCAACTATGCATATCCGCTCCACCCTCAAAATCGGAAGGATAATAAATTCTTTAAAGCAGAGGAAAATATGATTGTGAGCAATTTAGATCCGCTAAATCTCTGTTAGGGTTATTTATATAATTCTGGATATGAGCAGAAAGAGTTAACTAGATACTGTAAGATAACCAGAGGAAAATGTGAGGTCACATAAAGATAACATTTTTATTAATTGGCTTTCTGGAATACTTGATCCTGATTGATCATCCGTGGCATTCTGTAGTGAAATATTTTGTATAATGACTGCTAACCTGTCTAATATAGCTGTCAGTCATTGCTCTGACATGTTATTTTTTTTCTGGTTTGTCTATTTTTTATTTAAAAAAAAAAAAAAGTAAAACCAATTGCCCATGACCCTTTATTGTTGTATAAATTGTCATATTTTCAGTGGTTTTAGTGAAGCATTATAAAAACACAAGCTAGGTAAAAGTATTCGCCCAAAAGGATTTTGGGTTGTTTTCATTTCATTTATATACAAAATACAGAAACACCACAAAAAAGATCATCAATCAGAGGTGTATGTTACAGGATTATGTACAAATGGCTCTGGCATAAGGTATTTTATAGGTTCACAATATTTTCCAGATTTTTTTTTGCTTCGCTGTGATTGTGTGGTTCTGTAACTGGTTCAAATAAGTGAACTGATTCAGCTTCAATCCGTGTTTGAAGATTCAGTAGAACTGTCAGATGAGGACGACTCTGTGTCTTTCTTTTTCTGTTTTTTCTTTTGTTTCTTTTCCTTCTCCTTTTTCTCCTTTTTCCCTTTCTTCTTGTGGCTCTTGTGTTTTTTCTTCTTCTTGCTCACTTCCTCCTCCTCGCCACTTGATGAATAAGACCTGAGGGTATGAAAGCATAAACATATGATCAAACAGGGCAATATTGACTTATAATATATATAAAAATGTGATATTACTATTCTAAAGATGAAAACAGAATTTTTTTTTATATTTTAAAATGTTTTAGTTAAAAAGAAATATATGTAGGTACATATTTATAAAGGACTAGGAGTGCCACATCAATTTATTTTTTAATTTCTTTATTGGATTTTTCTATATGGAGAAACAAGTACACAGACAACAAACCTATCATTATCAATATGAAAAAAATAAAGCAAAAATACTAAAAAAAAACGGTCCGTGTATCTTTTGGTCATTCGTTTTTTGATTTAATATTGAAATCGGAAAATGAAAAAATGGCATCTTTTTCGTTTTTCATTTTTTTCCAAACAAAATGAAAAACAAGATTTCGGCTTGATTTTTCGTTTTTCGTTCAGGGGTAGAAAATGAATAAACAACTTTTTTTTAATTTTTTTTTTTATTTGATCTGTACATGTGGGCGGGAATGAAACACCCCTTTTTCGCTGATTGGTCAACCAAACATTAAACGGTGCCGTCATCAGTTCTTCCGCAGTTCAGCGCAGCAGAATAATAGTCCTTCGCTACGATGGATTTAACGCGTTTATTGCAACTAACAGTTACATTTAATCTCTTTCTCATCAAACAGCCAGACTAACGAATGGCTTGAGACACAAATCGAGGCAGAGCCTAGACAAGGCTTTCTTCTGTGTGTCCATAAATTCGGCAACTTACGCGTGTTTATCTCAGAAATATTATCATTATACTAGTTTATCTCAGATATAATAATTTACTAAGCACCTGCACTCACAACTACCTAATAGCCAACACCTTTGGCACACTGCCTGTTTTATTATTGCTGACCACCTATCAAAATCTGTGTGGCACGCTGCGCGACTCACGGGACAGACAGAGATATAGTGAAGCCCAGACCAGTATCAATTTAAGTCATCATACACAGATGGCATAACTTTTTTTTTTTTAAGGCAATACTCTGAGATTTGGACAATGGAGGAACTTGAAATAATATGACAGATATGAAAAGAAATGACATCGTATCGTAGTTAATGTTCACAGCACATCTATTATAGTTCTATTATGATTTTTATTCATACAACAGATGAATATCATAATGCCGTTATCCCACAGAATGTTTCAGTGATTGACTTTAGTGAAATATGAATTTGTCATAGGCTAATGATTTTAAGGTGAACTTGTTTGAGTTATATGAATAAAACCCTGAAATAAGACTTTGTACAATAAACCAAAGATGAAAGGTTTTCATATTTAATGCCATCTACCAGTGTCAGAAATTAACTTTCCCATATGGGACAAATGATTTTCAGGGTTTTTTTTTTTTTTTTTTTACCTTAATATATAATTTCTTTCCTAATCTTTTTAATCTTATCTTATTATTGCCACAGATTTTGATAGGTGATCAGCAATAATAAAACAAGCAGTGTGCCAAAGGTGTTGGATATTAGGTAGTTGTGAGTGCAGGAGCTAAGTAAATTGTTATTTCTCAGATAAACTAGTATAATGATAATAATATTTCTGAGCTATAGACGCGTAAGTTGCCGAATTTATGGACACACAGAAGAAAGCCTCTAGGCTCTGCCTCGATATGGTAGCCTATGTGTCAAGTCATTCGTTAGTCTGGCTGTTTGATGAGAAAGAGATAAAGATTAAGATTAAATGTAAATTTAAAAAAGATTATATGTAGTTGCAATAAACGTTGCAATCCATCGCAGCGAAGGACTATTATTCTGCTGCGCTGAACTGCGGAAGAACTGATGACGGCACCGTTTAATATTTGGTTGACCAATCAGCGAAAAAGGGGTGTTTCATTCCCGCCCACATGTACAGATCAAATATTCAAGTTGTTTATTCATTTTCTACCACTGAACGAAAAACAAAAAAAAAATCAAGCCAAATTCTTGTTTTTTGTTTTGTTTGAAAAACATGAAAAACATGAAAAACGGAAAAGGTGCCGTTTTTTCATTTTCTGATTTCAATATTAAATCAAAAAACGAATGACCAAAAGATACACGGACCAAAAACCCCCACAGTTTTAACTCGTTTAAAAGTTAGTTCGTAATCGTAACAAACAATATGTTGAATAATTTTTAAATGCAACATTTTTTTGGCATCATTTACAATGCCAAGCAAGTTAAAAAGTGCTGTGATTTATCAAATATGTACCTCTTTTTGGCCTTTCGATGGGATCTGTCCTTGCTTTTCTTTTTATGCTTTTCTTTTTTAGAGTCTTCATGAGAACCTGTGTACAAAGTATGTGTTAAAAAAAAGTTTCCAAACAATCACTAAATCATTCAGTGACAAATGATCACTGCTAAATCATGAGAACCAACAGTAATCTCAGTAGTCAGGTAAATGTGTCACTGAAATTCTTAATACATATTAAAAAAGACCCAAGACAAGAGTGGAAATGTACAGTCAAACCAAAATTTATTCAGACACCTTGAACATTTCATTCATTAATACAGTTTATTCACTATAGTTTAAAAAATGGTAATAAAATATGTCAAGATCTCAGAGTTAAACTGTGTCAGAAAAAAATGAATCTTAATCATGTCATATAACACTTAAGCAAAATATGGTCAGGTCAAAGTGTCTGAATAATTTTTGGTTCCAAATTTTTATCAATTTTACTGGTAGTCCACTGTATGAAGAATTTTTGGGTATAATATGTCACAGTTTGCTTTATTTTGCTATCCTCACTTACATAAATGAACTATAGTGTCCTGCACCCACTAGTAAAAATATATAAAAAATATAAAAAATGTTTGAATAATTTTTGGTTTGACTGTAAAGCTTTTCAAGTCTAAACAGTGAAGGAACCTTTTGATTGGCTGCTGCCGAAGATCTTTTCTTTACTGACAACTTCCTGTTCCTCCTCGTCACTCTCCTCACTGCTAGTGCTGCTCACATCCAAAACAATGTCCTTCCTCGGATCCACACGAACAAAATTACGGCATTCAAAAGTAAGATGTCCGGCTGATGAAAACATTGGATAATACAAAAGAAATAAAGTATAAATATAGTGAGGCTAAACAACGATTAATAGACAGACAGATATACACAAGACAATAAACAATTCAAACTAAACTGAAAATTATATGCATGTTTTTATGTGTAGACAACAGACAGACATAGACAAAACACAAATCCAACTAAACTTAGACAGACAGACAGACAGACAGATGGATAGATAGATACAGACAGATAGACAAACAACAGACAGAGAGACATAGATAGATAGACAGACAGACAGACAGACAGATAGATAGATACAGTCAGTAAAACAGACAGAGACAGACAGACAAAATACAATTCAAACTAAACTGTATACTCACGATATCCACATCTTTTACAGCCAGCTCTGATGTTGTCCTTGTTTGGACCTGTTGGCAGGGCATTCAATGAGCTTATATCGCTTTAAGACTTCAATTCATGACCACATATCACGAAACCAACCCCAGCTGTAAGAAAACGTGCTTTCGTAGGATATTTAATAAAGGCGTCCTTATCTAAAAATATGCCAGAATTGATCTGACTCACCGTTTTATAAAAAAACACTGTTTTCATTAATTCTTACAAATCGTCAGTTAACAGTAACATGTGTAAAATATGAAGTCTGACATGCAAGGATATGCGCTTGATGTGAATCGACAGCTTAAGTGAAGATACTAATGAAGTGGAGTGATACTTTCTAGAACAATCCAGAGGAAGCATATCGACAACAATGACTAAAACTAATGGACAATCCATTAATATCTGCAAAAGCATACCTGGGACAGCCATTATCTACGGGGCTGTTTATTGGTCTAAATTATAACACAGCAAAACAAAAATAAAAAATAAATCGTTGTTTTGGTTCCGCCGCTTTTCAAAGCATGAAATCAATCCGTCTGGTAAAAGACTCCGGCTGGAAACACCGGTACACTGTGCTTCCACTTACAGACCGTTAATCGAGTTCCCTGTTGTGTATTTGACAAATATTAATACATTAAAAATGTAAGCACCGGAGAAATATAGATAACCATAAAAGAGCACAATGTTACAAGATTAGTAGATAATTAGTTTTAAGAGATGCTCCTATCCTGCCTTGAGACGCTGAGGACGTGTTTTGTCTAATTGCTGACATTTACACACTAAAATATATTAATTCCAATGATTTATAAATGATATACAAAGAAATCAAAGAGATTAAAGAAAATATATTTACTTGGTAATCGCAATCAGATGTGATTGGTCCATCTTGACAGCGCGGAGAAAAGTAATATGTACCACCTGACCTGACAACACCATCAACGACTGCTTCAGTTCAGAAGCCGTCTGGTCAAGAATTTACACTTGTATACCCAGCTTTTATATACATATGAAAATACACA
The DNA here is from genome assembly GCF_019924925.1 of Ctenopharyngodon idella. Lineage (NCBI taxonomy): Eukaryota > Metazoa > Chordata > Actinopteri > Cypriniformes > Xenocyprididae > Ctenopharyngodon > Ctenopharyngodon idella. The sequence goes on along the minus strand of NC_067229.1, from coordinate 28,661,463 downwards.
CATAAGTTGTGACAGCGTTTACTATCATTCATGTGAATTCTAGTCTTTGACATGATAAATTCATATTGACTCCGTTACGATAGGGGGCGATAAGGCCGAACAAGCGGCGCAGAAGCAAGTGATCGAGACTGTCTGGCGGCATGACATGGTACGCTTGTAAACATCACATAAGAGAATAGTTCACATATATTAGACGTGCTTACTATGTTCTTGTAATATCTGTGTATATTTTGTACTTTTGCTATCAACCAATGAAACAGTTTTGAGGGAAGTATACCAAAATAATACGCGTTAAAGATGAGCAACATATATATTCAAGAACCACCCACTAATGGAAAGGTGAGTTTCAACAACATCTCAAACTCATATTCATGGATAGTGAATATATAAAATAATGAATGCACTGTTACGTTCTCTGTCTAACTTATATTTTATTTGTTCATATAAGTTAATAGTTAACATGCAACGAATCATTATTGCATAGAAAGAAAGCAGTACTTTTGTTACATTTATTTATTTACTTATTTTATTATTATTTGCATATGTTTTATGTTTTGAATCACATTTGATACATCAGTCTTGATACATGATCATTATGATACAGGTGAATATGCAACTCTTATTGGTACTTAGGGGGGTGGTATACCTAAGTTGCTTCAGTCCAGTTAATGTTCATCTTGAAATATTACTAGATTTCACAGCAAAATATCAATCAGATGACAGAAAACATGTAGTAGATTGTGCGTAACAGGTATTCAACTAAAGTTTTGAATCTGTTGATAATTTACCTTAAGAAATCATGTATCAAATATGATACCATTGGATTTATCTGGTTAATTTGAACTATTTTTGCTGTCTCTCTATATGAAGCAAACTTCTTGAAGCACAAAAAATGTTGTGTCTTGTACAGTCACAATAAAGCGATTGAATTGAACTGATATATCTCATAGGTGTTGCTGAAGACCACTGCAGGTGATATTGATATAGAGCTCTGGTCTAAGGAAGCGCCCAAGGCATGTAGAAACTTCACTCAGCTCTGTATGGAGGGTAGGTGGCATCATTGGTAAAATTTGCAGATATAAAATGAAAGGTATTTGCTGTGATTTCAGTTTTTTTTTTTTTTAAATCAAATACCTGCACTATTCTTCATAAACACTGCTTTTGTTTTGCAGGTTACTATGATGGCACAGTCTTTCATCGTGTGGTGCCAGAATTCATTGTTCAAGGAGGTGATCCGACGGGCACTGGAACAGGCGGGGAGTCCATCTACGGTCGCCCTTTCAAGGTTGATCTTGATTTTGTTGATTAGAGTTGGGTTTTTTTCAAGATTGAATTAATGATCTGCAATCATTATTTTTCAGAATTTAATTAAGCACATATGTTTTTATAAGAATGTGCAGGAAAGCATTGTAAATGTTAATGTAGTTTAAAACAGTTTATCTTTTTCAATGCAGGATGAATTTCACTCCAGATTACGCTTCAATCGGAGAGGTTTGGTTGCTATGGCAAATGCAGGACCTCATGATAATGGGAGCCAGTTCTTCTTTACTCTTGGACGGGCTGATGAACTTAACAACAAACACACCATTTTTGGAAAGGTGATGTTTTGCAAAGTGTTCAAGAAATCTGCTTGCAAGTGTATGCCTTTATGACCCATTTAAAGGGACAGTTCACCCAAAAATGAAAATAGGCCAGGACTTTCTGCAAAAATACACTACTGTTCAAAAGTTGGGGTCAGTATGATTTTTTTTTTTTTTTACAGAAATTGATAATAATAACACAAGTTTTTGGTGCAGCAAATCAGCATAGAATGATTTCTAAAGGATCATGTGACACTGAAGACTGGAGTAATGATGCTGAAAATTCAGCTTTGCATTATAGAAATAAATATAAATATATATAAATATAAATATATTGAGTTTCTTGAAAATTGTCAGAGATTTGGCTGGATAGGGTTGGGAAGATCAATCCAGCAGTAAGAAACAGTGAATGAAATGTTCTTGAGAGTGATTTTGTGCCTCTCTGTGATGGTACCACGAGGTGTCGCTCCCTTACCGACCTCAGGCTTCTGGAGGGCACTTAGACTCATAAGAGAGAGAGAGGAGATAGGAGGGTGCGTAACTCGTGGCTGTTTTGTATGCAAGCATCAATGTCTTGAAATCGGTGTGAGCTGTAACCGGTAGCCAGTGCAGAGAGATAAAGAGAGGTGTGACATGGGCTTTTTTGGGTTTGTTGAAGACCAATCTTCGATTGTACATGTTGGAAGGTTTGATTGCACATGTTGGAAGCATGTAAACCTGCATGACGGTGCTGCCATTTCAATGTGTCTTTGAAGATCCAAGATTACCCCAAGATTTCTGTCTGATCTTGTTGGGATTATTGTTGCTGAACCTAGCTGGATGGTGAAATTGTGCTGTACTGATGGAGAGGCTGGAAAGACGAGAAGCTCCGTTGAGTTGCAGGTGATGTTCTTTCATCCATGCCGAGATGTCCACCAGGTAGTCTGAGATCTGTCCAGAACTACACCCGAAATCAACTGTTTGCATCATTGAATCATTTTCCTGTTATCACTGTAAAGCTGCTTTGAAACAATCTGTAACGTATAAAGCGCTATATAAATAAAGGTGACTTGACTTAAAGCTGTGTCATTAGCATAGCAATCGTAGGAGAAACAATGTGCCTGCACAGCAAAAACGTGAGACACAAGGTCAGTGGAATGAAAAAACAGCACAAGGTCTAGAGACATGTTATTAAAATATTTTTTTTAAAGTTGAACTTCTGTGTTTTTAGAACACCGTTTCATTCGTGAGATGCTGCAAAAGATATGAGCGCAACGGTTAAAGATGTCCGTCTATCACGTGTTTACATTGAAAAATGATGGAAAAGTAGCACAGTGGAATGGAAAAACTCGTTCTGTGTGAACGACCCCTTGGTGAGGAGAAGAGGCTTCTTTCAGAAACATTACAAAATCTTACTGACCCCAAACTTTTGAACGGTAGTGTACAGTAAAAGAAATTTCATCTTTGGGTGAAGTGTTCCTTCAAGTCTTAAACATTTATCACTTAATATTGGTCAATGTTTTTTTTAAATGCCTTCTTCAGATTTATTTTTTGTCACATGTGTTATTGTCAAAATGACAGTTTGTCTGTTTTTGTTTTTTGCTGCAGGTCACAGGAGATACTGTCTACAACATGCTCAGGTTAGCAGATGTGGAGTGTGACAATGATGAACGGCCACTCAACCCACACAAAATTCGATCCACAGAGGTTTGTTCAGTCCCCTGAATTGGCTTTAGCATTTTAATTTTATTGACCTTTGTTTTCATATGCAGTCATTGACTGGTCTTACATTCTTAAACAGGTCCTACATTCTGCCTTTGATGACATCATTCCGCGTGAAATTAAAGTGAAAAAAGTAAAAAACAAAGAAGAAGGGAAGAAATCACAGTCCAAAGCAACCAAGTATGCCACTTTCTTTCTTTCATGTATTTAGATACCAGCATCAAAGACAACATGACATAAGCATTCACAATGCATTTAACATCTATCAAGTGATGTATTCCAGTGGTTCCCAACCTTTTTGACTCCAATTCCCCCTGTTATCCAAAGCAATAATTGAAGGCCCTCTCATATAGGCTAAGATATTTTCAGCATTTCTGCAGTAATTATGACAAAAGCTGTGTGTTTATACATTTTTTTTTTTGTTAACAAAAACTTTGATATGTAAATAAATTATAAATTAATTAGCCATGATTCATTTTTTATGATTCCAGAAGTTTAGCTATCGGGAGGGGGGAAAAAAGGAAATATGTAATCAATATTACATCGAGTGTTATTTTATTATTATTTATATAGTATTATATAATTTAATCAATTTTAAATTGGCTTTTATTTTTATATTTTCAGTTTTTTTTAAGTTTGTTATAGTAGTTTTGTCATGTGTATTTGTAATTTTTATCAGTTTTTTTTTAATGTTTCTATATAGCTTTAGATTATTTTTATTTCAGTTTTAGTAACTTTAGCGCTTCAACTTATTTTATTTCCATTAGATGCAAAGGCAACATTTCTAGTTTTCATTTAAGATTTTTAATATATTTCTTAAATTTTTTTATATATAATAAAAACAAACAATATTTCATTTTAATTTTAGATTTTTAGCATTTTAATTTAGGTTAGAGTTAGATTATTTTGAGATATATTAACTCTTTCCCCGCCAGTAACGGAATTTTCAGGCAATCCATGTTTTCATTGTTTTATGATAGGGAGTGCAATTACACATCTTCTGAAAGAGTACAGAATCTCCGGATCAAAACACAGGCAAAAAAGGAGCAAAAACAAGTGATGAAAAGCATTGCTTTTGCACATTATAGTCTTTGGGGGAAAAAAAAAGCTTTTTGTTCAAAATGTTGCTTTTTTATGAAACTTACCCACATTCAAGTGTTGAGTTGATAACATTCAACTTAAATGTTAAATGTTCATTCTTTTTTGAATGTTCAGATCTTCATACAACAAAATATTCTGGGGGAGCATGAAATTTTTGTGCAAATTATCAAAAACACTGGCGGTGGCTGGCAACTTTAGTTTTAGCATGGTTACTGCGAAAAAAGATTCTTATTGGATTGTAAGACCACTTTTCTTTGCACATAAGCAAAAGGCAGCCATCTTAGGCGCCATCATGTAGTCAACTTGGAAAAAAAAAGACGCTGGTGGGGAAAGAGTTAATAATAATTTATGAATTTAAATACTTTTAAGTCATCCTGCAGTGCCCTTGGAAGTTTCCTGAGGCTTCCTATTGGGCCCACGGCCACCTCGTTGAGAACCGCTAATGTATTCTCAGATGAATATATAACTAAAAATAATGTTGATATTTGATTTTATCCATTAGTGGATTGTGGAAAGTCAGCTGTGACATTATGATTCTTGCAAGCACCCCTATAACTATTGCTCTAAACATTAAACTTCTGGAAATCATTCTGCACTTTGGACCGCAGACATGAATAATACATCAAATCATGTAGATTGGCAATCTTATCAAAAGCAGTCAGACTTAAGGATGTTAAAAAATCCAGTATATTTGCAGAAAATAAAGGGTCTATCTTTATTTTTATTATTATTATTATTATTATTTTAACTTGTGATTAGATTTGTTTTTGTTTAATTTTGTATTTTGATGCTGTACAAAAATGTTTCCACAATTTAGTGTTAACCAGGGAAGTTTTATTACAGGAATTTCAGTTTGTTGTCGTTTGGAGAGGAGGCAGAGGAAGAGGAGGAGATGGTCAATCAAGTCAGCCAGGTAGCTTTGTGTCCAATGACAATATTCTTCTATGGAGGTGATTATTCATGTGTTGGAAAACGAGCAGTAGGTGCTTTCAACATGTCTTTTCTTGCAGACCATGAAAGGGAAAAGCAAAAGCAGTCATGACCTGCTGAAGGATGATCCCAAGTTAAGCTCTGTTCCAGTCATTGACAGGTCAGGAAAAAAATCCCTCCGTCTTCACATGAATAGTTCCTATTTCTATTATGTAATGTCATGATATATTGATGATACATTAGCTTAAGCATGCAGATGTAATCCATAATTCCATATTTATACAAAAAAGTTTCATTAAATTGTTTTATATTAATATTTTGAATTACATTTTATTTTTATATTTTTAGTTTAATTTTTAGTCATTTCGTTATGTGTTTGTCATTTTTAAAGTTTTTTTTTTTTTTAACATTACTATTTGGGTTTAATTTATTTTTATTTCAGTATAGGTTTTTATTTATTTCTAGTTAATAATTTTGGCCCTTTAACTTAAACTTATTTCAGTTTATTACCAAGGCAACATTTCTAATTTTCATTTAGTTTAAGTTTTTCAGCTAATATTTGTTTAATTTTATTTCAGCTTTATTTCAGTTAACAGATTTTTTTAAAAATAGTTTTAGCTTTAGTTAATAATAACCCTGGTGTAAATGCAATTTTTGTTTTGTTGTTTTTTTATGTAAAGGAACCAAAGTGCCGGAGATGATTTTGAGGTACGTTCTCTTTGATTTGTTTTCCATTCAGTGATTTCTGATGATGTCATGCTGTGATGTAAGTGCGTGTCTGTTATCCACTACAGGATGCAGACGATGATGTGGAGGACGACAGCGATCGTGAATCGGAGAGAGAGAAGGTCCGAGAGAACATTGCAAAGAAACTGAAGAAAGACCAGATGGATGAGAAGACCAATCAAGAAGTGGTGAAAAAGACCTCTCGCAGGTAAGCTATTCGCTTCTCTTCTGATGATGTCGTTTCCACTTATTACACAATTGACATTCAGTATTTAATAATGCTTATGTATTGTACTTCTGAAATGACATTCACACAACTGGAATCATTTGTTTTCAGTGAGAGTTGGTGAGTCAGGTTGACAGCAAATGAGCAATGTCATGTGGTGATTACAAATAGAAGTTATTATGTTAAAGAGGACCTATTACGCTTTTTGACATGTTCAACTTTCTTTAGTGTGTAATGTTGCTGTTTGAGCATGAAAAAGTTATTCTCTATATCATTAAGCACTGTTTCTGAACTGCCTGAAACGCCTCCATTGTAGTCTTGAGTTTTCTTCCGGGAACGAATGTCACAATAGTCCTCATTTAAATAATTCCCGCCCAAGGCGTACACAAAATAAAGGGCGGGGCCTGGTGGAAAATTGCGTTTATTGTAAGGGGCATGACATTTCTGAAATGTGCTCGAAGTGGTTGTCCAATCACAACACACTGGTCCAGCTGTCCAATCAGAGCACAGTGTGCTTTTCAGAAGGAGGGGCTTTATAGAGACAGAATCTAAAAAGAGCATTACTGACAGACTGGGAAGAGAGGTGCTGCATTTTCAGATGCCACCTTTAGTTTTTAGCTCAACTGTCACGGAGTGGAAAGCACAGGATTGTGGGATATCAAAGGTACCAAAGGATACATCTATGCTACCTTCAAAAATCGATGAAGGTATCTCAGGAGACAGGAAATAAAGCTAACATTGGATTCGGATGTACCTTGATGCCTTCCTACCTTGGAATGCATCCTCCGAAGGCAGCATTTTTAAGCTCCTGGATGCAGCCAAGGTCTTCAGGATCAATAGAAACTATCATGAAGTTGTGTTTGAGCTAAACTCTGCAGGATTTTGGTCCTCCAGAAGCAGGATTGGTCAGTGCTGCTGAACGTACTGTGGATAGAGCATTTAAAGTGTGTCCAGCAGAAGGCACTGTTGGTCTGTAAAGATCAGACGCACATTCTCTCCAGGGATGTGGATGAGTTCCTTTGTAATTAGTGTCACAAAATGCTTTATGTGTTCTTTGTGTTCTTCTAAACTGGGCTGCAGCCCTGTACCTCTGTCTTTTTTAATAGTTTTTCCTATTCCAGGTTAAGATGACAACTTTAGTTATCTATTAAAGTTATCTAACACTTTAATATTTCTACTTATTTTTTTAGGAATTAAACCCTTATTGATATTTTATAAGTTTCTACATGGCTAGTAAATATGATATTGATTGGTTGATACAGATTTTTTATTTATTTATTTATTTTTTTTAAACAATCCCTACTTTGAAATGCATAGTCTATTTCCAGTCAGCATTGTGTCTGGCAACCTGAAAGAGACTTTTGAACTTAATATGGACAGTTAATTGCAAAAAAAGTGAGAAGAGTTGATACTTTAGTGATATTACAAATTACTTTAGTGTATTGTTTATATAATGATTTTAAATGCCTTTTTACCAAAACAACTTATGTGCAAAATGACTTTTTTATTTACAAAATTGATTAGAACGTTTGAACATCTGAACGGTTTGTAAACAAGTTTTAAGAAAGCGCAGATTCGGAGTCTTGATACACAGGAGTCTTTAGTCACGTTTCTAAAAGTTTAACTATTTTAACTTGACACATCATCTTAAGAACTAAAAGCTCCTGCGAGAATAAATAGAGATGTGATCAATGCTGTTAAAGTTGACCTAACTTTAAAAAAAGGTATGAACCTAAAGTAATAACCTATTACAATCAATTTGTTAATTTAAACTTAAAAAAAACAACAACTTAAAAACAACTTGTTAAATGGTAAAATGTTAATTTAATGAGTAACAAGCAGTCTATTGAATTTACAAAATATAAAAAATTTAGTAAAACTAGAGGCAAATATATATCCCTGGTTGGCAGATATATCAAATCCAATAGTTTCAGTGAGATAGATACACATACTTCACCACAGAAATCTCAAACATGGTGATGATCAACAATTGTTAGTTTAGTAAAAATATGAACTCTGAACCACATGACAGCTAACTAACAGTGACAGCTGCAGCAGCATAAAAATGATATATTTTTTAATAATGTTACCATATTTTTTAAGCTGCAATGCATGCTAGAAATTTACACAACATTGTGCCATGTAAAATTGTTTGTTCAGGTAGGGTTGGGACAACATTTGGACATGTTTTGAACAAATACTTGTATCTAACTAAAGCTGGGTGCACACTGTAGGATTTATAATAGTCCTTTACGATTGTTGCTTGTCAGACTGTACGAACATCATCCCCGCTGTAAGCCATGTTACAATGTAAGATCTCAGTTGTCATTAATGTCAGACTGTACGGCAGTCAAGACTCGTTAAATACGGATGCATGCAAGAAGAATCGTCCGGAGTTTTACATCATCATGTTCGGTGACGGTGAGCTGCATTACCTGCAGGATTGAAATTTTTTATTAACTTAGATTATGTAAAAATCATTTGAAATTAATGAATGAAGACTTGTTTCGTCCATTGTTTTTGATCGAATCTCCTCAAATACATTTTAACAGTCACTGGTCGCCACCTTCTGGCATAATCTATCATACAATCTTTATTTGAAGCGTAACATTAGTTTCAAAGGTCAGTTACTCATTTTGATCATGGCTGCCGCAACATCAGAGTTTATATCCAGACTATAACTTTTATCCCAATACTTTAGTTAATTAATATTTGCAACACAGAAATATAGACTACTGTGATGTTGAAAATACTGTTAGTGAAGTTGTTTCAAACATAAAGCTTACATGAGTGCTGCTGCGGATCAGCGGCAGAGCAAAAGCAGGTTTAAATATTCTGGTGTGATCGTAATTTCAAAGGTTTAATAGACATAGCAGAATCATTATCATATAGTAATAAGATCGTGTGTGTATTTGTGATCTTTTAATGATTATTCGTGCATACAAATGAGCTTATAGCCTATGTATTTTTGTAAGTCATATTTGTACCAGACCTCAAAAGAAACCCGGGCCAGATCCATGACTACAGGATCATACCGATGTGTCAGAGGTGAATATATGCAGGTTTTAAAGTGTTTAACGGTTTCTTAACATTTAAACATGTTATCACTTTTGGAGAGAACCAATAAAAAAAAATAAAAAAAAACAGGAAATAAAATATTTAGAGATGACCATATTATATTCCAAATATAATGCTGAAAATAATAATGTAAGAACCATTTATGTTAAATATGGTCTGAAAAGACTACAGAGTGGAAAAGTATGGAATTTTGAAATGGAAAATGTGTAGGAACCCTGATCAGAGGAATCTTTTACGATTCACAAAATTTGTCTCAGATGGCCAAATCATGGCCAGAATTGAACAAAACAACTTTTGTAGGAAACATGTTTAGTGTATTCTTATTCAGTTAGCACAAAATAATAAACTGACTCCTCTTACTAAAAACATCTTTGCTTCACATTTGTTAGAAAAACTTTTAGCAGATTTTTTTTACAGACACCTGTCTGCATTTATACATAAGCAACATTTTAAATAAAATTGTGAAGATTGAATCCAAGAATGAGCAGTATTTTCACAGATATAGTCAGTAAATAAACCGGCAAAATATCAATGACCTTTTATAGCACAAAACTATCGTAGTTTTCTTAATATTTGTTATTTAAGGTGGTTTAGTAAATGCAACAGAAATTGCTTTAGTGTTTTAAAGGGAGTGAAACTTCTTGTAGCATGTTTTAGCTCTCTAAATGGCTATAATGAGTACTGGTAACCACAAATTTATTTTTGGCGCTAAATTTCGGCTAAAAAACCACAGGTGCCTCAGAGCAAAAATACATAAAGCTGACAATAATGGTTGAATACACTGAGGTTTTTTTTGTCAGTCAGCTCATTGTGATCTCAGCGTGTTGCTGGTTGACCAGACGTCTGATTCCTAAGGTGCTAAAGACTAGTGACACCTGCAGTCAACCAGAACCGTGGCACAGTTGCTCCTCATCCTCAGTGGATCCGCTTCAGTGGACACAGCCAGGTCCCTCAAGGTGAAGGAGATTTCTGACTCTCAAATCAAATGACTCTGCCACAGCAGGGGAAAAAGGCTCTCTCTTGCCAACCTGGCAACCCCAGCACTGCTATTCCTGTCCTGAGACCATGTCATTTTCTCTCTTACATTAGAGAAATTAATTGTAAACATGCTTCTGGAATATTTTTTTTTTTTATTTGAAAATTGTTTGAATGTCTCTGTCGATGCAGCACTTCCTTAGAGAGCTGTTGTTGACTTTGCTCTCTGCCCAAAGATGCTTCATTTCATCCTTGCATTTATTTTGCTCAATTACAAAAACAGAGACCCTGCTCAGGGTTGGTTGGAAAACTCTGAAACAAATGAGGTTGATGAATCCCTGAAAAAGAGTAGCATATTTCTATGGTACCACAAATAATAGCTTAAAGGTATAAGCTGTCTAGTTCTGTGAAGGGCCAGTTATTTTTTCAAATTTAATAATGTGCAAAGTAGAACTGGCTGAGATTATTGTTTGCCTGTTCAAAACTGGCTGCAATGATGTTAGGGCAGGGGTGTCCAAACTCGGTCCTGGAGGGCCACTGTCTTGCAGAGCTTAGCTCCAGCTTACCACAACACACCTGCCTGGAAGTTTCCTGTATGCCTAAAAACCTTGATTAGCTGGTTCAGGTGTGTTTAATTGGGGTTGGAGCTAAACTCTGCAGGACAGTGGCCCTCCAGGAGCAGGATTGGACACCCCTGTGTTAGGGTGTTGTGAATCATTGTTAGGACGTTGCTATGAGGTTACTAGGGTATTCTGGGTGGTTGCTATGTCATTACTTATAAAAAAAAAAAAAAAAGTCCACCTCCAAGTCCCCATTTGACGTGCTTGTTAAGCTAATAATTAATTTTCATCTTGTGGCTGATAACCGATATTCTGTATTAAGTGGACGTTTACACGACAACGATGCACTAAAAATGTAAAAGTTTTTTCTTTGCATTTATGTACAGACTACAACATTGTCAAAATGTTTGCATTTTCAGTCCCCCAAAATGCTGTTGTCGTGTAAATGAACGGCCAAAACGCATAAAAAGTTTTCCGTTTTTGAAAACTGTCATGTAAACAGTACCTTAAATTCTATACTACTTTATCTAAAAAAATAAATAAATGCTAAAATTCAGTTTATGCATCACAATATTATAATGTAATTATTTATTTTGAGATTTGCAAAAGATTGTTTAACAGTGTTATATTAATTTTATGTGTGCGTTAGGCCACGGCAAATGTAATAAATGTAAAAATAGGTATGAGCATGTTCTCTGCCATTTAAAAGTTTGGGGTAAGCAAAAGATTTTTTCAGCCAGGATGCATTAAATTTATCAAAATTGACAGTAGAGACAGTTATAATGTAACAAAAGATTTCTGTTTGAAATAAATGCTGAACTTTCTATTCATCAAAGAATCTAGAAAACATCCACAAAAATATGAAGCAGCACAACTGTTTTCAACATTGATAACAATCAGAGAAATTTCTTGAGCAGCAAATCGGCACATAAGAATAATTTCTGAAGGATCATATGACGCTAAAGTAGTGTTAATTTCGTTAACGAAATCTATGACGAAAAATGTCTGTCGGCGACCTTTTACTTAGACGAGACGACGCTGACGTCATTAAACGATAACTGTGACTAAATCCGCAGGGAATATCATAGACAAAAAAGCTGAGACTAAAATGTAGTTTAAAAAAAAACTTTACCAATATCACTCTGTTTTTGTCGAATAAAAAGAGGATACAAAACCTTACAGACTGCTGTACAAGCCTCTGCATGCTTTTATACTTTTGGTTGCCAGATGTCAAGATTTTAAATCCCCAAAAAAATAGATTTAACTTTTAGATTTTTTGTTTGTTTGTTTGTTTAACATCTTATGGCATTTAGATACATTTTATTAGAAAGTATGTGTCCAGTAGAAGAATATAGAATATTAGCAATCACTATGTTAAATGGTCTAAATGTATTTTTATAAATTTATATAATCTGTGGAAGGCGTAGGGTCATAAAATGTTCATCTAATCGTTATATTCGGTCCGAATGAAATAATACGACGTCCTAGCTACCTCTCAACGTGTTTTTACATACCCTTGCGCACCCCTGTTCAGCGCAGACATCATATGTCTATTGCTAGCCTCTCTGATAATGTCATATTGTACCTTTTAGACATAAACGACTGTGTTTACGAAGATACTTGCAAAGACAGGCATTTTGACACATAAGTGTGTGTATTTGACCGTTCAGGACCGTTCGCTGCTTATTGCGCATGAGTGGTTTCAAATCACTTGTTCTTATGTAAATAGCGAGGATTAAAAACACATTGTTTCTTGAGACCGCGTAATAATTCCACACTGGTGATGACGACTGCAGCGCTAAAGTCTGACGTCATCAATTTGTGAGCGTTTGGTGAGGTCGGCCTATTTTAGTGACTCCCGATCGAGTCATAGAATGTGATTATCGGCCGATCGATCGGAGCATTCATAGTGCTTTTAGGTGAAAGTGCAGTAACTCTGATGAAATGTAAAAATAAATTTGTGGAATGACAACAATCGTTGTTTAATTTTAAGCAAAATAATTATGATTATCAGTTTAGCCATTATGGAGCATGACAAAGTTTTCATTGACTAAAACTAGACTAAAATTCCCAGACATTTTGTCGACTAAAACTTGACCAAACAAAAACAGGACAAGGTTGACTAAATATGATTAAAACTAAAGTACATTTGACACAGAACTAAGAATAAGACTAAATAAAAAAAATAAAAAATAGCTGACAAAATTAACACTACAATGAAGACTGTAGTAATGATGCTGAAAATTTACCCTTTCATCACAGGAATAAATTACATTTTAAGATATATCAAAATAGAAAATTTTAAATTGTAATAATATTTCATAATATTACTGTTTTTACTGTATTTTTATCAAATAAATCTAAACTTTGTTGGTAGGATCTAACACTGATAAATTTGTATATAAAAAAAAAAATCTGTAATATCTGCCACTAATCAGTATGGTATGGTTATGTTGTAAATTACTATGTAAAATGCATTTGTTGAAAATTGAGTATAATTATGATCTCAGTAAGTAATAGAGCTAATACTTGTTCCTGTGCAGGACAAGTTACGTGGCAAAGTTTACTATTTTAGGCAAGGAGTTTGATTGAATCCCAGAGCATGACCAAAAGTTAATATATTATAATGCTGCTGAAACTCTCAGAAATGCCTTAGTTTTATGTGAGCTTATAGAGTCAAATTACAAGGTGCAAAACCTATTTGAAGAAAGATCTTTATCTCATTTTTGTCTTTAAAACCCATTTTCCAAAGCCTCTCATACCAAGACCCATTGTCACAGTTGCATCTCTTTCATGTGATCCTTGAAATCAACGTGTGACCTTTGAAAATGGGGGGATTAAAGGATTCATAACCTCACTGACTGAGGCGCAAAAGATGGAGAACCCTTCCCCGCACGCCCTCTTTTCTGGAAGCACACCTGCCTTATCTCACCATCGGTCGTTACGTGTCTGGATAATTTTCCGATCATAATAAACATGCTCTTTTCTTTTTCTACATAATGAAGTAATGGCCAAACCCACCGAGTCTCACAGCTTTGATTGACAGGAAGCAAAATGCAGAAAGACTGTAGTATATTAAACACAAGCGTGGTGTTTGGCTACAAGAACTGTAACCCAACACAGTGGTTTGTCTTGGCTTGCAATCAAAGCGTTGGCTGGTAGGTAGAGTGTTGGTGCAAGACAAAGGGAGCATTGTTGCAGCCCAGAGCTCTTTCCCACTCAGGCTTACAGGAGCTTTTAGGTGAAGAGAGAAGCTTTGGTTGCCAGTCACCTGGAAGGAAGCACAGGCTGTAGGAAGGATCTGATGTTGGTTGGAATAAGTCTATGAGGCTCGAGCTGAAATCTAGCTCCTCTGGATCCATGTCTACTGCTTTAGATAGTATTTCATTTCCTGGTTGGCTATCTGTGTTTTTTGGCTTGCTTCAGCATGGTTTAAAAGAACGCTTCTGGTATTCTTGCTAATGAAAATCGTAATATTTTTTGGGGTGCTACAATCAAACCATTTTTTTTTTTTCTCTGATATTTATTACATTTAACTTTTTTTCCCCCCAAAAAGATATAAACACTTACCACTGTCCATATCATTGGCTTAAAGTGGCATTGATGAATAAAACAGCATGCTTATGGGAGTCCCGACATCACGACATATGGTAGCCACCACTTGCACTAACCCCGACAGGCCATAACAGGGCATAAAGGACAAAAAAAGTGCTTCCATATGGCTTCCATTGGATATAGCCATACACTCTTAATATTTTCATTTAAACCCGAGTGATAGACCACAGCCACAATTCAAAAGAGAAAACTATGAAACCTTGGAGACTTTTTTTGCAACGTTATCTAGCTAACATTTTGTATGCATTTATTAAATATATAATGCAATATTATGTATTTTAATACAAATTTAACTGTTATTATTAGTAGAAGTATTAGTATTATATACTAGTAAATATTTATAATATGAATTAAATGTATAATAACAGTTTGCATACATATATTTAACTTATCTACCTGTATTTAAAATACACTTATGTATTTAAATATGTACAAAGTGTGTATGTGTGTATATATATATATATATATAATATACTGTACGTAAAAAAAAAATAATAAAAATTATGATATGAATCCTCCAAACCATTGGATATTCTTATGTGGACTCATGTCATTATCTGCCTTTCAAGCGCCTCTGGATCATAATGGAAGATTTTACTGGGTTTGTTGAGGTTAAACGTCTACACAATCGAAAAATCTCTTTCAAGAGAGTCCGAACCGCAATTATGCACCAAAGATGATGACTTTTGTGTGAAGTGGCACCTGTCAGTTGTCATCCGTCATAATCCGATGTTTTATCAGCCTCTCAGTAAAAGGTCACCCGGATCAGTAAAGCACTGGCCCTTTTTGTGTGGAGGCCAAAAGGGATCATCTAATTCTTGGCAGCTGTGCCACGGATCTGCAGGTTCATGGATCTCCAGCCCGCTGAGCATGTGTGCCCTTTTTAAGGGCAGTCTGACAGAACGGCTCCAGACTTCAGCATGTGAGGCTCTATTGATGTTCAGCAGAGCAGAGCTAAGAAGTGACGGAGCATCTCTGTATTTGTTCACCATTTTAAATTAACGAACCAGAAATAACCATGTTTTGTTTACTTAATCAAGTTTTGTAAAAGTTTTTCCCTCATGTGACACAATCACAATCTTTTTTTTTAAAAGGCTCATGAAACTAATTTTTTCCTTGACATTTTGACATATCTTAATATGCTATGGGAATTATGTGTAATAGCATTTATTGAAACTAAGCTTCAAAAATGACTCGTTCTTGACTTCCACAATTAAAATAATACAAATATATGAACACACCGTACACATTTACACATCAATTGGCTTAGAAATTTTGGCTAGATATGCTGAGGTAATGAGCAGGAAAATATGTTGGAAAGATTATCAGATCTCATACAATTTTAGTGTGCAGTACCTGCTGCTTTGCAGTTCCTTTTTAAGTATCCCAAGGAATCTGCAATATTTTAACAAGGTTTCTGATTATTTCAGTCTGATCTTAACACTTTGAGTGCCACATTTACAATGTTTGAGTAGAATGATTTAATCATTTTCTGTTTGTCTACGCTTTGGATTAGAAAAAATGTTGCACCTGAAAAAATAGATTTAACTTTTAGATTTTTTGTTTGTTTGTTTGTTTGTTTGTTTAACATCTTATGGCATTTAGAGACATTTTATTAGAAAGTATGTGTCCAGTAGGAGAATATAGAATATAGAATATTCCACCAGTTTCACAGACAAGTCTTAAGCTAGTCCTAGACTAAAATGCGTTTTTGAGCTGTTTTAACTGTAAGTAACTTGTTCTGACATATCGTAAAATATGTCACTGCCGTTGTTTTGTCTCAATATGCACACCAGTAATGTTTTTTTTCTTGTGAACATTTATAAAAAGGATTTAAATGCCTTAATTCAGGGGTGTCAAACATACGGCCCAGGGGCCATATGTGGCCCCCAAAGGTGTCCAATCTGGCCCGGGGGATGATTTTAACTATAATAAAAAAAAAAAAATAGAGATGCACTAGTTCACTGGCAATAAATCCAAATGTTTTTTAGTTTTATTTTGGTCAATCTTTATTCTGGGCTTGCAAACAAACTGCTTTGTAATAATTTCCCAAAATTTCATTTGTGTGAAAATATTTACAAAGTCTGTAAACAGGACGTTAACGCTGAATACGGACACAAACAGGACAACAGTACGCGCCAGCAGAGAAAATACTCTACCATGCACAAGCTCACTTTTCACGAAAAATAGGAAGAATAATATAAATATTGAATTTGGGTTGATATGAATGTATCTCTGAAGGGAACTGTCTCCAGAAAAGATGGCTTTTCCTCTTATCTACGTATAAAGTAGTAGCCTATTTATAAATGCAGCTTTGTGTATAGCAGTAACCATGAAAACGCTATATCACTGCTGTTCCATAAGCGCCACCTACTGTCAGAGATTGAATTTGTATTTTCATTCAGCCCCTCTGCTGATTTTGTTTTGTGCAGGTGTCTTATGTCGCATAATTTCACAAAGCTAAAGTCAGACCATGCTGTTTTTGCATTTAATCTTGAAATTATTAAAATTAAAACTGCTCATGCTCGTGTACATAACATTTTTGTTGGGATTTTTGGGATTTTGTTGGGAATGCAGTGTTTGCCTCTAATATCAAAGAGCTACACATATTTTTTGAACAAACCACGAATAAATTTCTGCAACCAGTATCAGAATCGGCCAATTTGCTAAAATTGCAAAATTTGCAATTTTCTAAAAAAACTGGAATTGGCCATGAAAAATCAAAATAGGTGCATCACTAATAAAAAATATTAAATAAAGCATTATTTTAAAAATCAAATAGTATTTTCGCTGTAGAAACAAATGCAGATTTAAAGAGCAGTGTACTAGTTTTCTTGCAAATTAATTTATTGTTCATATGTTTAATATTAATGCAACTATCAGCACACTAAGGTTTTTTTTAAAAAAGGTAATTCGGCCCGCACATGGTCAATTTTTTTTTCCAATCCGGCCCTCAGCCTAAAATGAGTTTGACACCCCTGCCCTAATTGAACTAAGGCCAAATCCTGGTTTAGGCTAAACCCTGTCTGTGAAACCGGGCCATAGAGTTTTGTCTTTTCTCCATTGTGAATTTTAATTTAATTGAGTGTGTTATAGAATCCCAAATGCTTACTAATGAACTATAATTTCACTTCCAGCAAGTACTTAACGTTTGCTAGCTTTACTTGTGATGATACACACATTCTTGCAGTTTGGAGCTTTAGTTGTGGTAAAATTTGTTAATTTGTGAGCAAACTAGTGGTTGTAGGATGCAGTATATACGCAGTCTCTGTGTTATGGTTACAATTTCTGTGCTCTGCCGCTTATGTCATGTGTTTGGCCACCACTTGACTCATCAACTCCATCATTAATATTTATTATGGAACTCCGTTCTTCAATTATTCAGTCTCCTTTCTAAAACCATAGGTAGACTTTACATTTGAGTCAGAGGGAGACCTGGAAAACTAATATTCTTAAATATCCTCCTTGAAATGTGATATCATATGATTATTATACACCGCCTCTGCTTTAACAATCTGCTTCAAGACCTTGAAAACATTTGCCCTCTCTTCGCAACACTGAGATTATACTGCTTGATTATAAAACTCTGAACCGTGCGTAAAAGTCAAAGTCAGTAGAGAGTGGAGCTCAAGGAACAGTATTTCCACTCCTGCAAAGCGTGAGGAGCCACTCTGCATCCGTTTTAGAAAAACAGATCAAAAACGACCCGCTCACAAGAAGTTTTTGGACTGCAACGGCAGGCTGGTGGAGGGGCGAGGGTTAAATGTTGAAGTCTCGATTCATGAGAAAGATTGGTCGGTGGCCAGTCACTTTGTGTGCTTTCTTTATGAAAAGTAAATCATCCAGAGCTCCCCGGGTTTCGCTTATTTGAATTGTCTGAATGAGCGACAATCGCTGGCTGGTCTGGAGAGCCGTGAGTGACGACAAAGTCTTTCCTCCACTCCTCAGACTTTAAATGTGTGCGTCAGGTCTCGTCCAGCACTTCATCACCAAACGTCTGATTTGTGAAATGACGGTCTCTTCCCTGCTGGCGGGCTGAGAGGGTTTGGTGAATGGCTGTCATTGTGCTGGCTGAGGGGGGATGTCTGTGCCCTCTGGCTGATGAGGCCGCAAGACAGTGGGCACACTTTGGCTCCTCTTCAAAGAGCTCACTCGTTAATAAACTCTCATCCCCTCCTCCTTTTATCACAAGGACACTTTATCACACTGTTCTTTTCTTTTCTTGAGTTAACAAATACCTTTTTATCTCGCTCTGCTGTCTAACAAGGGCATATCTCACAGCTCTGCTATTTTAAACAGCCCATCACACTTCAGCGAAATAGCACAGCTCTTATTAATAGCTGTGCTATTTCAGTCAAATTGCCTAATTTTCTAAATGTCAGGATCACAATTTCTTTGTTTATACAAATGGCTTTCTGCGGATTGTTTGGCTGTTGTTTTGTGTCTTTTACTTGATTCTGTACATTGACACTACTTGATTTTCCTTTCTTTTTTTGTACTTGTCGGTTGAGGACATTTACTTGATGCACAAAAGAATTTTAATTGTTTGTTAGTTTTCTTGAGTATTGGGGTGTAAGAAAATATCGATACACATGAATATCGCGATATTATGTTTGGCGATACTGTATCGATTCTCAAAAACACTTTATCGATATTTATTTATTTATTTAGATCCAAGATTCGTGGCTTTGTGTTCGGTTTAAACCACAGACTGTATAAACCCAACCGCTAGATGTCAGTGTTATCTCAGAACGTAAAGTGACGCGTAGCCGGAGAAGCGCAAGGTGCATCGCTAACGTTAGCATTAGCAAACCCAGCTCACAAGACGATGGAAATATTCCGCTCCCGCGGCATACAGAGCTGAAGTGTGTGGCTCATTTTGGCTTCAACTATAAAGAACCCACTAAGGAGATCGACAAGAGTCAGTTGTTTGCAAAATAGGCCATGTTAAAATCCAAAACTCGGGAAACGCATTGAATCTGAGAGCTCACTTAATATCCCGATGCTGAGAGAGGCGTTCGATAGAATATGTAGTATGTACTGCACGCTCTCCTCTCGGTAACAAAATAAACACACAACAAAAATGACAGCGGTGACAGAATTAAGAAAGCATCTGATCATAGCGATGTGAATATGTTTGCACCAGCTCTGTTCAGCAATTCAGTGAAGTCACGTTTATTTAAATAGCACTTTATACATTAGACTGCTTTATAAAGCAAGCAGCTTTACAGTATTAAATATAAAACAAACAGATATTCAGTCATGAAATGGACTATGCACTAGTTGTTAAATAGTTTAGAAATTAAAAACTGCTATACTGTGAACTTTTAAAACAGACACCTAAAGAATCCTGCAGTCACTTTACTATTTTCCCTTAGATTGCATACAATAGTGATATAAATGCAAATGATACTGCATTGATTAAATAAAATAAAGTTGTTTGTAAGGTTTTATGCATATGGTGGTGTTTTTATGACCGTTTTTTCTAAAATTACATCCTTTTTTCTAAACAAGGAACATCGCAATATATCGCCTTTCTTACAGTATCGCAATACATCACAATATATCGTATCGTAACCCCTGTATCGTGATACGTATCGTATCGCCAGATTCTTGGCAATACACAGCCCTACTTGAGTATAAGTTCAGTTAGTGAGTTAGGCCTAAAACATACTCAAGTACATGAATGCAAACGCTTCTAGCTATGCAAGCTCGATTTCACAACACACTGTTTTCTACTATCATGGCAGAGCTACCGTTTTTAAAAGAATCTTTCTGAGACAGTTAAAATTAATGTCTACCTGAATAATAACACATCTAATGTGATATCGTCACAAACATGGTCACTTTGCTTATTAAATGAATGTGGTAGAGATGGACTCCACCTGAAGAACAAAAGGATATTCTGAGGAATTTGTTGAGCCCTGAGGAGTAAATTAGCAGGTGTTCCTCTCTCTTTGCATTTTTCTCAGCTTTCTCCAGTGGCAATCTGGCTGAGGGGCCCATTGTGTTGCTGTTGCCTAGGAAATGCTTCTCTTGTTTAGTAAATGGTAGCATGTCCAGGCAAGCAAAATTATCACTTAGTTGGAGGTGTTTCCCCATATGGCTTGCTCATTTCCGACCAAGGGTCAATGTAGGCCTCTAATAGATAACTCTTTACCCTTGTGGAATCTTCCCGTCTTTTCTTGCCGAAATGTGCATTTGTTCATTCCAACACAATGAACGCTATTAAAGGAACACTAAAGGGAATTTTCCTTTCTGTACCATTAAAGCACATTTGAGCAGGTGGGCAACTATTAATTTTTAGTCATGTTTCTGAAGCCTATCCATGACTAGTCAGGACATACCCAGCACGTGGTAAAATTAATTGACTAATCATGCCAGAGCTTCAAAAAAAGGACAAAAACCCATCATAAAACACCATAATTGTGATCAGAGTTGTGCACTACATTCCAGATCTTGTGAAGCCATATGAGAGCTTTGTGTGAGAGACCAAAATCGAAGTTGCCCTCCACCCTAGCCAGGGTTGATTTCAGTTAACTATTAAGCACCTGAACCAGCTGAGATGACCTGTACTCTAACTCTCTGTCACCTTAATGGTCCTTGAACTAACAAAACATGTGCAGGAAATGAGAATGTCAGCTTTAACCAAGACAGAGGGCTTTGTAATAATCTGGTTATCCAAGATCTCCAGCAGTGGAACGCTGTTGAGTAACTCCGCTGAAGGTGATGCACTCTTTTCAGGATTGGGGACCTAAAGAGGAGAACAAATGAATACCACTGTCTATGGGGTTGCCTTTTACCTGAGCTCCCAAACACTAGAAGAGGTCCTCTACAAGGACCTCGTTTTAACAACCTTTAAAACGTCCACAATGCCATATGCTTGTTCCTTGAGAACCTAGAAACTAGGAACCTGAAGATTGGGGACCCGAGGTTCAACAGAAGTAACAGAAGAGAGCTGCCAGAGAGAATGATTGTCAGCTGAGAGGAGCAGATGGATGGAACAAAGGCAGTCATTGTTACGGGCTTGAATGGCTCACGTGTTTCTGGGCTGGAGGCCCAGGCTCTGCAGCTTACCTGTGCTTTGTAGCCATGTAAGAATCTGGCATCAAAACTTAGCTGTCAATTCCTATGAAAATATTATTATACCCCAATAGAAGATGCTGTCTTGGGAGCTGCCAGAAGATTCGGTTCTCTAGAAGGCAGCTGTGGGTGGGGGCAGTGTTTGTACATGGAAGCAACTTCCTCTCATCGAGTTGAGCTTAGCAGTTTATCTACAAGGACCTCACACCTTGGAAGTGTGTGTCTGCCTGGGCCTGTCCTTATCAGCTGTCCTGTGACATCTGCATCTATTGTCTGAACAAGAGCACTGGCTGCAAGATCCATTTTTTGGGGGGTTAAATTACCTCAGATGTAAGACCAGTTCAAACAAATTTGATTACCACATGCTTGTTTGGACAGTAGAGACAATGTTTTTGTTTTTTTTCCTGTAAGCTACCATGGAGCATGAGACGACAGGATGTCATCTTGTAGTAGTTGCTCCATTTTGGGTTCAAACATTCAATCCTCATTGAGCAACTAGAGGTAAAGTGCCTTGCTCACTGGCAAATTTTAGTTCATTGATTGCCCCTGTGTGGTGTGCAATCTTATATTTTATACATATGGCAAGATCTTTTAAAGAAATGATCAACTGCTCAAGTTTATTCTTCCATGCAACATAAAAGATGTTTCATGCTGTGACATCAATAAGTCATCATTCACTGACTGTCTTCCCCACCAATTCATATCTCATTAGCACTTACTCCTATTCAAAGTGGCACATCGTGTTCAGTTACAAGACATGCAAGATTATTGTCAAGCCTACTCTTGTGGTTGAACTTTTGAACCATAGTTCAATTCCACCATTTTGGATTCACAAAATCTTCTTAACTGCCATTAACTTCTTATTTTCTAACTTAAGAATAACGTTCAGAATATTTTGTATTCACAAAAGCATGTCTTTGGAATGTTCTTGTTCTAAAAACAAAGATTTTCTTAAAAATGTTCTTAATGTTCTCAAAAATCATCTTAAGTAATCTCTTAAAGGGATAGTTCACCCAAAAATGAAAATCCTGTCATCAATTACTCACCCTCATGTCGTTCCAAACCCGTAAGACTTTGGGTTCATCTTCGGAAACCCAAATGATGTTTTTTTTTTTTAATAAAATCTGAGTGATTTCTGTACCTCCGTTGACAGCTCCGCAGCTACCACTTTGACGCTTCAAAAAGTTCATAATAATTCATGTGAATAAAGCGGTTTAGTCCAAATTTTCTGAATAGACACAATCGCTTTATATGATAAACAGATTTAATTTAGGCTTTTATTTACATATAAACATTCATCAACACACATCAGTTATGGTAAATGGAAGCTCAAGCATGCTTGCTTGACGTGCGAGAACCAGTAAGGTTCATTCTCGTGTATTACGCAGCACGTTTGAGCTTCCTCAAGAACCAATGAGGTTCATTCTCGTGCGTCAAGCATGTACGGTTGAGATTCAGTTTATGTTTGCTGTTCAATGTTTATATGTGAATAAAAGCCTAAATTGAATCTGTTCAGCATATAAAGCGATCATGTCTCTTCAGAAAATTTGGACTACACCGCTCAATTCATTGTATTATTACTTATTATTCGATGTATTATTTGCTCCCAAACTTTAACTTTAGCATTGGAGCTAGATGAGGACAGAGTCAGCATTGTTCACAGTGTCATATCATATCAGTGTCACTTGCCATTAATTGGATGATCATCAACAGCAGTTTACTTCTACAAATTGAGCCAAATTGCTTTCATACTAATTCTGAATGGATCTGGAGTCTGCATGAATTGATATTCCCCATTTTTCAAGTGGACTTGTGTGCGGTACTTTGATGCCGTAGCTTTCTGTTGTCAATTTGAGAGCACAGATTAGGTTCACAGCCATGCTAAAGACCATAATAAGAGCTCACTGTTGGAGTTCTCTGGAGTTGAGGTGTATCGGTTCAGCCACAACATCCCTTCTTGAGGTGCCAGAACCCTGGACTGTCTGGACACCGTGCTGAACTCTTGATCTAACAAGGCGCCACACAATTTATTAGAGATTTTTATACTTCTAATGCACATATTTGTTTCTGACACATGTTGGAACACTATGCCTAAGATAATTGTTGGTTTTATTCCCGTTTTATGTGAACACACACAATCCCCTTGTTAATTGTGGAATGAGAAACTTAATCATTTGGAAACCCCGGAGCTAAGGAGATGTTCATATCCTGTGTTCTGTTCTGGTGATTGTATTTTCATATCAACCATTTCAAATAAATAAATATTAACATGAATGAAGACCAGCACCCTGCAGACATTCAAAAATATTCTTGTTTATTTCCTTCTTGACTATAGTTACGATCCTGAAATTTGCTCTTGCAAAATCTCATGGATACAGAAACTTGATTGGATTTGTGACAGCATTCCAACAACAACAAAAAAACTTTAAAAAAAGGCTTGTGGAAGTTTTTGCACATATTTCAGGGCTCTAAACCATGACCAAATGGTCGCATTTTGTGACCTTATTTCTTGCCAGTGCGACTAAACTTTGTTAGAGGTCGCACTGGTGCGACCACCACGTTGCCCAGCTGACAAGAGCTGCCATTTCTGTTTCGTATGAAAAACATCAAATGGCAAACAAAAGGAAAGCGGAAAGAAACCGCGCTTCCAGAACAGGTTTACTTCCTAATCGATCTCGATCATGTGACACCGTTACTACACAGCACTGTGAGATCCAGTGAGAAAGCATTTGAATTTGCTGCCGTATTAGTAACATCGCTGCGAGATCTAATGAGAAGCATTCAACTTCAGCGCAGAATTCTCTGTTATAAACCATAGATATCAGATCAAATAGCTCTGATGTGGAAACCAGGAGAAACATTGTGAAACATTGTCCACAAATCAATAACATTCACCATGGATTTAATGTACTAAGTGTTGTAAGTGCAGTTAGTGTAGTAATACTAACTGTAACCATGGTATTGTGGCAGAAATAGTTGAATTATTTTACATTATTCTTTTCAGGGTTCTTGCAATCTTTTAAGAGAGATATTTAAGAATTTTTTTTCAAGGGCTTTCAAATGCTTCACACTTTTTCCAGCACTTGAACTCTTTATTTTTAATGTGATGACCAAAAAAAAAAAAAAAAAAAAGTTTTTATGTTACTGTTGTTAACAAAAGTAAATTTTGTCTGCATCTCAACTCGAGCTCAGTGCTTTACTATCAGATGTGCATTTCCAAGAAATAAACATGTAATATTATTAGTTGAATAATATTAGAAAAATTCATTGAAGTTCATGAGCTTGTTGCTCTTTTGCTAGTTGTGCACACCAGACAAATAGTTGCTCATATTTTAAACATCTCATTTTGAAATATTTGTGTCTGTGATGAGTTGGCTACATTCTAGGGCTTTTTGTCGTAGACTTAAAACATTTTTAAATTTCAATTTGTTCTTGAGAACATTTGGTCTTTTGAGTATATTTAAGATTTGGTAAGTTTCCATGTCACGTCAACTCGTTAAAACGTTTTATTTATTATTTGAATGATTTATCTCAGATAGCAGGAAAATATCTTCAATTGCTATGCATACAGAAATTTTGCTACATGTTTTTCCTTCCGTAACATGTTTTTCCCTTCTGCATTTTGCAAGACTTATTGGGAAAGTGTTCCTTCCAAGACTGGAAATTAATTCCAGCTCTCGGTTGAATGTCTTTCCACAGTGATGAATTGCGAAAAGAAGCTCGCCAGCTGAAGAAAGAATTACTCGCAATGAAACAGCAAAAAGAAGATAGTGTGAAGAAAGAAGAGGATGTCACTGAGGGTGAGTGTCTGTGCCACAAAATCACAGCTGTTTTTCTTTTTATTGACAGAATTTGAAAAAGCTCTGTAAAATTATTCTTTGAAATGTCATGTTTTGTACTTTTTTAACAGTGAAAGTGTAATTTATTTCTCACACATGGTGTAATGAAAGCATTTCAACCTCTCCCAAAATCAAGTCAGCATGTACTGAGGTCCTACAAACAACTGAATTGTTCAGTTTTGGAGGTTTGTTTTTGTACATCAGGCTTTGCTTTTTTTTATATATATATAAAAAATCTGAAGCTGCTGTGTTTATGTGTGTTTTGAAAGCCTGAATGTTGGCTGTGAGTGAGTGTGTGGATAACATTAAACGTTTGGCATTGCTAGCTGTTATGTAGTCAATTTTTTTTTTTTTGTAAGTGCCTAGTTGATTGCTTACCTTTTGTGAGCATTTTGAAGTGAGAAATTAAACTTTTTTCAGTCATCATTCGGTAATCATTTACTCAACCCCATATCGGTCCAAATCTGTGTAATGTTTGGATTACAAAAGGAGAGTTTTTGCAGAATGTTCTAAAAATGGGCCCACTTACATCATTTCATGGTGTTGATTGGACTGCTGTTTACTTGGGTTTTCCATAGCTATTTGATTAGTAAAAACACACAAAATGAACAAGTTTAAATATCCCCAAATGAAAGCAGCAGTGACCAGGAGCTGTCAAGCTCTAAAAGTGGCAAAAGCCCCAATGAATTGGTCCATATGACTTGTGCATTATTTTTTTGTTTTTCTTTTGAAACCATACAATACCTTTGTGTGAGGATCAGACAAGATTTAAGTTTCAAAATGATCATTTAGTAACATTTTCTTATTTTCTTTTCTTATTTTAAAACATATTTTAATCTAAATATGAACATAACCATGCCGTATTTCACCCCAAAATCAAAAAAGAAAAAATATATATATTTTGCTTAAAGAAAATTACAATTGACAACATTCCTTTCTAATATTTATCATAACTATAGAAATGTGCCTCTCTATTTATTTTTGTCCTGTTTCCAGTGTTGGGGAAAGTTACTTTAAAAGTAATTCATTACAGTATTGCTTTACTTCCTAAAAAGTAACTAATTGTGTTACATAGTTACTTTTTATGGAAAGTAATGTTACGCTACTTTTGCATTACCTTTTCTTATCTGAACTGGTCACGTTTGTTTGTTTTAATAACAAAAAAACGAACAAAAACAAATAAGCCTCAAGCTGAATGAAATGTAAACACACACCTAAGGAAACACAAAAAAGCAATCACAAATTTGATGTTTATCTGAAGTCATTTTTGCGTGATCATCGAAGTTCAGCAGCAAAGACATGAGTTAACCCTTTAGCATTCCTGTATAATTTGCCTAAAACCCCTAAAAAAGGCATACCCAAAGTAAATTGCATGCTGTTCTTGAACCATTTGGAGTATATGCATGGTTTTGGTCTCTTTTGAAAGGTATGTGTACTGCGGGCAGTACAGTGGAATGCTAACAGGTTAATAAAGTGAAATTTAAATACAAAAAGTATATTTGTTTAATCTAACATTTAATTATTGCAAGTTTACAGAATATTCTGAGTTTGCATTTCACAGTTTTTATTCATGTTGAGAAATACTGGATGTGTTTTTGTGCAACTGTGAGTGTTAATGTCTGCTCACATTTAGTCTAGAACAGTGGTTTCAAACTCAATTCCTGGAGGGCCACAGCTCTGCACAGTTTTTGTCCAACCCTAATCAAACACACCTGATCCAGCTAATCAAGGTCTTCAGGATTACTAGAAACTTCCAAGCAGGTGTGAGTTGGAGCTGGTTGGAGCTAAACTGTGCAGAGCTGTGGCCCTCCAGGAATTGAGTTTGAGACTACTGGTCTAGAACTATAATAAGCATGATGTTCACACAGCGCACCCACCGTCTCTGCACTTACTCACAATTTCTATCAACATGGGGACAGGAGAGGTGTCAGTCAATAAATGGCAAAACAAAGTTACTTGCTTTACTTATTTGAAAAAGTAACTGATATTTTGTTTACTTTACTAGTTTATTTTGTATTACTTTACTAGTTACTTGAAAAAAGTAATCTGATTACGTAACTCGCATTACTTGTAATGCGTTACCCCCCAACACTGCCTTTTTCACTCCATCTCCTTAAAGGGTTAGTTCACCCAAAATGAAAATTATGTCATTAATTACTCACCCTCATGTCGTTCCACACCCGTAAGACCTTCATTCATCTTCGGAACACAAATTAAGATATTTTTGATAAAATCTCAATATCATTTCCTTTTCCGGTGCCCAGAAAGCTACTTAAGACATGTTTAAAACAGTTCATGTGACTACAGTGGTTCAACCTTAATATTATAAAGCGACGAGAATACTTTTTTTGCACCAAAAAAAACAAAATGGCAAATTTATTCAACAATATCTAGTGACGGCAGATTTCAAAACACTGCTTCATGAAGCTTCAAAGCTTGACGCTGCATTCACACGGGGCGTCAGGGTCAATGCTTGATGGAGGGCGTGTCTGAGGCTTGTGTTGACGCGACCGTTATAGTGATAACAGCAAATCACGTTACTTTCCGGTGTTGCATGAATGCAGTTGGCTAGCGACTGCTCTAGAGTGTTTGCATAAGGCGATCTGATTGGCTGACGCCTGCATTGGCGCTTGAAAAGTTGAGAAATCTTCAACTTCTGGCGCGAGCAACGCGAATAAAGCGAGGCGACGCGACGCGACGGAACCCACAATTCAGTTCGGCAACGCATGACGTCACCCATTCAAAGTAAACGAGAAGCGTTAACGCAGACGCCCCGTGTGAATGCAGCATTACGAATCCTTTGTTTCAAATCAGTGGTTCGGAGCGTGTATCAAACTATTACAAATGAATAGTCACGTGAGCTATTGAAATTTCAAAACACTTATGACGTAACAAAGCCTCGTTTACTGAAATCACGTGATTTTGGTGCTCCGAACCACTGATTCGAAACAAAAGATTCGTGAAGCTTCATGAAGCAGTGTTTTGAAATCGCCCATCACTAGATATTGTTGAATAAAGTCGTTATTTTGTTTGTTTTTGTTTACTTTTTGTGCGCCAAAAAACAATTCTCGTCGCCTTATAATAAAGTTGAATCACTGTAGTCACATGAACTGTTTTAAATATGTTTTTAGTACCTTTCTGGGCATTGAAAAAGGAAATGATCTTGCTGGGAATGCAGGCCTCACTGAGCCATCAGATTTTATCAAAAATATCTTAATTTGTGTTCTGAAGATGAACAAAGGTCTTACGGGTGTGGAATGACATGAGGATGAGTAATAAATGACTGAATTTTCATTTTTGGGTGAACTAACCCTTTAATGTCTGCAAAATTGATATGTTAGCCAAATCAGGCAGGAGAAAGGAGTTATTCGAAGTTTCTTATTACCAAAGATGATGTTATCCTCACAGGACTTGAGATGGAGATGTATCTGATTAGAAGAGTGAACTTGATTTTTCTTAGAGGATCCATTCAACCTAACATCCATTGGTAAAAAGACTAAGAACATTTCATTTCACTGCACAAAGTGCACACAGGGCTCACACAGACAAGGAACGGAGCCTTTTTCTGTTTGTCAGACCCAGAAAGCACTCCTGGCTCTAGGTTTTTTCGCTGTACTTCCTGTGAGGATTACTGCATGCTTGAGATTTGCGCAGGCAAACCTTTGACCTCTGCAGAGCTTTGCAATGGCCCTGTTGTATATCACTGTCTTCACATTGTGTGTTCTCAGGGGGCAAAGGTGTGTCCTCTCACCCTTGTCGTTGTCAGTGTCTTTTAACGTTTGGTCTGGAATGTGCTATTTACATTCATGTTCGTGTTTGAGGCCTACTTGCTTTAGCAAGCAGGTCAGTATTTATTATAAAAAGAATTACAAAGAGCTGTCTTGGAGAGTTTGTGTGATAGGATGTTCCAGTGAAATAGGAATGAATTTCAAATAGTGGTTTTAGTTTCACCGGTAAAACTATATACACCCAGATAACCATTCGTTTAAACTTAGATTTAGAACTTGTCATGTGTAAAAATCTAGTTTGTTCTATTGCACGTGCAAATGTACAATAGAAGAACTTAAACATTCTCTCATTGGCTCTTCATTTGGCGCTATGACAGTTTCTTGACAAAACGCTTAAACAGTCACTTGTGCCAGTATGGTGTTGACATTATCCACATTTTTGTGGGTAATGTGGAGTGACCAGCCTTTGCTTATGCAATAGAATTTAAAAAAAATAAATGAAAAAGTAAGTGTTACAAATCATGCTGACAGAGGTATATTATATTTTTAAGACTGTCAGTTTTATTCCAAAGGGCTTTCGTAATGACTGTGAAAGACGAATTTTACCAAACTGTTAAAGACACATGAAATTCCCAAGTCACTTTTGAAAAATATGCAGATATTTATGTATTGATTTAATTATTTACGAGAAGAAAATTAGTGGCAGAAATGCATGTCTGCCAACAGCGACTCATCTGTCACTCTCAGGTATGTTTGAGGGCAGTTCACACAGGACACAACCTTGCTCTTTCTGTTATAATTTTAACTGTTTGTCTATGTAAATAGACTGTTATTTACAAAATATGATGTTTCTTGAGATGAGATGAGACGAGATGAGATGTTTCTTTTGTATTAGATACATCCGTGCCGCGAGATCAAATTATAATAACTTTACTACTTATATATTGAACTTCTATTTCTATAATAATAAAACTTTTTTTAAATATTGTAATTTAATTTTAACATTTATTTGACTGCTCTATTAAAAAACAAAGAAATAAAATGCATGTGAATGCATTTTAAGGCTTTTCCTTCTAAGTTTGTTAGTTCTGTTCACACACACACACACACACACACATTATATTAAACTTATATTTCTATAATAATAATTTTTTTTAATTGTTTGTTTGAACATTAATTTATGACTGCTCTGTTAAATACAAATTAGTAGTAAAAAGATTACATGTGAATGTATTTTAAAGTTCCCCTGAAATCAAAATTTAAGTTTTTTAGCTTTTAGTATTAAAATGTTAGCCCTAAGGTTATGAATAAGCTGGTGTTTTCCAAAACAATGACAAAATTCACATTCAGGAGATATAAGCATTCAAAACTTACAGTCTCTCATTTCCGCTAAAATGGATCACAGATTTTCATGACATCACCGCGCACTTCAGCTTCTCATCAAATCTTCTGTCCAATCAAATGCTCTCTAGAATCTGAAGCCCCGCCCCTCCTACACTATAAACAGACGCTGAAGCTGCGGTTGAAATCGGTCATTTGTTCACACATTTACTAGTTTCTATATGGTGAATGGCACATAGTGCACTATATAGAGGATAGGGAACAATTCAGACAGTGTAAAAATGCTTTCAATTGATGAGAATGAAGTCCATTTTTGTGTTAGGGCCCTGTCGCCAGGCGCGACGCAAGTGTTTTTTGCTAGTTTCAGCCCGACGCAGTTATCATTTTCACGTCCTGTGCCATGTTGTTTAAATAGCAAATGCATTTGCGCCCATTTCGCACCCATGGGCGTGCTGGTCTGAAAAAGAGGTGTGTTCAGGCGCGTTGTTGGCGCATTACTATTTTGCCCAAAACACACTCATTACTCATTAAGAGAATAGGGACAACACTTTTAGACTATGTGCTGGGCGCGGCAACCATTTTTCCGTTAATTAAACTAGCAAAAAGTGGATTCGGACATGCCTGAAGTGCACCTGCGCTGTGCGCATTAGACCATTCACTTGGATAGGGCCCTTAGTGTCACGTGAACCGCCGCAGCATGAGCAGTCTGCTCCATTCCAGAGACACAAGAGCACAGATCATATGCGTGAGTCGGCGCAGACCACAAAACTTATTGGACCCATTTAAATTCTGCACAGAATGCTATTTTAGCGATATAGAGGAGATTAGAAGGAAACCAAAGCTTTACCGAGCTCAGCGGCTCTGGCCGAGCTGTGATATAAACGAAACGCAATTGGCTATTTTAAAAAAGGGCGGGGCTGTTCGATATATCCAGCTCTGTCTTCCTGTTTCAGTTGAAATTACGTCAGTACATTGAATAATGCTGTGCGTTCCAAGACACTTCAGTGGGCCTTTAAGGCTTTTCCTACATCAGTTTTCTGCAACAAGTTTGTTCTGTTCATTCTCAAAAAAATGCAAGAAAAAAAACTCCAAGCCGTGTCTAAAACTGAATTTTATTGAATTTTAAACTAGCTTCACCGATGTTCTGCTTCCATCTCTGTCAATATCCAGAAGTTGCCTCTCTTGCCATCTAGTTGTCTGGTCCCACCTCCAAATCTCAATGTTTGGGTTTGAGTCCTGTTCTCTAGTATTCATATGTCCACAGAGGCTACTTCCAGCTTTGTATTCAGTCCCAAAAGCAAACACATTCCTCCTCTCTCTCTAATAACAGCAACCCGCTCGCTTGGCATCTGGTATCTTATTTTAGGAAGAAGCCAATTGTCTCCTCCGCAATTCACCAAGCAAACTAGAAGACATTTGTACCTTTTTGAATTATTATTTTCGACAGGCATCACTTTAGTTTTCAGGACATAAATTATAGCATGTTCGTCTAGTCTGGTTTTCTCTTTCTTGGCATGGCTGTCATTTGTAAGAGCCAAAAATAAGAGAGACATGCTAAAAACACTGTCCGTTTTCTACCCACCCTAAATGATGTGGCAACATTCTTTCTACTACTCTGAGTTATTTATACAGGTAATGCATGTGTGCACAGGGTGTTTTATTTCAATGGAGCCTTGTCAGTCAAACATGTTGATGTGTAAGAGAAATTGTCAGAGCATAATCTTATAAAAAGACACATTAGCAAATTACTTTCTATCAAAGCATTTCAATGCACTGAAGACTGGAGTAATAATGCTGAAAATTCAGCATATATATATATATATATATATATATATGAGTCCCGTAACTTTGTTTTAAAAAGTGGGTGGGACAGGAGGAATGTGTGTGGTTGGGGGGGGAGGGGGGTGTATTGTAATTGTATTATTACAATAATAAATTAACAAAATTTATTGACATAGACCTCATTTAATATGATAGTTTCATCTACTATACTACTATATTGTTAGTCTCGAGAGTATTTACATTAGTCAATAAATACATGGATCTGCGCTTAATATTAGATTGTCCTGAAGGATTGGCGGTAAAATTTTGTGTTGTGATTTCACCAGAATGAATAGAGTGTCCACAAAAGCGTTAAGC
The DNA here is from genome assembly GCF_019924925.1 of Ctenopharyngodon idella. NCBI lineage: Eukaryota > Metazoa > Chordata > Actinopteri > Cypriniformes > Xenocyprididae > Ctenopharyngodon > Ctenopharyngodon idella. The sequence goes on along the minus strand of NC_067229.1, from coordinate 28,628,841 downwards.
GATAGATTGAAGACTTTGTTCGTGTGAAGAATGCGCAGTGTGCACGAGCGCCAAGAGAACACTGTTGCGCCACTGCCACATAACAGCGGCAACGAACACTCAACATGATTTCAAAAACAACACATCGCAGCACCAGATCGCCTGTTATTTAACACAAACGAACGAATTGCTAATTAACTAGAGATGTTTCTTTTGTATTAGATACATTTGTGCCGCTAGATGTTTGTTTGTGTGTGTGTGTGTGTGTGTGTGTGTGTGTATATATATATATATATATATATATATATATATATATATATATATATATATATATATATATATATATATATATATATATATATATAAAATTAGTTGTTTTCTGTCAATGAATCTACTTATTCAGGTAGATAATATTCAGGCTTCATTACAAATTAAGCTCAATAAACAGAATTTGTGGCATAATGTTAATTACAACAAATTCATTTCAACGTATCTCTCCTTTTATGTAGAAAAAGCAAAAAATTTGGGTTACAGTGAGGCGCTTACAATGGAAATAAAGGGGACCAATTCATAAGCATAAATTACTGTTTTAATAGTACAGCCACAAGACATAAACAATATGTATGTTAACTTGTTTTTAGTGTGCAAAAATTACTTACTAACCTTTTCATTGTAAAGTTCTATCCAGTTTTACATGTTACCATGAGAATGCAATGCTAAAACCCTAAAACAAATGTAAAAAGTATTGAAAAAGCTTTACAGCTCCAATAATACACAAGTTTCATCAGAAGAATTATTTGGTTTTATAAAATTATATAATAATTATAATTATATATAAAACTTGATGTTTCACATTTTAAATGCCGCAAAAATTGGCCCAATTGTCGTAAGTGTCTTATCATAATCAACAAACATTTTTTAAAGAAAAGGGGTCTATTGAGTGCCACAAATTCTATTAATAATAACTTAGAAAGCAACAAGTTATTTAATCAGAAGCAAACTGTTATTTAAAGGATTAGTTCACTTTCAAATGAAAATGACCCCAAGCTTTACTCACCCTCAGGTCATCCTAGGTGTATATGACTTTCTTCTTTCTGATGAACACAATCGGAGACATACAACATCTGCAAAGTTACGACGCTCAAAGTTCAAAGCAAAGGGAGATATTTTCTTTAAAGAATTCTCTGTTTAAGGACTACAACAAACAGCTGGTAGGGACTACAACGAGCTTGTTCCCGGGTTGGTGACATCACTAACCCTAAAATTAACATAAACCCTGCCCCCGAGAACAGCAACAAAGGGGTGAGGCCGTGTTATTGCAATACAGTACGTAACACAAATGCATTAGCATGTCATAAAAGCAAGATGCCAACATTCAACAAGTTATAACCGTAACTAAACTAAACTATAACTGTTTTATCTTCATGCAGCATATATTCTCTGGCCCTGTAAGCATCTTACAGTAGTTCCCACACGAGCGATTTATAGATTATCATGACAGAATATGCTAATCAATGACTTTACGATATCCCACAACAGCTACATAAATTAAGCAACTAACTATTCAGAAACGTCCTGTTGCATTCTACATGTTGTCACTTCTTCTTGAGTCTCTCCATCATTGTCTGACTTCAATTTGAACATAAAAGGCTGAACAGTTTGACATTTTCATTGACTCTTCGTGAGGTAATCGGCGCTGCTAACACTATGTGCTAACACAAGCTCTTGAAACCCCGCCCTCTGCTTCGGATCAGCAGCTCATTTGCATTTAAAGGGACACACACAAAAACGGAGCGTTTACCCTCAAAAAGTGACAAATTTAACATGCTATAAAATATATCTGTGGGGTATTTTGAGCTAAAACTTTACATACTTTGGGGACATCAGAGACTAATTTTACATCTTGTAAAAATGGCATTATACCACCCCTTTAATAAATATCCTAAAGCATCCAGGCTTTATAATGGCATTATGCTTTACCAAATGAGTATGAGCTGAAGAAAGTGCATTGATCCATCATAAACATATTCCACATAGCTCCGGAGGGTTAATAAAGGCCTTTTGAAGCGATGTGTTTGTAAAAAAAAAAAAAAAATCCATATTTAACAAGTTATGAAGTAAAATATCTAGCCTCCGCCAGACCGCCTTCCGTGTTCTTCAAAAAGCTTAATTTTCATTTGAAAGTGAACTAATCCTTTAATCAGAATATTGCAACCTGTCTAGAGGGACCTTCAAGTTTTGACTTTTTTTTTTACAGAGGCTGGTTGAGAACCACTGCCTTCATAAAATGTAGGCTACTAAAGATAATTGTAATCGGTGATTGTGTCAAATGATGTCTTGCACACTAGATTAACTAATTTTATTTTGTGTGTTTCTTCTGATTAAGTTCAAAACCTTAGCATTGAATTATACAGTGTAATTCTCTGCAGAAACTCAAATCCTCACTTTCTGGGCTGCTGAAGATGCTGGCATTGACTGATAGACGACAGTTAGCTTCGAGAATCTTTGAATTCATCCCCTCGTTCTTGACCAGCAAAAGGGAAATAATCCACCTCCCAAATGATGAGGTGTTTGTCGTCCCCATCAACCCCCTGTTGCCTGTTGCTTGATTTGTAGCTTTTTTTGGCCCGAGTGACAAGAGAGGGATGGAATGTTGTTAGAATAGCCGTCAAACTCAAAGACAGTACTTAGCAACACCAGCTGGAGTAGATGGAGTGTGCTGCTGTTGTAGGCCCTAAGGGTGCCATCATTCAGCAATCCTGCAAGTCGCGGTCTGCAGCTGGGCCGAAGCGTGAGCGTTGAGCAAGCCGAGTGGAAGGCATCACTTTTTGCTCACATAAATCACGAAGAAAAGGGTTGTTACCAGCGCTGACTTTTCGGAAAGGTGATTTCGATCACGGCTCTCAATTTGTGGCATTCATGTGTTGAATACCTCTGTAAATGAGTAATTGCATGGTTCGAGTAGCTAATGACAGCCATTCTGTTCAAATAACCTGTTTCACTCAAACTTTAGTTACTCAATTAAGTTCCACTCTACCTGAACATTACACCTCAGGTAAGTCCGGCCCAGTCTGTAAAGAAATGTTTTCAGCTGAAGAACGAGATGTTATATTTATATTTAAGTGGATCCAGTGTCGAGGGGCTTTTGTCAGGTTCTTACTTCATGATAAAGTGGGATAAAGATAAAGTCAAATGAAACATCATTCGCAACTAATGATAATTTTGAATAGTCGACTAATCTGATATTCGAATGATTATTCAACTGTTCTGGGGATTAAAGCTGTAATAGTTATTCAAGAGCTCTACAATAAATCCACTTTTGTCTTAACTTAAGAGGTTGTATTAGAGTTGTGCTTTCAGTGACAGCAATTAATTACTGTCACTGAATCGCAGGTAAAAAAAAAAAAAATACCTGTACAAAATTTTAATTCAGTTAACATATAATGGACCTACTTGCTCTCACCTTTTTTGTTTGGGCTTTTTCATTGGGCTGGATATTGATAGTTACCTCATGATTCTTTTTAAATGACCAATTTTATTAATAATTAAACTAGTAATTGATACATACAGAAAAAAATGACAGATTGCGTGCATCTTTCTTTTCTGTCACACAATAGTCTTCGGATACAATGCTTTTTTATTGCTCGGGCTGCAATAAAAGCATCGTCATTTGAGTTTGAAATGATCTCATGTTACATCTTGTGAAATCAAAAGACACTAACAATATCTTTTTTTTTTTTTTCTTTTTTTTTTTGATAATGTTGACTATTTAGCCCTATTTAAACCTGCTTCGATTTCAGTCCTATTCACAACCCCTTACTTTCAAAATGTTATTTCTGAATCAGGCAGTATATACTGAATCACGTTCATTGAATCACTTTGAGTAACTGCCATTACTGCCATCCAGGTATTAATAATATCTTTTTACTTTTCCCCTCCATTCAAAAAAAAGAAGAGTGCTTGTTTATCAAGGCTGCATTTATTTGATCAAAATATAGTAAGAACACTAATATAATGAAATATTATTACAGTTTAAAATAGCTGTTTTCAGTGTGAATATATTGTAAAATGTAATTTAATCCTGTGATGTTAAAGCTGAATTTTCTGCATCATCTTCAGTGTCTCTGCATTCTTCAGAAATTATTCTAATATGCTGATTTGATGCTCAAGAAACATTTCTTATTATTATCAATGATGAAAAAAAGTTGTGCTGCTTTAATATTTTTGTGGAAATCATGATACTTTTTTCAGGAGTCTTTGATGAATAGAAATTTCAAAAGAACAGAATTTATTTGAAATTTTGTAACATTAATGTCTTAATTTATAGATCAGTTTGATTTTTGATCAATACATCCTAACTAAATAAAAGTATTTGTTTTTTCAAAAAACATTTGAACGACAGTGTGTATATATAATATAACAGTCCTTACATAGAAACATTAAAACTATTGCAGTAATTTTTTTTTTTTTTTCTGATTTACACGCCTGTATGCACAGCATACACAAACTACTCAAAAAATGTCGAAGTTCTTGTACTTTGTTTTAATACTTGTTTATTTCAGTCCTATCAAAGCTGTATCTTTCACTGTTTAAACTACGGCCATGGTAAACATGCTTTTCAGCCCATATTGGCAGCCCTGTTTTTTATAGATTTGAAAAGAGGTAGAGTGTTCAGTTTTCTACACAGTTAATGTGTTTTAATAGTCTTTGGCTCATTACTTTCTTTCTGTCTTTCTAGTTTTCTATTAGCTCATGCCACAGACTAAACATTTTCAAACACAGTCAGTGGCTCTCAGACTAACGCATGGCACGCTCTCTCGGTTGCTGAAAAACAAATTTCCAGCCTCTCTCCGATGCGGTTTTCACTGCACCATAAATACGAAGAATAAACAAGCTTTCCATTTGTGAGGGGAAAAAGATTTTTCGTTACATGACAGCGCTAACATGAAATAAATCACCCAAATGTTGGAGGCTCCGTCTGAAGTAGTTTGTTCCCCTTGAGCTTGTTGTGGAGAAGCATTCAGTCATAGTTGCCATGAGGGCAGGTGTAGTCGAAAGAAACACTGTACCCGCCGGGCAATCTGTGACATCAGTGCCAGCCGTCTGAGCGGGGGAAATTGCAGTTGCACATTAATGCCTATAGACACCAGTGTCAACAGCCCAGCCTTGATGTTATTGACTTTTCCAATTCCTGCAATTCTAGCATGGAATTTATAGAACATACTTTATTTTTAGGCACTTCTCAAATTGGTGGGTACGATTCGGAGATTTTTTTATAACCATTAATTTTAAGTTTTAAATAACCATTACATTGTCTTTATCCTCTTGTAGGGTCCAGGATTCAATGTAAATTGACATTCCCAGAATTCCCTGTGTGACATTTCACATTTAATGTTTTTTTCCCTTTTCCCTTTTCAATTGTTTTTCTTATTGTTTTTTTGTTATCAGTTATGTACAGTAGGGTTTAGTGCTTCATCTTATGTTGTTAAATGAATGTTTATGGCATTATGTCAGTCATTATGCCATGATGGTGTTTTTTGATGATCTTTGACAACTACAAAAGCAAAGGTGGTAGTGAGAACCACATGATAAATCAGTGTATTATAAAGGTTACAGATTTTAGTACTTCAATAGGTTGGTATATTAACATTTATCAGTTAATGAACTTTACTCTCTTTTTTGCTGCTTTTTTTGTGGAAACAAAAAAGAGAGAGAAATTAATACTTTTATTCCTCAAAGTTGCATTAATTTGATCAAAAGTGACAGTGAAGACAGTTAATATGCTTTAATAAATGTAATAAATAAATTAAATAAATGCATGTTCATTGAACTTTCTATTCATCAAAGTAATCACATCTGTTTCCACATTGATAATAATAAAAAAAAATGTTTCTTGATCATCAAATCATATTAGAATGATTTCTGAAGGATCATGTGACACTGAAGACTGGAGTAATGATGCTGAAAATTCAGCTTTGAATAACAGGAATAAATTACTTTATTACTTTAATTTTTTTTTTTTTTTTTTTTTTTAAATGGAAAGCAGTTTTTTTTTAAATTGTAATAATAATTCACAATATCATTGTATTTTTGATTAAATAATGCAGTCTTGGTGAGCAGAAGAGACTTCTTTCAAAAACATTAAACAAACTTTGGACAGGTACTATATGCTGCAAAGTGCCACCAAATAAAGCTGTTATAATATCATGGAGGAAATGACAGAAATTTTGTTTCATTGGATGCTTACATGCTTACATTTGCTCTTTCTCCTTCTTGTGTCTTTTCTCTTTTTTTATTTTGTAGTGTTGGCTGTGATTATTTTGAAAGATGGGAGAGCCTCAGCTTTATATAAACACATTTTGATATGTTTCCCATTTCATTTGTGTAATCCTTTCAGTATATATGTCTGTATATTACACGTGTTTCCTTATAATTTGAATAAAATCCATCTCTTTATAGCACAGAAAGTCATTTGGACTGCAAAAGTCATAAATTTTGGCCTTTGCACTGATGAGGGTCTTAGGACATACATTTTGGCATTGGCTATATGATTATTCTTGGAAGGAATCAGCCCACAGGAGCTGTCATCTTCATCTAAGTTTATAGCCGTATAAACTTTATGTATTTCATAGTTATGTCCATATGATAGTAATAACTTCTGCTCTGGAATTCAGCTGTTTTTCTTTTCATGTAAATCCTTTCAAGTTAGTCACACTACTATCTCTCTCTCTCTCTCTCTATATATATATATATATATATATATATATATATATAAAAAATATAAACTAATAGACAGATGGATCCCTAAGGGTAAGTTAATTTCTCTTATCTAGATTGTGATCACTGTTCTTTTCTCTCAAAGGTGACAGTAAGCCAACAAATGAGGCGGTGACAGAGTACCTGGAGAGCAGGAAGAAGTACGAAGACATGAGGAAGCAGAAACTAAAAAAGGGTTCTGGTCGAGAGGCTCAGGTGGGTCGGTGCTTCAAGACACTAAGGCTGTGTCTGAAATCACTTACTCTTTTGAGTAGGTACTTATTTTGAATAAGCAGTTACTTCACGACCACTAAAAAAAAAAGTACATTCTATATAGTATGAATGTGTGTGGTATGAATCATTATCATGTGACCTACTGTACTAGCATCAGTTGCGTCACTTCAGTGCCATTCACAACTCCTCTCCCATGGCCTCATGGGTTAGTAAAGTGTCCATCGTATGCACAATTCAGAATCTCACTGGAAGTAGTAGGTCATCCAGGTGCTTTTTGCCTACTCTTTTATAATTACTGTAAATTCGGACATACTTCTTTTGCCATACTGTTTTTCGCCTATTATATACTGTAGTAGAGAAGTATGTGATTTCGGATGCGGCCTAAGACTTTCTCCTGCTCTTATAATGGTAAAAAAAGGATTTTAGGATTTAGGAAGAGCTGCCTCATTCCTGCTCGAACTAAATGACAAGTTTCATCTTAAAAGAACTGTTCATTTAAGAATGACGATGCTGCCATCATTTACTCAATTTCCAAACCTGTTTGACTTGCTTTCTTCTGTGGAACACAAAAGGTGAATTCTTCCAAAGTCATGCTTTTTTTTTTTTTTTTTTTTTTTTAAACAAATTAATTATTTGATGTTAATTAGTTATTATTTGATAATGTTCCACCCCAATAGAATGTTATTTAACCTTACGATTACTATGGATATTCTATCTATGTCCATCAAACAAAATGATGTTGCGAGTCGGTTCGCTCGCTGATGTACCTGATGATTAATTTTTTCAAAGGCAGTTTATCATTAAAGCAAAAGCTTTTATTTCATGTTGTTATGTTGACACTATAAATATAACAGTTATCGGCCTGGAAAATAGTAAAATTACAAGGAGAAATCTACGAATCAAGTGTCAAAAAGTTGAACAATCATAAACGTCATAAATATTGACATTATCACAAAGGAAAAATGTGTAACAGATGCTTTCTGCAGATGCAAACTATGGTAAATAATGTTTTTGTGTTTTTCTTAAAATAGTTACCTTTGGCTACATGTATATAGTCTTTGTATTAAAAGGAGAAAACAAATCACAGAAGCGTAAAATGATCAAAGGTCAATGTCATAAATAACAAGAAGTGCTATTTAATTAAATTTAAAGCATCCACCATACTGTATTCTACTATTCCTTTCATTTTTGCAAACATAGAGATGTTTTGCTTGTGGGTGATCATTCAAATTTAGCAAGTTTTGTTGTTCATGCGGTCCATAGCAGAGTCTGATTTAAGGATGTCATACAAATGACAATGACAGCCTGTTCCAGCTGTTTTTGTCCATACAATTACAGTCAATGGGGTCCAATGTTGTGTTTGGACATACTGAAAACATTTTTCAAAATATCTTCTTTTGTGTTCCATAGAAACCATTACAAAATATAGTGCCTCATACACATGAATCATACTTAGGTGTGTAGGATAAAAGTCCAATATAAACTAGAAAATTATAAATCTCGCACACTACTCTAATGACTTGCATCATCGCAAAAATTGTTTATTCAGTTTATTTCGGTTACTCAATATTTCTGTATTATAGAAGAAAGTAAGTCTTACAGGTTTAGAACAAACTGAGGTTGATGACGTATGTTTCTAAGTGAAATATGCACTGGGCATTTATTTATTTATTTTTTTTAAATCATATACAATTTGAAAAGTCAAAATAACATACTTTCTCTTTCCTCTAAAGACACTTGCCCTTTTGGAAAGCTTCAAATCCAAACTATCATCTGCGATCACGGAGACTCCTAGTGTTCCAGAGGAAAACATCGAGGAACTAGACGAGGATGATGATAAGGGCTGGTGAGTGGCTTTTACTCAGTTCTGTACGCTGTGTTCCCCATTCCTACAAAGATTTAATGCTCTAATGGACATGCAGTTGTCTGTGATCAAATGCATTCTCAATAACTCGCACCTCATAGGTTGTCCCAATGCACAGCTACTGTTTCACATTAAGGTAGCAGAGCTATTTATTTGGACTAACATAGCAAAACGTTCATACCTCTCTCCACATCAGGCACAGCTGCTTGCCTTAAGTGTGCCTGAACCACCTCGCTCTCCAGCCAAGTAATGCGTTTGGCTCTCAAGCGCACTGACACCATTAGAACAGTATGCAGTGTTTGTTTTTGCTGCGCTGCAATAGCCACTTGTGGAGAAGTAGTTTTCGCAGCTGACTTAACTGAGTAAATAACTGCTTCAGCAGACGGAGTGCCCAGATGGAACGTGTCACACCCACCGTACGCCAGACAGGGCACGTCAACCTGCAGTCAGACGCGTGCTGTCTTTTTAACAGACGCTCATTACGGGTGCCAGCAGAACGAGCGCTCGGCGATAAACCATTGTTGGAATTTTCCATAACACCAGCATATGTTTTGGATATGGGTGTGCTGATGTCCCCACCAGGCTTTTAATCAGCATAACCAGCGAGACTTTCTTGGGCAACTAGCTTCACTTTGAAGACCAATTTTGGTTAGTTTTGATGGTCAACACGATTCATCTACACCCGCACCAAGCCAGCACTAACCATCTGCCCATGTGTCCTCTGATCGCCAGCTCTGAAAATGAATGATTTCTTGTCGCTTTGTCACTGCAGGTGTTTTTTGTGTTCTGTCTATGCTAGTTTGACTTCTGCAGCACTATTAAATCCATAGCGAAGAGTGGGGTAAGATGTGGCACCCCTAAATCCAGAAAACTGTTTGCACCATCCATCCATCCATCCATCCAAAATTAATTTTGTCAGTGAAAAAACTTTTCCAGGTCAAAAAATATAAATGATGTTTGTTAGTGAATTTCCAGTGTTTAAAATCATATAATTTTGGGCAACATTTTTAACCATGAATTATTATTGTTAAGCAGACCTGTGCCAGTGGCTACAAAAAAAAAAAAATGTATGGCATGAATATTAAACCTTCTTTTCTGGACAGTTTATGAAAATGCAAATCATATGCAAACAAATAGTACTTAGGAATGTGCGTTATTGTTTTTTTTTTTTTTTTTTTTTATGTTCATATTTTTATTTGAAATGTAGATAATTTACGTTTTTCCCATTGGTTCAGCTTACCCCTTGACATGTTTACCCCTAACAAGTTGTGGATATTTTTAGGGCATTGTTATTGATGCTTTCTTGTAATTTCATTTGATAGCAGACATCTGTACATAAAATCAATTATTTGTTTACATTTTCCCCTAGAGGACAACAAAAAACTTACCCCGCTCTCCCCTAATTTTTGTTTTCATGCTATCACTCGCAACTAGGCACTGTTTCTGGCAGTATTGTGAGCTGTAACAACTGCCTTAGCTGTCTGTATGTCACTTGAGATATTCCAATCCAACAGCATACAACGAGATTATGAAGACAGAAATGAAATAATTACCATGTCACATCGGTGCTAGATCACTAAATCACACACCACTCACTGTGCAAATATTAAGTCTGTTCGGTTTTATTTTTGCACTCCTTTAAATATGAAGACTAAACACAGCTTAGTTTTTCTTTTTGGCATCCTCTAGATTATTATTTTTTGTCCTGATCTGATGGGAACATTTCCATGTTGGGCCGAGGGTGTTATTGACAGCTGAGTTCTTTGGCCAGGATAACATTTATGATGCTGCAAAATGAATCAGGCTCCAGGGAGCATCAATCTTAATGCTGTATGCGAAGCATAAAGTTATGGCCCTGATTGTGCGCTTAAATACACAAATAGAATATCAATTAGAAATGTTTCAGTTTGATTCTGTTTTCTCCATAATCTTCCTAGCATATGTGATGAAGATGTATGTGTTTGTAAGTACGGCCTCTGAGATGGCGGTAGGTACTTAAAAACTGATTTTGCTCATCCACATTTATGGCTTTCAGTTTGAAAGATGTGTTTTTCTATTTAATGAACTCTCAACATGATTGGACATTACTGTGATTCATAGATACGCTTTATTTCTGAAGCCCTGCCATGAACAATGCGTCACACGGCACTTCTAGTTTTCCTGAGGATTACGGGAAACAGACTGGTAAATCATTCTGCTTTTTTGCTCTCAGTTAAAATGTATAGCTTCAGCGGTTTGCTTTTTTTTGGGTATTATTTTTTTGGGTATGCCCAATCCATAGATACAGTTCATTGCAAACCCAGGGTAGTTTTCCACTGAAAGTGTTTGAAGTGACTCTGCGGGTTGGTTGCGGCGCGTCTTTGCTTAACTGCTTGGTAGACATCCACTGCATTTATTTCACGCGTTTGCAGGAAGACCGTAAATCACAGTCAAATGTAAAGAATGTGGTCGAGTGCATGCCTCTGCAGAGTAATGGTTTTATGCTTGATTAATTATCAGTCTTAATGGTGTGCGAGTTCGTGCCGCATCCGCACCGGTGACGTGCTGAGGATAAAGAGAAGATCTGTCAGACCGTCGTCCTCCCTCTTCACGCTGCAAGCCACCGCAGGGAAATGAATCGACACGGTGTGTTTTTCACTCGTATTTGCTTTTCATCAAAGGCCTTGAGTCTTTATCTAAATATATCCACTCAAATGCTCCAACAAATACCACATGTGAGTGCAAAAGGGGCGCCGCTGTCTGAGCTTGAGTTCCTATGTGTTTCCAATCAGTTACTTCGTCCTCTGGATAGACCGTCATTACTGTCTAAGGACCCCCGTGACGCTGGGACGTCTTAGGACTGATTCTGGGGTGGAGGAGGGACGAGAGGCCCTCAGTGCTAGAAAAACAGCAATGGGAAGTCTGTACCACTTTCTGAACGCCTGGTGCACCCCACGAACGGAACATGGGTTACAACAGGTCAGACACTGGAAGTCAAGTCTGGGCCAGATTGTAAACTATTCCATCTGTGTCTGCGTCTACAAAAACCCCTTTTCGCCCAGGCCTCCTCTCTCGCTTCCCCCTCTTTTGCAAAAGCGAAAGAAAAATAAATTCAGGAAGAGGCTTCCGAGGGCCTCGGCATCATGGCGGGAGCCCCTCCCTGATAAGAGCCCCAATCAAACGGTGGGATTTGTGTGCAAGCCATAACTCTAGGCGAGGAGTCCGACGGGCTGTCATCACCGAGACTGCTAGACAAATTATCAGTGCCGACTGCCTTACGCGACGGGAGTCCTGTGGGTCTGCCAGAGTATAGCCATGACATTCTAGATGAGCTGTCACATCTCCTACGGACTTCAAATGGATGCAAGCAAGCATGCATGCACGCACACACTCGGTTTAACACTTAAAAATGGGCTCGCATGCACTTCCAGACTCTTTATGCATCTCTTTGGCCGAATTCAGGGGTTCTGCGATTGCTCAAAAATAGGAGCATGGCGGATTACTTACCAATGAGAAGGCTCATAATTTTAGAGAGGAGGCCGCCTCCATTCTCCATTCCTTTATGTATTCATCTTGACTTGGACAACTAGCTCAATTTAAAAATCTTCCTTCAGCTTCTACAGTTACTTCCTGACACACTTCTGTGAAACCACCAAAAGTTGCACCGTATTGAATGACAGCTGGTAGTCGTTGAATTATTGAAAGTTCCGTCACATCAAGTTCTTTCAAACCAGCCCTGGGCTTTGGAGGCGAGTGCGTTCATTACGATACCTGCACCACAGATTTGGATTCTTGAAGGATAAAGTCTTTCCAGAAATTCTGACCTTCACCAGAATAGCTCAAACAAGTGTGGAATGTCAGTTTCTTTAGAATCTTTTTTTTTTTTTTTAAGATGAGACCCCAGAGAGCCATTCAGCCATGTCCATGATGTATAACAATGACCTGTTTCACCCTTCTTGACATTTCTTTGAGGTACTCTCCATGTCTTGATTCAGACAGTTCCTCAGTAGCCATCATCTCAGTATGAAATGTAGGTCAGCAGAGCAGGGGTGACATGTGTGGATCTGCACCTCATCCTAGCCTTATTCCAAAAAACAATGCCCTAAATATGACCTCAGACAGAATGAAAGTTCAGCCATCATCTACTCACCCTCATGTCATTCCAAACCTCTACACTCAAAAATAAATGTTCCAAAAGTGTGTTTTTGCAGTGATGCCAACTTTTCAGTGAACTGTTCTTTTAAAAAAGAAAATTAATTAAATAATAAAAAGGGGGGGTATAATGCTATTTCATGTATTCTGACTTATTTACACTATTAAAGAGTTGGATTCTCATGCTAAACATGGCCAAAGTTTCAAAACACGAGTTGGATGAATGACAGAGTGTTTCTGTGCCAAAAATTCTCTTCCAAATCCTCACGAACTTCAGGGTCTTTTTTTTCGAGTATGGGCCTGTGTTACGTAAACGGGGGCGGAATTCCTTGTACGGGCACTTCTCCCGGAAGAGCGCGCGCACATACGTCGACCAGAGCGAGAGAGCAAGTGCACACCCATCAACGCGCGTTCGGGTTTACAGAAGTCGTCGGCAGCACTGCACAGGTCACAGGACTTCATGAAATCAACAATGTCACCAAAGAAGTGTGTTTTTGGTTGTGAGGGAAAGATAACCTTGCTTCCCAAAGAACCCAGCGTTAAGTAGAGCTGAGATTTTTGTGCTCACGCAATACATTGATGCGCTCTCAACATTTGTTATTAAAATAACCATAGAAACTGATAGTTGCAATCACTTTTTATTGGTTAAAATGAATGGAGAATATCTCATGTTTTTCCGTGGCTGCTCGAGCCCTCAGGATTGGCGCTTATGGTTTCATAAACAAGGCCCAGTTCCACGCTGGATTTACAGATCGTTTGAAACTGAAAGATGGAGCAGTCACAGCGGTAATGATCCCGGTCATGAGTCGGAACCGCTGGTGGTGAGTAAAACTGCTTCAAATGTCTGTTCTGTTGGCAATAGGCGCCTAAGTGCATATAATGTAAACAACACGAACGTAGTGAATTCATAAATTCGTTATTCATCATTCACTATACGCTATATTCATTATAGTGATTCAAAAGTTATCCAGGGATAATGCGATGGTGTGTGTTTAAATACATCTGTTTAGCTGACCATTGATAGCTTGCAGACGATCACTACGCAAAAGCTGCGCGTGCTCGTGACTCTTTAGCTCCGCTCACACGGCACGCCTCCAGGAGCTCGGCTGTTTTCGGAAATACTCGGTACAGCGTATGTATCTTTTATAAATATGATAAAACTAAAGACTTTTTGGAGATATGAAACATGCACTACTACTCTATAGTTACTCAAGATTAACATGAGATTGGCAGAAACTGTGTGTGATACCCCCCCTTTAAAAAATCTTCTTCATGAACCATCAATGCCAATAAAGAACCCTTCATTTTTAAGTATTTTTATGACTTTATTTCTATATTTTGAAGAATGATTCAACTGCTTTTGTGCATATGGTGAAAGTTAATCAGTGCCAAAACAACATTGGACCCCATTAACTTTGATTGTAAAGACAAAGAAGAAATAAAGCATATGGACTTGGAGTGAGAAAATGATGACACAATGTTCTATTCCTTTAAATATCTCAGCGTGGACTTCTGAAATCTTAGAAGCTGTTAGTAGAACCACTCAGATATGACAGAACTGCAGTTCTGTGTTCAGAAACCTGTTGGCTTAGTGTAAACTGTGTCTTGGATTGGGCTGCAGTCTTCAGGAGTCCTCAGGAAGTGACTTAAGCCAGCTGTGAGCTCTTCTTTCTGATGCTGGCACTCAGGAATGCTCCGTGGAATGTTAGTCTGCCTGCCAATCACCTCTCCAGCCGAAACGTGAAGAGAGAGGAAAAGAGCATTACTGAAGAAATGCAATGTAGATGAGCATCTGTGCTGGATTATTGAGACCTCCTACAAGGGGCGTCACTGTAGAGGCAAAAGCTGAAGATCAATCACGTTTCAGAAATATCATGGGTGGATCTGTTTGTGGCAAAGGATGTGCCACCAATGCAAAACTAAGGTTAAGTTTAGAGTTTATGGTAGAATTAGGGTTAGTATTTGTTTCAGTGTAATTAACATGACTAACAAAATCTTTAGAATTGGCCATGCAGCAATGTCTGCGCTTAATTGGTTTGGAAAAAAACATATTTGGAAGTAGGCGCAAGACGGCTGGAAAATGAACAAATTCTTCTGCGTTGAAGACACGTCTTAGTAAGACTGATAATTTTGGCTTCCACATACTCAGTCTTGTTGGTTCTAGCTATACTACAGAAAAACTGTTTTAGCTTTCTGAACATTTGATATTGCTTAAAAAGAGCATTTATCTTATATGTTATTTGTATCATTTATTATTAACTGTTATATTTATAATACTTATAATTTATTATTTGTTTATTTATTTGCTAGGCACCACTCACAATGGGAGCAAATGGCAGAATTTTCATTTTTGGATGAGTTATTCCTTTTTAAAGATGCTGTGAAACAGGCTGTTTGTGGACTCGTCAGATTTGGAAGTCCTCTCTGATCTGTTCTATTCCACCGGGAACTTCCCACTCTGATTTTGATGATTTATTTGCCTGTGAGCTGCGCTTTGCTGTTCTTTTGAACTGAACTCTGTTTCCCCTTGTGATTTAGGATGGCCCATGTTCTGCACTTTGATGAACAAACCAGAAAAGTAAAAGATGCCAACATGCAGGACGAAGACACATTCGAGATCTATGATCCACGCAACCCTGTCAACAAGAGGAGACGTGAGGAGAGCAAAAAACTCATGAAAGAGAAGAAGGCCAGGAGGTGAGACTACAGCTACACTCCTCGTTCACCGCTCACCAGCTGCCTCAAACTGCCCGTCTGGAATGACTCCTACCATTAGAAATCTTATTAACTGATGTCCTGTCAGTGTAAATGGGAGATATCTGCAGCCTCTTTATTAAAAAGACATTCATTTATACCTACTTATACTGGAGATACTTGTGAAGATGGTGGGTGTTTATTGTTTTTAACCCATAGAGGAAAAACAACACCATCTGCTAACAGTGGGTAGTGCATTTTATGAATCTTCATACAAAAACTTTTCATGAACAGGTTTAGTCATCCTTTCAAAATAAGTGTACATTTTCATCATGGTAATAAAAGTCATTATTTCTAATATTTAAGCATTGTTGTTCACTTTGTGACCTAACTAATACATTGATTGAATTCACTTGCACATAGTTCACTTGCTCACTGGTTTGGGGGAAAAAAACGTGTTTGTAAGTAGATTGAATTCTCCGTCAAGCTACGTAGACCAATTAATCCTAAAATTGGTTGGAAATCAGTCATTCACATAGCTGATGCCAATACAGAGAGAGTAAGGTAACCATTAGTTGATATAAAATTTTAAATTCTACACTTATGAGCACTTATTTCTAGACTCCCGTTATAGCAAAGCAAAATAAATCTCATATAGTGTGTACACTGATAAAAATGGGACCGTTCCAGTTTGTTAAACCTAATTTTTGGGCTGTGATTGGTTACAATTGGGGCTGTGAAAATGCATGCTTTGATTCGATTAAAAAAAATTCAGTGTATCCATTAGGGGTTTTAATCGGATGTTCCATCATGATATTACAACATTATTTTACCTTAGCCAGAATATTTGCGATACCTCAAAACATGCCATGATATAATAACCAATCTAACAGTATAGTTTAAATACAATAGTTTTTTGTTAAATAATTCATTACAAAAACTTAAATCTGACATATATACATTTTTTGTTAAAAATACATATATCGTTAGTCAGTTCATTGATGCATTGATCCATATTAATGTATCACCTAATTTAATAATCAATGATTATATTGCCTATCACTGACCATAATAATTATAAATTTTTTTTTAATATGCCCCTATATACATGACATACATTTATATTTTGTTTCAGTATATTTTCTGTCACGTTATGCAAATCTATTACGCATATACAGAAGTCTTTTTAATGTCTGTTTGTGTTATTTACCTACATGTTTTTTTAATCCAATTGGTTCAATGACCAGTCCTATGCAGCCGTATGAAGCTGTAGCAGCATCTCTTATCTCTACTTCATATCACCGGCCATGACTGCCATTGTTAAAAAGGAGCTCTTCTGCAGAAGCTGTGAAAACCTGCGAAAGCTAGATCCACTCCACATCTGCCCTAAATTGAGCAAGTATGAACCTCAGAGTTCAACCTTGTCCATTAAATAACAGGAGTATGCAAGACACACATGACCATAGTGAAGTAAACCAGAGTTACGCTCGACTCGTCCTGCAGCCGTACTTCCAAAAAATACAGTCAAACCAAAAACCTCCCATTTGTTTAAAACGGTGGCAAGATAATAAACAGTTCCTATCGTTTTTCCTGTCGTTCCTATCAGTCTCGTATTTTGTTACCAAAGAGCCGAGTCCATTGGCGTTCCTCATGATGTCGGCTGACTGTGGTTTGGTCTAAATGATCTACCACGAGTGTGCGCGACCAGCAGCACGGTTTGGCCAGCGTGCAACCTTTTACTGCTCCTCTGGGATCACGCTTAAATTTTCATATGGAACAGGAAGGAGAGTTAATGTTACACCATAAGAGCCGCGTGGCCAAAGCCGCTGCAAATTTAAACCAGGTGAGACGCACCAAAGCCAGTGCAGCTACTAGCGCTCTGACTCGCTCTACTGTGCTTTTGTCACTGGGAGACTTTTATAAAGCCGCTGGGTCTGCGATTTCAACACATCATTACACCATGGACACGTTCAGGGTTGTTCCTAAACATAACAGGGACTGATCTGATAAATTATGCTAGATGTATGGAAGGGGAGTTGCTGTCTATATACTGTAGGTGGAGTGCGATATCCTTCATATAATAATTCTTTTACATAAGAAAAAAAAAAGCTACATTCTTCAAAATATCTTCTTTTGTGTTCAACAGAAGAACAAAAGTCATACAGCTTTGAAACAGCTTGAGAGTGAGTAAATGATGACAGAATTTTAGTTTTTGGGTGAACTAGTCCCTAGAATTTGTTCACATGACTCGATTAATTAAATTATGACCACATTTGATTAATTTGTTCCCTAGTTTTAATTTAATTAAATCTTGGCCACAATAATTAAGTTGTGGCTAATTTCTTAATTTGTGGTTGATCCATTAACCCCCACCCCCGCATGTCTTGAGCGGGACTGTGTAATACACACCAGGAGCAATATTTCTTTTCTTTTTTTTTTAGTGTGCAAGTGATAATATTTAACTAAACAACTAAAAGTTACTTACTACATTAAAAATAAGTTTTAATATTATTTTACCAACATTTCATGGTTTTTACTTTGATATCCTTTCACAAAGATCCAGGATGTGCCATGTTGGTGCAGAGACTTAGTCCTGTTAGAGGACCATGATCATGCATTTCATATTTGTCATAATTTTCAGCTCTATTTGAATTATTCACATCAGCTCTTTTCCAGGCGAAGTGTCACCACTGAGCATTTCTAGAGTAATTCCATCAGTTTTTACACATACATTTACTTGGCATTTACTAACATGGGCTAAAAATGAAAACATTTTGATTTTGTGGGATCCTTGAATGCATTTCATTGACATTAGGTAAGAACAAAGTCCTGTAAGAAGCACTAACAAGTAGGTATATGTTATATTTATTTTTAATCAGTCTTTTAAAACTTGATGAGTTATTTGGTAGGAATATTAAAGTAATGTGGCCCCTGTTTGAGTTCACCTTTTTCATTTACCTTTACTCTGGCAAGAAACATGAATATTTGCTCTCACCGTGGACTTTGAGGTGAGAGAAGACAAGACGATGTCACTCTTGCACAGCAACACTTAACATTCTTACTCGTTGCTGGCCAAGATACAAAATACCCATCATTACTGCTGGTCACATGACTGTGGGAGATTAAATGGACCAGTAATGTCATTATCTTGCTCACTATCTTCCTCTGCCCTTGTGAATGAGCACTATAAATAGATCACTTAATCCTTTTTCCCCTGTACGAGAACAAGACGAAATCCTCACTGCCTTTAAGCCCTGGAGAAGCCAAGATCGTTCTGTTCCCACTTTCCCATTTTTCTTTGGCTTCTCTGCTGCAGGAAAATGACTTGTCAGATGACCTTATTACAGGTTGGGTTTCATTTGAAACTTTTACTACAATGATTTGTCCTTTATTTTACATTGTCTGGTCATTTTCTCTCTGATCACACGGTGGGGTTTTGGAAAACAGGGCGTGTTCTACTTCATTGGCTTAATCTGGTGGAAATGTTGCGTGATTTCCATCACTACACATATTCATGGCTTGATATTAGGGCTGTCAATTTACCCTGTAAAGCCTGACACATGAAATAACAGCCAAAGTTAAAAAAAACAAAATTAAATTTATATATAAACTGTATCATATTTGATACATCAGGCTTTTATGGCTCAAATAGTATGATATAGGAGAATATGGAGCTCATACTCGAAGAGGAAAAAACACCTCAGTTTTATTCACAGTCCCAAACGGAGTAAAAATATGCAATTTGGTGCAGTTGCTGATATTTGTATAGCCAAAAAAATAAGATAAAGTTTGATTTAAAACAATTAGATCTTTATAAAAGTATAGCAGACTACCTACATGCATATGAAAATGTATTAGTTGTCACTCTGTATTTCACAATAATATGTCTTTAAATGCTTAATTTTATGATAAAAGCTGAATTTTTGTGGGGGCAAAACATCTAAGGCAGTGAAATAAATGATGATTGAAAGATGTGAAAATAAATGTTCTACAAAAACCTGATTTATCATATTTGATACTTTCATTTTAACATGATTTGTCTAAAATATGATATATGGATAATCAAGTAAACTGCTTCAGTCCAAAAGTGTTCATGTTGAAATATTACAGTAGACTCACATTCACTTCATAAAAATCATTAAAGATATTACAACCTGAAGGAGGACATTTTTACAATGATACTAAAAGGCATTTTGCTAAAAAAAAAAAAAAGTCTAGACTATCAATCAGATGACAGAAGGCATGTAGGTTTTTCAGCATAATAGAGATTTTAAGAATTTCTGTTTCAAATATAATACAGTAGGCATATTATAAAATTTCCACATTTAATCATCCTGAACCATATTTCAGTTCTGTGATTGGTGATCTAATGATCTAATTCTGTGAATTGCGAAGCAGAAAGCGCGCTAAGAAAAACAGACACTGAATGGATTCACTTGTGGAAGCCTGAGTGATATTACCCATGAATCATTTGCTCCTGATGGTAATTATGTTAATCTAAACAGGACTACAGTCTAGTCTGTGTCTCTCATCCAACATAGTATGATAACAATCAACTGAGGGGCCGCTAATTGTGTTGTAGAGCATGACTGAGGCTTCAGAGAGATGATTTCATCTGTCAAGCACAAGAGGTGGATGTCAGGAGGCCTACGTTTCTGACTGAACTTCAGACAGTGTGTGAAGTAAACTGTCATGTACTATTTAGCACTATCTTGGCAAATCCAGTGTGTTTGCAGTCCACAATTCACATTAACATTTATCGTATTTAAATTTATGCTGTTCTAGCTGAATTCACTTTCAGTTCCTCCTCTTTTATACAGTGGTTTTATTCCTTTTAGATTTAGTGTCTGTAGCATAAAGCAGTGTACAGTTTCAAACTGAACTGTTGTTCAATGTTTAAAGTCAACATGAAGTCAGACCCTTTTTTTTTTATATTAACATACATTTCTGGTGCTGTCGTGCATGATTCATTGATTTTGTCTTACTAATCTTTTATTTATAATGTAATATCTTGCTCTTATTCTGAAACGACTTTCCTTTTTGGCTGAAATCACAGAGATGTCATTTTTCAACCCCTTCCCTCCAACCACCTGACTCTATTCTGTTATAGATGAATGTGAGATTATGAGAAATGTCTTGTTAATATGTAGACTTGACCAGCAAAATTTGTCAATTTATCTCTTTATACTGTATGTCACATTACATAACCAAAGCTACAGTACAAATGGCAGGGCTCAACGCTAAGGAATTTTTCTACTGTTGTTCAAATTTTACTTGCCCTGCCACAAAAAAAAAAGTAATAAATAAATGAATAAAATAAAATAACCTTAATAAATAAGGTTATTACACCAAAAACTACTAGCCTAACTCATATAAATTTTATGTTTAAGACAGTCAATAATCAGTTACGAGCAATAGTACAAATAAATACAACAGAACAAACAAATGAAATAAACAGTTCTTTTCAGGTTTTTCATGTAGGTCTAAACTAGATTTTCAGGTACAGAAATAGTAATCAAATGTATAAATATAGATTAATCCTCATTAAAGTTATTCAAACAAAAGCAGTGAGTAATTTTTTTTTTCCTGTCTTTTGTTTGATTAACATAAAAACAGACAGCAGCAGGAATATTATGCTGCTGTCACTTTAAGAGCAGCACGGATCCAATATACTGTTACACATGCATCTTATCTCATGTTTACA
This sequence comes from Ctenopharyngodon idella, assembly GCF_019924925.1. Taxonomy (NCBI): domain Eukaryota; kingdom Metazoa; phylum Chordata; class Actinopteri; order Cypriniformes; family Xenocyprididae; genus Ctenopharyngodon; species Ctenopharyngodon idella. Next base: position 28,607,479 of record NC_067229.1, on the reverse strand, counting down.
GTCACTTAATACATAACCGACTATGTTTACGATGATACTCGAAAAGATGGGCAATTTGACATAATTTTGTGTAAATATGTCCGCACAAGCTCAGAAAGACGTGAAAGAGTATTTGCGCGCTGTGTGATGCGGCTTTCTGGGTGTGCGTTTTGAATATGAGTACCAAACTGGGAGACACGGGTTTTTTCATGTCTGTGCGCTTGAATATTTAAATTGGCAAGGCTTATAAATGCGCAAATTATCAACTTCCATGAAGATGCAGCACTAGCCCGATTGTGACTCTTTCACGCTGGCCCCAGGCCATCGAGCAGTCCTTATTGCAGAGCCCTGAAATGGTAAAGTAAAAAGACGTCATGACAAAGCTGTTTGGTTGATGGTTGAAGAACTTGCACAGTTCCAAATGCTCCTCCATTCTCAATTTCAAGACTTTTAAATGCATAGTTTATGCCATCATTTCATTCCCCACCTTCTGAAAGTTATTTTTTTTAATGTCCACACACACACACACATATATAAAATATACGGACATTTAAAAAAAAAAATATATATATATATATATAAAATATGTGTGTGTGTGTGTGTGTGTATATATGTGTATATATATGTATATATATGTATGACTTTCTTTCTATATATATATATATATATATATATATATATATATATATATATATATATATATATATATATACACACATACATATATATACACATACATATATATATATATATATATATGTATGTGTATATATATATGTATATATATATATATATATATATATATATATATATATATATATATGTATATATATGTTAGACCCCATTGACTTTCATTGAATGGACAAAAACTGTTGAGAAACACTCAGATGGCCACTGGTAAAAACATCCAGTGGGCATCTCATTAAGAATCTGTCACTGGAATGAAATATGTCAGTAGTAGCAGTGGTGGTGCCAACCACAGCGTCACTTAGTGAAATCTGATAGTGTGTAATGACTGAACCATCAACAAAAACACATTCATTTTCCCTCCTATATTTGCCCGACTTTTGGATCCATGGTGTACTGCATGAAGACCTTGGTACTGGAGGAATTTGACGAGACCGATCTGGAATGAATATTATTTCCCGAAAATTTTAAAGCATAGAAAGGAACCAGTCAAAACAATAAATTAAGCCCAAGTCTTCAACCAAGACCAAGGTTAAACTCTAAAAAGGAAACCTCAAAAATATTTTACTTCGGACTGAACGACATTTTGCATTGAATTACACCCTGGATGGTTGTTATCTAACCTTGCAGTCTGCAACTGGAATAATATTTCCATTTAAGGCCTGCCTGAATGTATACTGTGGGAGATCAGCGAAACTTGGGGGCAAGGAAAAATCCTAGACAAATTATTAACCAATGAAGCAATCTTAACTTTTCAACATGGGTTGAATATTGGAATCATCTGACTTGACCCACAATTATAAACATGAGAGTCTTTCATGGATTATTCATTAGTTTCTATTAGTAAGCCTCTTAAAATTTGGATATTCCGGAGTTATGATGAAGCTCTTAACTTCTGAGACTATTCAAGAGGCCACGTTCAGGCGGCATGCAAGACTGCCGGGGGAGGAAACTGGCTAGTCTGCTTCTTATTTTCATACCTTTTTGAAAAACATGTCAGTGTGCTGCCTCGGAGGAGATGTTTGAAGTACAGTCACAGTAATTCACATATTCAACGCTGACATTTTCTTCATAGCTTTGCCAAAGACAGAAATGGTGTTGCTTGGGAAAAAAAATGTCATCAGTGTCAACATTCGCACCTAAACCCATCAGGCAATTAGTTTGACTGTCCAGTTCCTGGTGAGGGATTCTGGAGATATTAGTTTAAACGAATAGTTCACCCAAAAAAATCTAAATTATGCCATCATTTGCTGACCCTCAAGTCATTCCAAATCTGTATGACTGACTTTCTTTCTGCAGAACACAAAAGAAGATATTTTGAAGTTTTTTATTGAATTGAATTTGAATTTTACAATGAAATTCAACAAAAATACAACTACTATGTATTAACATTTAAATGAATCATTTGATACAGTGCACTTATTGTGTACATACATACATCTTTTTACAGTGTATTTATATTTAAAAAAATACCTGCATCTAATTCACCCTTCGCCAGGAGTTTGATTGACAGGCGATCTGACCAATCATGACGCTGAATCTGCCATTTTGTCCAACAAACTGGACAGGAAAATTAATAAATTAACTTTGGTGGAGTTGAACTTAAAAAATAGTGTGTATTGATGTCTTTCTGCAGTTGAAACAACATACCTTCTAATGTTAATTCATGTTCATTACTAGTAGGAAGAGATGATCGGTTCGGAGCTGAGATTCTACAGCGATCTGTCACGACTAGTGGTTCAACGGATCACAAAACTCACGGTTCGGATCATATCACGGTTAACAAGTCACGGATCAGATCATTTTTCGGATCAGCTCAAAAAAAAAAAAAAAAAAAGGAAGGGGGAAATTATTACTTAGCCCACTACTCCGATACCACAGCAGAAACTACTAGCCTAACTAATACATTATTAAAGTCAAGTGAACAAACTGTAAAAAGAACAAATACTGTACACCAATTACAAGCATAGATAAATACAACATAAAGTTAGAAATAAAGTATAAGGTCTAACTGTAGTATTAATTTTCATGTACAGAAATGTAATAATTAAATGTAAAATGACACTGTTCACTGTATAAATTTAATATAGATTAATCTTGGTTAAAGCTGTGTTATGTTGTTTGATTTACATGGCAGACAACAGCAGGTATTTATAGGTTGCTGTCACTTTAAGAGTAAGACCCCATGCACGCACACATCCGATAGATACACATCCGAATTCTCACCTTGTTCAATTAAGACATAACCGAATGTGTTTACGAGAATACTTGCCGAGAGGGGTATTTTGACTGACATAATGCGTGTATGTGTCCATCCAAGTGCATTGAGGACGCGAAAGAGAAATCAATTTGGAGTTTGCGAGCTATCTGAAACGCGCCTCTCTCTCTTTCTCTGTGTGCGCGCGAGCCTTGTATGTATGTGCGTCTGTGTGCACCGATAACAGCGTGGCGTGCGATACATAATTAAATCCTCTTTTGCCTCTTCTAGCGCTGGAATGGTTTTATATCTGTAATGTGTAAACTAGCAAGACAAAACACGTGCAAATGATAACCTTTCACTCTATTGCGGTTAAACTTGCAATTGATCCGCGAATCACATGCGTCCCGAACCGTGGGCTTGGTCCGTACGGATCACGGATCAACAACGATCCGTTTAACCACTAGTCACGACACATTAAAGAGCCACAAAATGGTATTTATTGTTTGAATTTCTTAAAAAATGACAAAAATTGAAAGCTGAGGCTTTGTTTCATATCAAAAGTAACCTGCTCTGTCTTGTCTGTCGGCGCGTTGTCAGTGTCCTCTTTGCTCCGCAATGTATTTTTCACCATGGCGTGTTGGACAAAGCAACAGTAACTATGGGGGGCGGGTCTTTGTGAAGGGTCAATTACACCTGTATTTATTTTCTGTAATTACAATTATAATTACACTGTTAACCCTTACCTTAAGGCTGTGACCAAGCCAATGTAAAAGAGCTAGCTCTGACAAAAGCTGTGTTGTTGCTTCTTGTCGGCTGCGTCTCAGCCAAAAACATGCGCTTCAACATCAAAATGATTACAGGCGACTGTCAACTAGCACTTTTGTTCTGCGCCTGCCTGTAAAGAAATAACTGTCTACATCAGCAGGTTTCAATAGTCTATATTCGTCATTCAAAAAGAGAAACTGAAATTAGGACTGCAGATGTACAAACCGTAAATAAATCAGCGGTTGCTTACCATTTTGAAACTGATCACTTTCTTCGTTCCAGGCGGCTCATGTTGTTATAAAAAATATTTGCGCATTGGAATGCACAGGTAAGATGACGTAAAATTAGAACAGCCTTCTATCTGGACCGTCTTGGTTTTGCTCGCTTTCATCACTTTCACTTTTATTCTCATGCTCAATTGGCCAAAAAGCCCCCCACGAAGTCTGACTAGTGCCAACGGTGTGGGACACACAGCAAAAACTAAGCCGGCCGACGGTCAACAATGGCTTTTTGTGTCAGGGTCTTAACCTAACCTTAAACCTACCCATACCTCCAAACCTGTATCTAACCTTAACCGTATCCCAGCTCAATAGCAGCACAAGTTGTTTTGCAATACAACATGAACACAATAAGTACATTGTTAATTTTTTTCTTTGATGTAAGTACATAGTGTTGTACATAGTGGTGTTCTTTTGGACCCCATTGACCTTCATTGCACAGAAACGGTTCTTCAAAATGTTTTGTGTTCCGCTGAAGACAGGAAGGCATACATTGTCATTGTCTTGAAAATGTTGCCCAGATTGCTCCAGATGGACAACTGCACCCTGACTGGTGCTTGTAGTACTGGGCTGTAGATGTCTCCATAAGCCATCTTTCCACTGAGCACTAGGAGTCAATCATTAAAAACAACTAGACCTCTTACGGTCTTTGTTTTTGTTTGTTATCAACAAGCACAGTACTGCAGTTTGGTAGCAATGGAACATTGCTTGCTTATTGAGAACTGCTTTTGTGTAATACTATGCATGAGCTATTTTTCAGCTGTTCTCTTGCCATGTTATTGTCATTAGGTTGAGATGAGGTCAACACAAATGTTTGACTGGGATACCATGGACACAAACTCAGAGCTGGTAATGATGTGTCTGAATTGGAGGCTGGTGAAAGGTGTGGATCCTTTATCTTCTCTCACATTGTGTCACCTTAATGACTATCATTGTTTTCCTTGGTCATGGCATGCCAGCTGGAATATGCAGCTTAGAATGGCAAAATTGAATTAAAAACTTTATGAAAGCCATTTTTTGTAATTTATATCTAGAGCGCAACAGTGTATTAATAAATAAAAGTATTTTCCAAATAAATTTTCTTCATAGGGATTTCAAAAATGTCTTCAAATCCTTGAACCAAACTAAGTGGCTCTGAGATGAATAACATTACAACATTTATTTAAAAAAAAAAAAAAAAAAAAAGTATAATAAGTATTATAAATTTTCAAATGTATGTGACTAATTTTATTAATATTATAATAGTGTAATTAATACTAAAATAGCACTGCATGGGATACAAAAACTTAGCATAGTTTTTGTATCCCATGCAGTGCTATTTTAGTATTAATTACACTATTATAATATTTATTAATATTTTGAATTAGCTTTATATTTTTTTAGTAATGTTATGTGCTTTTGTTTATTTTTATTAGTTTTTTTAATATTTCTGTTTAGTTTTATTTAATTTTTAGTTTAAGTAATTTTAGTACTTACAAGTTAAGTTAAGTTAAGTTAAGTTTAAGTAACAATAACAAAACTGATCTCATGAAGCATTGTGAATGATAAACTATTTTGCAAACTAATGGGTATTAGTCGTTGATGAAGTATAAAATGTGATCAAGGAATATATCTGTCCTTGGGAGCTTTTAGGACCTCTCCTGTTCAGAGTCTTTACACGGAAGCCAAAGAACCTTCACTCCAGAACAGACGTCTGAAAATGGCTTTAGAATAGGCTGTCAGAATAGCCTGTTCTTACCAGTCTTCTTACCAGTCTTTCTTTCAGAATATCTTCATTTATATGAAGCCAGACCTGGGTATATTAGACCTTTTTGGTTTAAGGATAAAACCTTACTTGGAAAACCTGGATATTAATTTGGACATCTTAACTCAGACTCATTTTTGCTCTATTCCTCCTTGGGATCTGAAAAGGCCAAATGTTATCTTAACTTTGAATCAACAGCAAAAGGCATCAACATGTCATCATGAAAATCAACAGAAGTTTTTGGACTTAAGATGCAGTTTTCCTCTCCATAGACCTGTATTTACAGATTGTGTATCGGCAGAAGCAATAATTGGAGATCAATGTCATGGCATGAAAATCCCAAGACAACGTTCTTATCTTTACAGCTGAAGCTTGTGCTTTACTACTGGCTTTGGAATATGGACAGGAACAAAATTTCTTAAGAAATTTAATTAAATTAAGTAGATTTTTTTACCTAAGAAAAATTTCAGTATCTTTTTTTGCTGGGTTCCAGGTCATATTGGTTTATCTGGTAATGAGAAAGCAGACATCGCTGCAAAGGAGGCTCTCAACTTGAATATTTCAGAGTGTCAAATTCCACCCTCTGATCTCAGACCAGTAATAAACACCTATATTAATAATGTGTGGCAGATGGAATGGGATAAATGCAAAGGAAATAAGTTACATGAAATAAGTCCTAGTATAAGAAGAATGTTTTTTTTTTTTTACTAATTTCAAGTCTTGGTATGATCAAGTTGTTTTTACTAGATGCCGTTTAGGTCATACAAGAGTTACACATGGTTATTTGTTAAAAGGTGAAGAACCACTATCATGCCTTCCATGTCAAACTAAAATGACCATTAAACATATTTTACTGGACTACAATGTTTTTAATGTAAATAGACAACAGTTTTATTCAGAGGTGTGTTTAACTGATGTATTTAAAAAAGTTCTACCTGAATTTATTTTAGAATTTCTATCTTGTGTTAATCTGAAATGTCTTTCATAGTTTTTTGTTAATTGTATGAATTTTGTTGTTTATTCTGTTTTCACCATGAAAATGGCCTTGTTGCTAAATAAATATAAAATGTGATATTTCAAAAGTTTATTGCAAAATATTCAATATATACGGTACTTGAGTGGGCAGTCAAAATTGAGCTCTATTGCGGCCATACACATTTCTATGGTAAACGTGACTTCTGTGATTGGTGGATGTCTCTTCAAGATTATGAGTACTTGGAATTGGGCTATTAAATATAATTTGCAATCATGCAAGGATCTACGTCAAAAGATTTCAATCCCTTATTTGAACCATTTGGCCCATAGTTCTCTCTGGCAGATTAGTCTTAGTGGTATGTAACCCGGATGGCCTGCGTGCAGTGGACCGAGTCCCAGGTCAAAGAATGATGGTCAGGAAACAACTGGCTGCTTATCTGCTATTGGCTGTCAAGGAAACGCCTTAATTTGTACACTGCCAGCTTCTATCCACACATTTTTGTTCATGTTAACTTAGGCACATCCAGCCCCCTGCAGTGCTTCTCAACTGTCTTCTCCAGTCCATCCTCATTGTTTAGTTTAGGGATGAGCACCACTGTTCAACAGCACTTAGGTTTCTCAGCGACTTTTTCTTGCAATGGAAGATCAGTTTGGTTTGCAAATTAACACTCAACAAGTATGGCTTGTCAAATGTGTTAGGTCAGAAACTGCCTTTTGTTCAGACTTGAAGCAGCTAATGACACTGATTCAAGTCTTATTCACCCAAAAGAGCAGAATCATTTGCATTGGAAATGGACCTCACTATAGATTCAGTAGTGGCATTGCAGCACCATGCTCTTTTAGTACAGTGTCTTTTGGTTCTGATTTGTTTTTGTTTTTTTTAAAAAAACAACAGGTTCTGAATAAGATCTAGTTCTTTTTCTCAACCATAGTTAAAACTGAATAATAGAGCTGAATAATAGAGTGCTGTAGTGATGATGTATTGTAGGCCAAACCTGTAAGTTACCCTGTTTCCCTTGACAAAAACCCAGTTGGATTTTTCCATCTGCTTTTGGCTTATTACAGAAAATAAGCTCTGTTACAAACAAAAGTTTATGATTCTTACACATTTTGTTCAGTAAAATCTTTACAAATGAACACAACTTTTATCAGTTTTGAAGTCTAAATACAATCGGCAGAAGTAAAAAGCTAAAGTGAAGCTATAAACAAACTACACCACGGTCGCATGACTTCATTGTAACCCCAATTAAATTTCAGACAACTCTTTCGGTCTTTATTTAAAAACATTTTCCCTAAAAGTTCAAGTCATAATAGTTTGCAAGAGCGTGATTATAAACACAACAAGGCTGTAAAAGTGGACTAGTGAGTAGATGAGTTTACCTGTTTGGCTGGTGAAGTTTAATGTGCCAGACAACCTCTGCGTTTTATGTATTGCTCTCTACAGCATCGGACACATAATGGTAATTGATATGATTAGCCTTTTGCTTGACTATGTTATCAAACAGCTAATAATGTGTTGTTAATATTACACAAACCATGTTCCCATTCACCATCTTAGAGTCAGACAGCTGCTTTCTAAAAATCAGCATCCTTAGAAACGCTTTGAACAACTCAGAACGTCAGTGGAGAAAGGTATATACAGTAGTTCAACATAACATTGTAATATGCATCATATACATAATTCACCTGCTATATTGCTAAATGTACCCCATTTTTCATATCAACAGAAAAACATACCTGGATAACCTGGCTTTTCTTGAGACCCTCCTGCAGCATAGTTAATGATATGCTACAGCCCATCCCACTTTGACTGGATAGGTTACAACATATTTGTGATGTAGAGAACAAGGGCGATTTCAAACTGCGTTTTTGAGTTCACTGCAGTCTTTGGTTTACTGCAGTTTTTAGGAGAAAATTGTGTTGACTGAATTTGCACATGGTTTGTCTTGAAACATATTAAAAATCATTTATTTAGACATAAACAACACTAAAAACTTGATTTTCACCACAGGGGTCTTGAAAATAGACTATGAATCCCACACACAAGAATTTTGCAGAACAGGGGTTACCTCTAGCCACAAAGGAGATATGGAGATGAGATCGAAAGGATATTGGAAGACCAGACTGTGTCAAGAGAGACTCCTTTAACATGACTCCTGTTAACATGCTTTAGCAGTCTGCACAAAACAAAAACAGCAGACTGAATGAAAATGTAAATTCTCTCTCTGTCAGTAGGTGGCGCTTATGGAACAGCAGCAGTTGCTCTGCTGGCGCGTCTGTGTTCTCTTCTTTGCTTTCGTCTTCAGTGTGTTCTGTCTCTGGCCTGCATTAATGTCCTGTTTACAGACTTCTTAATATTTCCACACAAATTAGATTTTGGGAAATGATTGCAATGCAGTTTGGGTGCAAGTCCGGAATAGAGATTGGCCAAAATAAAAACTAAAAATTGGCCAGTTGCGTGTTTGGAACAAAAACCATCCAGTTCTGATTTATGGCCGATTGACCGGTGCATCTCTGTCTTCTTTACTGACCCCTGAAATCAACCCTACATATGTGATAACACATACAGAATGGCATAGTGTTGCCTAAATGTTTCTCAGAAAACGCCAGTCTACGTTTGAAGAGTTAGAGTAATAGTGCAAAGGCATTTAGAGGGTGCAGGACAGCAGGTCCTCTTCATCTCATACTGTCCCCGTCTGTTCCATTAGCAGCATGTGCTTAGAGTGGGAGACATTAGGGTCCTTCACCCTCTTCTGTTTTTTTTTACCGGCTGTCTTTCAGGCTAAGTGATTGGTTATTGATTTGCAGTACAGTTAATCTACTTACCTGCACTCTTCTCAAAGTCAGTGAAACAAATCATCAAAAATGAGAGACATCAAGGTGACCTGCTTGTACAGCTGATGGTTCCAGTGCAGAAGTGTTCATTTTTGGATCTCGCCATGTTTGGAATAGTTCTGTCATTATCTATGCATCCCCATTTCACAAATGAATACAAAAGGAGTTAGCTAGCAGAATGTGTAGGCTGATCTTTTCCATACAATGAAAGTGGATGGTGAATACAGATGTCAAGCTCCAAAAGGACAAAAAATGTATTATGAAAATATCTGTACGACTTATTTACTAATTCTGAAATATGTTTTACTTAAAGCTGTACGTAAAAAAAGAGTGAAAAGGCCTGTTCACACCATGGACGAAAACTATTATGATAACAATAAAGATATAAAGATAGTTCTAAAAATCTTTCTAAAAAAAAAAAAAAGCATAGTTCACACCACAACTACAATGATAACGGCACAAACAAACATATAGTTGGAATCACTTTCAGAATTTTTTTTCCCAGCTGATGAACAATAAAAACTGACAGCCAATCAGAATCCATCCTGCTTTAAAGAGCTTGAGAATTTGGCAGACGAAAATTGGCAGACAACAAAACTGCAGCGCTCTTAGAATAAACAGAACGATATCGTCCGCTGGTGTGGACGCTAACATACTGTAGTTATCTTAATAGTTATCATTCTTTTTAAATGATTAAACACCTTGTTGTCAAAGTATTGTGGCTTTATGTATGGTCAGACACTTGCATTATGCTACTGAACCAGTTCTAGGTTCTAATGGAGGATCTGGGTAGCTGAATCATACTAGGGAGTCTGCAACTGCTTCACTCAGACTCTGGAACAGGGACTGGACTACTGTAACTAACAGGTTCCCTAGTTCAGGGTAAGTCAGCTGTCTAGTTACTCTGTTTTTGTGTTGTTGGTGAATGTTCTCAAACATCTATCTTCAATTTCAGGTTCAGTTTTGTCCATGACACCTCTGCTTCTATTCCTTTCTGTGGTAGTTTGAGTAGGACAATGGACACTGTTCAATTCTCTCTCAGGTCTCCTAGCAGTTGAGTTCTTCTCCTTTGGATCAGGTAAGTTATCTTCGGGATCAGGTAAGTTATCATTTTCAGAAAGAGTTACATCTGAAGTGTCTTGCCCAATGGTGGTCAACAATTTGGGAGGTTCTGGTGGAGTTCTTCCTGGTAAGTACTCAACAGTTGCTGAGGAGGTATGGGTTGAACCTAGGGTTTCCACTCTTAGGCTTCTTGAACCATCATAACAATATTCCTCAAGGTCAGATTGGGAATTGTTCTCATCAGCTTTATTAAAGCTCTTTGCCGCCTAGCTACCTTTGTTATATCAGTTTCATCTTCTGCTTGGGTCATGGGAAGGAAACCTCACAGCAACAGGAGATCATGATAAAGGGTTCTTTGTGGGCCTTCTCCAGTTTGTGGCCGCACTACATACACAGGAACGCCTTCAGATTGTTTCACAACAACATACACATCTGACTCCACCCGGTCAGTTAACTTATGTTTGCTTCTAGGGCGGACGTTCCTGACCAAGACTCGATCACCTTCCTTCAAGGTGGAATTTACAACATGCTTGTCGAATCTTGCTTTGTTGCAATCTGCTGTCTTTGCAATCTCTGTAGCTGTCTTGTAACTGGGACCTCAGGTTGTTGACATACTGGGAGTGTGAGCCTGGCTGATGACTGACTGGAAAGCCAAAGGCTAAGTCAACAGGCAGTCTTGGTTGTCGAACATCAACATCATGGGTTAAAACCAGTCACTTCATTTTTAGTACAATTATAGGCGTGTACTAACGGTTTGACATGATCTCGCCATTGACTCTTCTTCTGATTCTTGAGGGTTCCAAGCATGTCAAGCAGGGTCCTATTGAAACTATTGGGACTCAAAGTCGGGCCCTTGAACACTATGGAGTTTCTCAGGGATGCCATAGTGGGTGAAGAAGTGGTCCCACAAGCAATTAGCTACCGTTCAAGCATTTTGGTTCGGAGTGGGGACAGCCACTGCATACTTGTTGAAGTGGTCGGTAATGACCAGAATGTCTTTGATATTGTTGGAACCTGGCTCCACTAAGATTAAATCCATGCTTATGAGTTTGAGTGTCCTTGTAGTTGTGATATTGACAAGTGGCGCAGCTTTCTCAGGCAAAGGCTTGCACTGTACACAGTGGTGACAGGTTTTGATCTTACGTTCCACACCGGCTAACACATTAGGGCAATAAAAATGTTTGCGAACAAGGTCTATGGTTTGCTCTACACCTATGTGCCCTATATCATCATGCAGGCTTTTCAGAACTAAGAGTTTCAAGGTTTCAGGCAGCACAAGAGTTTCAGGCAGCACAAGTTGATGGTAAGTTTGTATACCTTCTTGTCACTTTCAATACAGAATACCATTTAGGAGTCTGTTCCACTCGCTTAATAAGAGGCCTAATTCAGGGAGTTCTTTTCGGTGGGATGGTGGAATAGTTTCTCCTGCTTCTAATTGTCTGACTATCTCTCTCTTTCTGGAAGAGCCTTTGGATGGCGGCCAAGAGACACAACAAAAGTGTCATTAGGCAAAGTCTCTGCAGGAGGTTTATTGACAACTAGGTAAACAAAGTGCTAATCGAAGATGGCTTTAATAGTGTTTTCATTCATAGTCATGTACAGATCCCAAGTGTCTCTTTGTAAACTCTTGTATTCTTTCCAGCTCTTTCCATGACAAAGTGTCATCAGGTAATCTGCTGTGTGTCCATCTGGACAGCCCATCTGCATCCTGATTTTGTTTCCCGTCTCTGTATTGTAGTTAGAAATCAAACGTTGACAGAGCAGCCAACAATCTGTAGCTTGTTGCATCAAGCTTAGCAGAGGTAAGTATGTTAGCACATTACTGTCAGTGACAACAAGAAATTAACTTCCATGTAGTAAGTTGTTTAATTAGTGGATAGGTTAACTTGATAAACAGAATTGGGGATTGTTTTCACTTTAGAGCCTGCATCTAACAAACAGCTACAATGTCTTTCACACACAAACACTTGTGTAGTTCACTTAGCTCCAACCAATCCTTTTGGCAGGGTAACTGACTGTTTTCTGGTGTGGGAATGTGTGTAAGAGGAGTGACACTTCTTCTTGAGACACTTTACTTGCGTTTCAGTCCCCTTTTGTTCTCCAACCATTACTGGAACTAGTTTTGTAACCCAGAGGTTGCGGGTTCGAGTCTCGGTACCGGTGGGAATTGTCAGTGGGGGGAATGTACAGCGCTCTCTTCCACCCTCAATACCACGACTGAGGTGAGACCCTTGAACGAGGCACTGAACCCCCAACTGCTCCCCGGGCGCAGCAGCAAAAAATAGGCCGCCCACTGCTCCGCGTGTGTGTTCATGGTGTGTGTGTGTGTGTGTGTGTGTGTTTGTGTGTTTGTGTTTGTGTTCACTGCTCACTGCTGTGTGCGTGCACTTGGATGGGATAAATGCAGAGCACAAATTCCGAGTATGGGACACCACTTTCTTTTTAAATGATCAGGCTTTGAGGTGCTATTCTCAACATCCGATGCTAATTGTTTTTCTTTTAGCTGCCTTTGTTTTGTTGCTACTAGTGAGGGGTTTGGCTCACCGTCACATTGGGGTTTGATGTGCCCATCCTCTCCATGCCTGAAGCAATACCAGGGTTTTGGCCCATTGTTTTAGTTGTTATTTGTATCTTGGCTGTGAAACTGTGGCTTTTGGGGAGTGGTTGTGTCAGCTGCAGGTTTTGTAATAACTGACTTGGGTGTTACTGGTTTGGCAGCTGGCTTAGTTGGTGTCTTTCGACTGTCTTTTTGTGCGTTTCGTGTGAGCTAGGATTGTAAGTTAGCTATCTGTCTCTTCAGGTCTTGGATTTCATTCTTGGAATCAGGAGTGGACTGTGATAGGATGCACTCTCCCTTATATTGGAAGTAAACGCCTTGATAATGGGATGATGCTGTAGCGAGGTTAGTAGATGTGGGAAGAAGGAGGCGGGAACCGGCGAACGTTTACAACACTTTAAGTGTTTATAAACAAACAACAAAACGAAAGTAAATGGCCCTCACGGACGACTGCCGCACACACAAACATAATAAAAACATTACACAAATCCAGGCCTGGTCCTTTCTCGTCCTTCACTGTCGTCGCTCCCCCTTTTATGCTTCCGGAGCTCCTCCGTGAGATACGAGACCGGTGCAGCGCGCAGCTAACACTCATTATCACTCACGCCACCGGCCTCGTGCCATTCCCCCACGGCTCTCGCCCCGCCCTGCCTGTCACAAATACTTTTTTCTTTGATGCATTGAAGTATTGCTTCATGCAGGATGCTTTGGGGATCTGTTTCTCTTCTGCTGTGTGGAGTAACAGGAGAAGTTTTGCAAAGGTAGGTGGGTTCTGCTTCCTCTGTTCTAGCTGCAGTTCAGATATTAAGATGTTGTCCCAGCAACCTCTAATAAACATTTCAATGTCAGTGGCAGGCGATGAAAGGCTTTCAAGGAGTTTGTGAGACTTGTATAAATCTGGCTGTTTTGTGTTTTCGAGGAGCAATTCCACATTGGCACACCATGTCTCATAGTCCACTTTATTGCTGGGGCAAGGGCAATGCCCAGAGAATGGTCGGAGTCATAGGAGTGTGTGTACTTCCATAGCAGAATCTTCATTTCTTACTATGTGCTGAACTATTACTCTCTGTACTTCAGGTGGATTGACATCAGAAAGTTTCAAAAGGAGGCAGTGTCTTTCTTTCAGAAGGTGCAAGTAGTGGAGACCAGTTACATTCTGGCTGAACATATGGCTCGCAAACTGTACTGGACGGAGGGCTAACCTGGGCAGTAGCTTCTGGAACATGTTGCTCTGGGGTGTCAAGTGAGTTTGGTCTGATTTCACCATTTTGGGTTTCTGTGTTATCCAGGTCAACAGCTTCACTGATGACAGAGAGTTCTTCTCTGAGGACAGCCGCCAAATCTCTGCCAGTCTGTTTTACTTCCTCTTTCAACTCAGAGAGGTAGGTCTGTGTAACTGATTTACTGACTGCAGGTGTGTAGGCACTGGCTAATGTGCTAAGTAATGTCAGTTTGAGTTTTAGCATGGGATCTGTGAAGCTTGTGTGGTAACATGGGTTAAAGGGATTGCACAGCTGTGCCATATGTGCTTTGATAACTTCTTTGACTGTCTCTGACTCTGGAATCTTCTGGGATCATCCTATGAATAGATCCATACTGCTTAAGTAAGTCATTTATTTCTTCGTCAGCTTCGGTGCCAGTTATTCTGCTAATTATTACTGAGTTAGGGATTTTCACACTGCTCTTTTGAATTACTTCCATCATAAATTAGCTGAAATACTGTTATCTGGTCTTTGGTTGCTAACTCTATATTTGTTTTGGCCACTTCTGGCTTGCCAAATTTGTAGCACTTGCATTCTCCAACAAAACAATTACGCTAATGGACCAGTTCTAATGGCATGGGAGAAATATAAAATTAGACTGGAGACCAGATTTTAGATACAAAAGTCCAACACTTTACTATTGATAGACAAACAATACACAGAACAGTTATTCAGTTAAAAAATCCTACAGGTGACAAAAGGTAAGTAATAATTTTTCTTTCCCTCTTTTTTTTTTTTTAGGAATAATTAGAAATTAGGTTAGAAATAAGTTAATTTAGTGTAGTGGATCCACTTGGGTTTAATAATCTATTAAGGTTAATTAGTATTAGTAAAAGCTGATTAATTATACCTATTTAGGTTTTGCTAAGTTTTCTGAGTTCATTTTTTTTTTCACAGACAAGAGAATGATTTCATCAAACCAAAAATAAGCAAAGTGAAACAATCGTATGTTATATAATGTGTTGCATATTCAGTTCAGTTCAATTGTTGTGCAATGTAATTCAGTTCATCCGAAAGGAAGACAAGTTGTTAAAGGAAAAAGATTGTTCCGGAAGAAGAATTTTTATTTATTTTATTTATTTATTTATTTTAAAAAGGTAAAGTATAAAAAAGGTTGATGTTCTGTTTAGTTCAAAACAAATCCAGAAACTCCTATTGGTCAACAGGGAGTTTACTGACAATCCAGTGCATGCATCAGGTCCCTTTGCAGATGAAACAAGGTCAAAATGAATATTGTCAAAATTATGCATAATTGTATTCAAATTCCTTATAGTGTAACACTAAGGTTCCAATAAAGATGAAGATGAAGATTCAATAACAAGATTTATTACGAACAAGATAACAAGCCAACAGGCGAGACAGTGTGAACTTGACACAAACAATACCGGACACTGAACTGAAAACAGGCAGGAACTTAAATACACAGATGATTAACTTAAACGATGAATAGCTGTGATGATTGGGGTTAGTGTCTGTGGTGATGGATTGTGGCAGGAAAATAGAACAAAGGAACACAAAAGAAAAACCAAAAGAAACAGAACATGACTGTGACATAACGCCTTCTCCGGTAGGTGCGTCCGCGTGCCGTAAAGTGAAGGAGAGAAGAATGAGGAGGCGGCGAAGGGTTGGGAGAAGTGGGCTGGCAAATGGATGGCACAAACTGGCAGGAGGTGGCTTAGGAGGTGGATGGATGACCAGGAGGAGGTCCAACAAAATAGTCCAGGGAGGTGACGAAGGTGGAAGGTGATAGTGGGACGACGAGACCCAGATGTAGACGGTGGAGGAGTCCTGCTTCCCGGAGCCGACAGTCCACGGTGGAGGCGAGGGAGGGAGAAGTCAAGATGTTGCTGGCTTGGCTGACAACATCTGGGGGATGACCAACGTAGACAGAGCGAGGGTCGAGCGGCATCGCAGGAGACCCAGGCAATGTCATGGCGTCATAGGTGGAGCCAGAGTACCAGAGGGCTGGGACAATGATGGTGTGAGCAAGGACAGAGGTGATGCAGATGGGAAGGAGGAACCTGCTGCAGCCGAAGGGGTGGACGGAGCGCAGCGGATGGCCTGTAAGTCTGTGGCGGAAGTGGTGTGATGACTGACCAAGGGGGAGCCGGTGGGGCGAGGGAACCCGGAGGAGCCACTAGAGTCAGGGTCTCTGGTGGAGCTGAAGGTGGGAGGAGCCAAGACGAAGATGGAGTGAAGGGATCCAGGGCCGGAGGCGGATTTCCCTCCTCGGATCCATGCTGCTGGTGGTTGCTCGACCTGCAGCTCGACGTCATTGCAGGGAATCCCCAGAGATGGCGCAGGGCTGCAAGCATCCGGCAGCGATGGGACTGGACGACTGGCTGAGCTCTGTGGTGGTGGCGGCGATGAAACAAGACTTGAGAGGATAACGGTAATCATGACACAGTCCACACAGGTTAGAGCAAAAAATAATTCCCAGTTCTCAAAGTTCTCTTTGGATAATACAGATGATTTAGGATAGGGTGGGAGTTGACAAGTCCCCATAGAAGTCTATCAGCCAGCCCTCCGTCTCAGTTCCCTCGGCCGCTGGTTTTTCAGGCTCACACCCTTGGTCAGATCCACGCTGGGGCACTGCTTGCGGGGTGATGGCAAGCTCTGTCCCCTTATCCTCGGTTTCTGGCTCACTCATCACGACGGGTGGTGCCGCACGGTCTGCGGGGGGCTCAGGTGACTTCTCAACGGTCAATGATGATGAAACTTGCGCTGGGTCTGGCTTCCCAGGTGAAAAAAAGTACACTTCCATAATGTACTTAAAGTGCTCTATTTTCACACACTAATTTTGGGTTCAAGTGTACTACAAGTGGTAACTAAATTTTTAATACAGAGATAGTATGTTAAAAGCACATTTTAGTTGATTTTCATGGTGTATAGCACAGTTGAGTACACTTAGATGTTCTTAAGATTATCTTACATTTTTTTAGTATATTAAGTACAAAATTAGTGCACGAAAATAGAGCAGTTTAAGTACATTATGGAAGTGTACTTTTTTTCACCTGGGTTGGTTTTGGACTGGGGCGCGACGCTCTCCAGACACCGAACTAAGGTTTCCCTCCAGTCCAGTCCTGAGGTGTCTGGGAGGTTGATGGGGTGGTTGAATGGGAGCTGGTGATTGCAAGCCGGAAAAACTCTCGAATACTCCAAGAAATCTGGAGTGATGAACTTTACCCATTCATCCATTGGGTCGGTCCTGTATTCTGTAATGCTCAGGTTCTAATAAAGATGAAAATAAAGATTAAATAACATAAGATTTATTACAAGCGAGATAAGACAACATGCGAGCATATTCTGTCATGATAATCTATAAATCGCTTGTGTGGGAACTGTTGTAAAATGCCTACAGAGTCAGAGAATATATGCTGCATGAAGATAAAACAGTTATAGTTTAGTTTAGTTACAGTTATAACTTATGTTGTCATCTTGCTTTTATGACATGCTATTGCATTTGTGTTACGTACTGTATTGCAGTAACATGGCCTCACCCCTTTGTTGCGTGTTCCCGGGGGACAGGGTTTATGTAAATTTTAGGGTTAGTGATGTCACATGAATCAATGTAGTTATGTATTCAGTTATACTCATTTAGACCATATTTGAATGTGGGTTACACAGGACTTTCACATTCACAATTGAGAGCTGTATGAGGTTTTGCCGACAGATTGAGGATCCACATGAGTTATGAGGTTTATTCACAAGCTCTTAGTATAAAGTTCAATTCAGGCTATGGTATAGAGTATAGGCCAAAAAAAATAAATAATAATAATACAAAAAATTACGTTATTGACTGGTATTTTTTCTAATCAAACTGTTTTCGGAATGATAATATTAAAGAAGGAACACATGAAGAGAAACGTTAAAATACTGATTATGCTTGGAGTGAACTGACTGAATTTTTTTGAAAATGTCACATGTACACTCTGGACTCTGCCCCACTAGCATTCACAGTCACCTGCAATCACCCTAATCACATATGCTGTCCGTCAGTGGCTGGCCTTGTATCATTCTGGGACTCACTATGAGCTCTGCTTCAAAGGAAATTAGTTTACCTGTGTCTACTTACCTGTTTATCCATGATCTGCTCACTATGTTCAAGATAAGTGATTCTTCTGTGGAAAGAAATGACCTGCATGTTTACTCAGCTGTTTACCACGATAGGCAAGATAAATGATTCTTCGAGAAGCATCTCGCCGCAGCCTGCAGTGGACATCCAACCCGGCCCACATCCAAGTGTGACATCAGAAGCCAGGCCCATGCCGCCCTGCAGCTGATTCTTAAGATTTTATTGGTCACTTATGGAAGTTTCAAGTTTGAAGTATGGATTGAAGTTTATGTTTCCTGCTTATTGAAAAGTCTGTTCTGGAGTTATCTATCACTGGCTTTGATTACCTGAAGTACTTCCCTGTGGATTTCAGTAGCGATCATTGGATCGTTCCAAGCATATGTTATTCAAGCTTGCTAAAGACTGTTTTAATACCTGTGTACTCACCTCAAGCTACTTGAATGTTTCTTCTGTTTTTTTGTTTTTTTTTTGTTAAATAAACTCCTGCATCTGGGTTCATCGAATTTCCCATGTTGGTGGGTCGTTATAAAAACAAGCACTCATACAGGGGCACCCATATCTTATGCCTTATCTCATATGCCTCATATCTTAAGTTTTAGGGCATTTTTGTTTGTTATGGTTGCATTTTTACCCCAAGCCTACATTACTTTCCAAACCTATGAAACAGCCATATTTGTGACATTTAAGCAGCATATTTAATTTGAGATCTCTGGCAGAGGGGACTGTTAAGGCCCATCATTGAATAATTACATGTTTTGCGACTTGGAATGTAGTCATGTGGACTAATTTTGTTCTATTAGAGCTTAACAGACATGAATTCTTAATCATATTCTTCTTAGCATATTAGTTTGAAACAGCATTAAAGGAGTAAAATATGTCTGAATATTCATTTTTAGGTGAACTATCTTTTTAACTAGATTGCTGAACTTTTTTTGTCCCACTTATGAAATGGAGTTTCCCAGTGTATTTTGAGAAAGCTTAACCATCTCACTCCTCCTCAAGGTAAGAGCATGCTCTGTTAATGTGAAGCAAGGCTGATGCTGTCCAGCTTGTCGGCTCAGTAGCCATTTGGCTTTGATCTTCTCTAAAGTGTTGCAATATGGCAGTCAGCTGTGGGAAAAGAGCTGGGATCCGAACCTGGGAGAGCCTCTGGAAGGCGCTCAACAGATAGCAGTTGCTGATGATATGACCCTCCAACCTCAGGGCAACATTCCTCTATGACATGCCTCCAGCATGGGTGCAGTGTTTCCAGCAACACCATCTGGGCTGTTGGTGGAAGCTTGTTTGGTCAAACCAAGTTCTGTCAGAACACTTGAGATGCTCTCAATGGGTCTGGGAAAACTGGGTGGCGATTCTTGTTCCTGGAAAAGAGCTGTTTTTCATTTGGCTGTTATTTCCCACACCTCATCATATCAGCTTCTAGTGCATCTGATTCATTAACAGCTGAAGCCTTCTAGATCATGAAGCTATAGTCTGGGTTTTTTTTTTTCCTCTTTTTTTCCCCCCTCAGCATATCTGCCCCTGTATCTTTTTACAGAAGCAGAGTACATGAGCTCGGGGCTTTTTGGTGCCACAGATCAAAACCAGCCCTGTGTGATTTATCTGGAAAACAGTTGTTCAAGTAGAGCCAAAATTCTTTGAAGCACATCATGAATTCTATCCCAGGGTCCCAGACATGTTCCTGTGTCCCATTTAGTGCTTACAAGTGCACACAACCCCATGCAGATCTGGATTTGTGGAAGTTACAGCACTGTGTATCTTTCTTGATTGACATCTCTGGGACACCAGCATGATGCCGATAGCATCTGTCCAGTTGAAGTAAAATTAGACAGGAGAACTTAAAGGGATAGTTCACCCAAAAATGAAAATTCTGTCATCATTTACATCATGTACTCATTCATGTTGACTTCCTTTTATGTGCTGCAGAACACAAAATTATTTTGAAGTTATTTGTTACAACTACTTTGTCTATACAATGGGGTCCAAAACAAAACATTTCGACCTTATTGACTTTCATTAATGGTTTGGACAAAAAAGATTTTTTGTGTTCCACAGAAGAAAGAAATTCATGTTATATATAATTCAGGTTTGGAACGACATGAGGGTTAGTTAATGACAGTTTTCATTTTTGGGTGAATTCATGCATTTTATATCCCGTTATGAATAATACTAAAATATGTAATCAGTTTCTGTAATTAACTGTCTATTTAAAGAAGAATCCTCATTGGGTTGGTACATTCTGGTTCTCATCCCTTTCACACCTTTTTATCAAAACTGCCCCTGATGTGCTAATGAGTTCCCACCTCAGTGAAGCCCCCTGTTCTTGGAAAGCACTTGTGCTGATATTTTCTCTCTGCCTGTAATAGGCTACAAAGCTGAATCACTAGAATCATAGAATTGAAGTCAGATTTGTGATGTATATCCTTGTTCCAAAACCCAGAGAGCTGCCTTTGCTACTCTTCCAACATAGCAGCTGCTTTCTAAGGGGAAAATCACATTAAAAAGAAAAACTACACAGAGCACAATGGAACTGAAAAGAAGGCACTTTTACAACATAAATCCACTTGTCCAAATATGTCCAATTCAGATTAGTTTACAGCTTTAAAATTGCGAGAACTGTGAGAATTGTGAATTCCGTATTGTGACAAAATATGTAAGGTGAGGACTTGGTTCTATGCATCTGTTGTTGACTGAACTTAAAGGGATAGTTCACCCAAAAATGAAAATTTTGTCATCATTTACATCATTTACCCTCATGTACTCATTCATGTTGACTTCCTTTTATGTGCTGCAGAACACAATATTATTTTGAAGTTATTTGTTACAACTACTTTGTACAATGAAGGTCAGTGGGGTCCAAAACAAAACATTTCGACCCTATTGACTTTCATTAATGGTTTGGACAAAAAAGATGTGTTCCACAGTGTTTACCGCATCTTTGGCACTAGTTCTGGTTTCCCTTTTTGAATGGCAGATACAGACTACTGGCACCTGCTGCTATTTCCTCTAATTCAGGCACATAATGTACGTGCTAGTTGGCCGTTGGCTGTAGTTTTTGCGGTGTGTTCAAGCGTAACTTTTTGACTTAGATGCAGACGATGCGAGGCAACAGCACAGTCTACTTTTGTCAATGCTAGTTCTTTGTTAAATGACTTATAATTTAACATGCTGTTAAGAAATGTAAAATTGAGTGCTGTGTAAACAGCCTCTAAAGCAGCAACCTAAATTAAATGAAACTTCATAAATGGCTGAATTGAAACGCTTCATAGGCTGTGACCCCGGGCGTTATATAAGCGCACTGGAGATTAATTTCAAGTGATTCCAATACAATTAACATGTTGCTAAGCTAATGACACAATATTCTAATATGCACGAAAATACATGCCACACACAAATATTGGGTAAAATAGTGTGTTTATAATTAAATTGTGGCATTTTTATTGATACTATTGTTTTGAGTAACAATATTTGAAAGCGGTCATCTTTTTTTTCTACTTAGCTCATTGCAGTGAATTCTGGGATTTCCTTATCTTAGGCCTAAACAAGGTAGTCTATTGATGCATCTGAAAACTAGAAAATGCTGCCTTCGGAGGACACATTTAAAGGTAGGAAGGCATCAAGGCACATCTGAATCCAATGTTAGATTCATTTTGCGCTATTTTGCTGTAGATCATTAAACCATTAGGGGAGCGCGGGGCACAACCTAATGCTTTTTGACTTTCTCAGTTTGTGTAAATCTACTTTATTTTGTTCCACATTAATTTCACACGTCTGGTACAAATATGTGGCTTTGTTTCATTAATACAGTGTATACTTTTTTCTTTATTTACCCCGAAAGAAGGGAAGTGAAATGTGACAACATGCCCCATAGGTGGGGCACATTGTAACATGTGATGGGGCACGTTGTAACATGACCATTTGACAGCTAAAAATGTTATGTGATTCAATTAAAAAAATATACATGACAAACTAAAATATTTTGTCAGTAAAAGACAATAATTATTTTTTTCATATAAAATAATAGCATTTTTTTAGAAATTCAAATTTAAATAATTTTGTAGTTTGACAATGAACACACTGTAAAACACAGCTATACAGCACTGGTAAAAACAATACAGGCAAACAGATGAAGAAACATATTCAGACATTCATAAAAACAGAGCTGAACAAAAACACTCCTCTCCCTCCACTCACAGCTCTCACAGAACACGAGACAAATAGACAAGACAGTACAAATGCTGAACATTTCTTGAAATAATATTTTCTGGATGTTCAGGTTCTTCCTCTCAGTCTTTATTCACCTTTTTTTCCATAGTTTATCAACAGAAATTCATAAAAGTTAATTATTCCAGTTGTATCGTAACTGTATAGAATAGCACAGTTCTAATAGCGGGGCACATTGTAACGCAGTGTTACAACGAACCCTATCTGCGCAACTGGAATTTAAACCTGGTTAGTGTCTTCTGACAGTTAGTGAAGCATTAAAGAACTACCCAAACTGCTAAACAACAGATTGGAGATTAAAATAATATCAGATTTGTCTAAACACAAAAAATATAGATGAAAAATTAGCTTAAGTAATAAATTTACTTTTGCTATTGTTAAATAAATGTTCAGTGATATCTCCCAAAGATTTCTGAATTTTGGCGCAATTTTTTCTCTATATATTTTCGATATGGCAACTAGTAAATACGCTAAGTTTCTTCATGCTAGCGTGTGTGGAAGTATTTAAACCACGTGTGTTACAACTAACCCCACGTTAGTTTGTGCCCCGCGCTCCCCTATGCTGCCTCAGAAGTCTGTCTGAAATCAGTTTCGTGAGATGCCTTCATGCACAAATGCTGCCTTACAAGTCATTGCCTGATAAGGCAGCAAGACAATAAGTCAGCTCCCTAGGTTTTCGGATGCAGCCTATATTAGTATCTACTTTTTGGGACAGCCAGGTACACAGTCTAAATCAGGGGTTCTCAACTCTGGCCCTCGAGATCCACTTACCTCCAACCCTGATCGAACTCACCTGCCTGTAACTTTCTAGTAATCCTGAAGACGTTGATTAGCTTATTCAAGTGTGTTTGATTAGAGTTAGAGCAAAACTCTTCAGAACAGTGGATCTTGAAGGCCAGAGTTGAGAACCCCTGCTTTAAATTTAGCTCACTTGGTTTTGGAACACAGCTATTGTTATTTGTCATTGTTATAGTCTTCAGCACGCGTGCCAGAACTGAAAGTTTGTCTCTAAAACTTGTTTATTGTGCCTAATCCCAGTGTTATAATCCCAATGTACAAATATTATAAGTGTGATACAGGAGGCTAGTTTTGTCTTTGAGCCTGTAACTGTCATCCTCAACGATCTATCATGAAGAAGTCCACATCACTGGCTAGTCTACATTTGGGTAAGACCACATAGGGACAGCATTAAACCATACCCCCTGAGGTCAGGCACTTTCAGGCAAACACTCAGCCACTCCAGAGTAAACAAAGCCTTTGTTCTTCTCTGAGAACCTTCAAAGATAAACATCTGTTTTGGGTAAGTAAAAAACGCAAGTGCAATCTTGCCATCAGCATGTCTTTGATCACCACTGCCTTATGCACATCCCCCTTACGCTAACAATGAGAACGCTCGGCTCTTGGGGGCGCAAAACCGAATGCTGTTCTCAACGTTGCCATCGACTGAAATGTGTTGACATTCACTTATGCAGTTGTAACATAAAGGCTTCAACTTAACCGTTTTTGGCTTCCATGCATACATAGGGCTGACCTGTTATGCTATATCATTATTTCGTTTGACATCTCAGCCTGTCCCTTTAGTTTACAAAGAGATAAAGAATGGAATTGTTTCTTGGCAAGTGTCTCTGCTGTCTTGCTTCATCTTTGTTGTGGCTATGCAGAGAGTCGACATGTAAACAGCCGAATTGTAGCTGACAGTTGCAGCCAGCTGCTAAGACGTCCTTAATCTTCTTTCAGTCTCTGTTTCAATCGCTCTCTCTCTCTCTCTTACTCTCTCTTTTTCCAAGTAAACGAGACAGAAGCCCAAGCAGCCTTTCAGGTATTCAAAAGTAGTTGCTTTAGACAAAACAGAGCTGCTAGTATGTGAACTCTGTAATTCATTAGCATTAGCATTACGCCAAGTAGGGCATAAGTGTTCAAATAGCACAATAGTTGGGTTTCAGAAGTAAAAATTCATTAAATTTGTCTATAGAGAAATTTTTAGCACTATATTGTACAAACTTTCCTAAACCTTTTTGAATTATGAAATTAAGGAATAACATACAGTCAGATGGTCATTCTTGACAAATTATTGGGTTTATTTTGCAATAAAGTAGTATCTCACCTGTTACATACAACTGAATAGATAAATACACCGATTTAACCCTTAAACAGGCAACGTGTACCACAGGATACATATTCTTTAGTCTCTTATAGCAGGCACGAGAGAGAATTTTTCATCCAATACTGTTATCAATATCATAGTTGAGTCTGTTTGGAGTATGTGGATCATGTGACTTGGTTTACATTTTCTGTGCTAGTTTTGTCAGTTTGACCTAAATCCAACATGTCCGCCCATAGTGCTGGACATTCTGACTTTGTAGAAAGTAGGCATATATTAATCTTACTTTTTTAGTACACCTGCTAATATTAATTGTGAACATTGTCTTAAGATGTTATTTACATTGTCTCATGCTGCTATTTACTACATTTTGAAAAGTCTGTATCCCCTGAGATACGCTGCCCTGTTAGGGTAATAAAAAAGGATTATCCACAGTATTGACAATGTGGTGTCCCAAGGTAAACTGGGCCCCCTGTACTGGTCATTGCATTATTGCACATTCCGGGGTGACAGTTTGGGGGTGGGTTTTGGGTGTTGGGGGGCCAGTATAAATCTTGGTCCTGAGAATCTTGTTCTTCCTTAGAGAAAATCCTAGCCTCAGGGCCCCCTGTACAGAGTCCCCATTCTCAATCTATGTATTTTGAGTTAAAAAAAATTCAAATTGTAATATTCACATGTAAAACTGATATTATTACATTTAGTTGACTACATCTTTGCATTTTTAACTAGATATTTTTTTTTTTAGATTTTTATGTTTTATTGTTGAGTTTCACACAGCTCATTTTATGGTAGACTGGGGTGTCCAACCCTGCTCCTGGAGGGCTAACATCCTACAGAGTTTAGCTCCAACCCTGATCAAACACACCTGAAAAATCTAATCAAAGTCTTCAGGGTTGCTTAGAAAATTACAAGTTGTACCACAAATTATAATATATGATTGATTAGGGATGGAGCTAAACCCTGCAGGACAATGGACCTCAAGTTTCCCACCCCTGAGGTTGAAACAATTCAGCAGTGAAAAAATATAAGAAATGTATATTCCTCAATTTTAGGGCACTTAGACATGACTATTTGATAGCTGAATTCCCAGCAAAGAAATACACGACCCACGATCCTGATCTACCAATCAGTCGCTGGAAGTGGAAATCGCATCAAATTGCTCAGCAGCAACATACAATCCCATGAAGCACTGCGAAGAAAATAATCAAGTCCGTTTCCCTCAGGTGGTCAAGATTTGGCATGTTAGCATTACCGTTAGCAGGTTTTGCCGTAACTATATACTATGTGGACAAAAATGACTTTATCCACTGATAGCCATTCAGAAGCAGACTACTTTATTGACTTTTTCTTTAAAGATTCAGAACACTGGACATTCTGCACTGTGGCGTGCAGTGGTGTTCTGAAATGAGGAGGCAAATTTTTTATTTATGAGTCAAATGTAAATTCATGTGCATTACTCTTAACGTTGACACATCTTCCTTGTTATATCAACATTACGTTACATCCAAAAAGAAAAAAAGAAACCAAACACAATTCTATTTTGTAATTTTACATTAACAATGTATTGTAATAAATGTTCTATTTATCAAAACCAAGTCAATCTCATCAAGTTAGTGTTTTAAGCATTTCTACATTCATTCCAAAATAATAACTAAAGGCAATAATAATGTAAATATATTTTATTTGTGTATTGATGTTTTTCTTTTCAATAGTCAACTTAGACTATTTTGGATCATCAGTCATGTTCCGTAAACACCGTCTGTCACAGACACGAATTATATTTTTAATTTCACCAAGCAGATTGCACTAAAAACCCCTGCAGTCATCGTGTTTTCAGTCAATTTCAAGTTTGATTTTGTCTTCCCATTGACGCCATCATTTGTTTATTCAAACTGACGCGCGGAACGTGCACGTAAACAAGAGGCGGGATTTATCGCACAAACCAATCATAACCAATTACATCCAATCATAGCACGATGGCTTTCCTTTCACGTGACTTTCCCCCATTCATTCTCAATTACCCCCCACAAAACCCACCACACGCCGGTTCTGCGATATCTTCTTGTGTGTTCGACAGCAGAAAGAAAGCAATTTGGGTTTGGAACAACATGAGGCTGAGTAAATGATGACAGAATTTTCCTTTTTGGGTGAACTATCCCTATAATGAATGAGCCTGTTGTGCTTAGGCAGTAAACTCATTTAGAATTACTAGGCATTTGTGGGAGACCACAGGAAAGATCATCTAAGCAGACGCAACCCTTTTAAAGTCATTTTATTCAGGATCCATTACATATTTTAGGATTCACCAAGGGTACAAGCCAAAGGACTGAGAATGTTAAAGTTAATATATATATTTTTTTTTGCTTACCCTTTGACACCATTTACCATTATTTATTATTATTTTTTATTATTATTTCTGTGAGCACTGGCCCTTGAGAAACAGTGCAGTAATACCATACCAACATACACACACTCAAACTCACTGACTCACACAAAAGCATTCTGACATACTTTTTTTTTTAGAGCGCCCTAGTAGCAAAAAAGACACATTCAACTCACATTTTACCAAGACTAAAACAAGATCGTGAAGGGTGTTATTCCACTGCATCGTTTTCACTAGACTAGATTTCAGTTTGCATGCAGTGAAACATACATAAGACAAGTGACACATGGCAATAAATTAGCATATAATTTACAAATGAAAAAAAAAAAAAAAAAAAAATTAGTAACAGTGTACCAACATTAATAATACTGAATATAAAATGTAAGCAACTATTCACAAAAATGCAAAACTCTCTTCTATAGGTACAGGTTAAACAATGTGACATTCAAAGACACAAGTTCACAGCGATCAGTACCAGTTTCATTGAGTGTCTTGTTGAGAGTCCGTGTCCCAAAGCCAGTAAACTTGTACTTCAAGCCTTAGGATTTTACAAAGCACAATATCAGGATGCTCAGCATGTTGGGCCTACAGTTCTGCAGTTCAAGGTTCACTCTTGAATAATCCCAGTTTAAACATTTCATAACAATACATAACCAATTAATATTGTTTGTGGCTACAAAAGAGTAGCAGCAGCAAAAGTAAAATGGTTGTATGATTAAAAACAAAACTGTCCCATAATTCAATTGTGTCCCATAACAAAGGTGAGATCTAAAATTGAGGCCCCCCCAATGCTCTATAATTTTATGTTCTCTTGGCTAAGAGAGCAGGGTAAAGACACTCAGTCACGGATGATGGAAAAATGCAACATGTAGTTGGTGGAATGTTTACATATGAACTTAAACCAGTGTGAGGTAAAAGGACAGATAGGAAGGAAAGACAGAACAAATATGCTAAAGCTCTGTTCCAAAACTCAGCGAGCTGCTTTTCTGTCTATGTCTTACATAGCCGGCTGCTTTTTATGTCAAGAAACATGGCTTACGTATGTATGCTAAAGTAAACGCTTGCCCAACATGCACATACGGTCCTGCTGAACATATTTAGCATACTTAGCATGTGCTCTTGCATTGCTCTAATACTAACAGGAATAGAACCTATTGACTGATTGATTTGGAACACTCTATGTAGACAACAACTCTACATGCCACACAAATAGAATTCGTAAAGTGCACAGGAAACTTGACTCAAAATTGATTCCAGTGGAGTTTAATGTTAGCATGTTGCTAAGTTAATGCGTAATAGTCCAACAAGCATAAAAATGCACAGTACATGAGTACTGGTTTAAACTGTATTTTTTATATATTTTTCATACTCTTCAGTATTGAGTCAAATATTTATATTTTTCACTTAGTCTGCAATCTAGAATATTTTACACTGAGATCAACACAATGCATTCTGGGATTGCCTTTGCAAAGGACATATGCTATTCCACCTTAGACTTTGATGAAAAAAAAAAGGAACTGCTTACTTTTTGGAACAGCTTTCGCATCAGGAACACACCTATGATGCCTTAAAAAGCCTGTTTAGGTAGGAAGCTTACTAGAATTTGGAACAGAGCTAAAGTATTCTTGGTTTTCTGTCAGTTGCTTAGACCGCATACCCAGAATGCATCAAGGTCTTATAGCACCATGGGGCCAGTAGAGCCGCCCACTCAAATGATGAACGGAAGAAGGGCAGTGGAACAAACAGTCCTCCACTGAGGGAAGAAAAGCACCATTGAGTATGGAGGGTTTCAGAGTGTGGGCTAAACGTACTGCGATCTCAGGGAAGGAGGAAGAGGGGGTGTTTTGGAGGTAGTTGATGGCAAACCGGATCTGCAGGATCTGGCAGGTTACCCAGGCACTGGCCCTTCACTTAACTTTACTAATGCATCAGCGTCACAGACCTGGAGATCTCCAAGCAAATCATCCCTGTGCTGATGAATTGCCTGTGCATACTGCTGATAATGTGGTGGATTGTGGCTGCAGCACACATTTTATGTGAAAATTACAGCGTCTGGAACACACCGGGCCCCGGAACAGACGCATAAATGTCAGAACCCCAGAATTTAAAGCAAAATACAGATCCATAAAGCAGAATCACATCACAATCACAATTAATGTCTCTCTGGTGTCCACAATAATTCTAGAGACACAATAATAGATATGTCCCTTTGGAACTGATCTGATTTTCAGGCCTTGTTCGAGTGTCAGACAATAGTGGAATTCTTTGGCCTGTAGTCATGTGATTCAGCTCAGTCAAACAGGTGGCTAACACAACTGAACATCTGGAATCTAAAGCTCTAATTGAGATTTCGCCTGCACAAATTCAGCACCAAAGCGCCCAATAGCACTTCCCTGTTTGTCTTTGGCCCTTGGGTCTCAATGTTATTTTAGAAAGTTAAAAAGTGTAACAACTAGGGCTGTCAAGTTTAGAAGCTCCTCAACTGGCAGAGCCTGCCGCTAACAACTCTGAGGTCAAGGGTTATTACCCTTTAATGCAATGTAAGTCACTCTGGATAAAAGTGTCTGCCAAGCGAGTAAATGTACATAGAAGTTCCAGGTTATTCATTTCAATAAAACCACATGCATATCTAACTCCATCCAACCACAAAAAGAAACTGTTCAAGCTGACCAACACAGGCTTTAACCATCGATACCAGGAGTGTCCAGTCCTATTCATGGAGGGCCACTGTCCTGCAAAGTTTAGCTCCTACCTCAATTAAACACACAGCTATTTGAAGAATTCAGGGTTACTAGAAACTTCGAGATAAGTGTATTGGGCGGCTTGGAGCTAAACTCTGTAGGACAGTGGCCTTCCAGGAGGGAGCAGGATTGGATACTTCTTTTCTATACTTTTGAAATCAAACGTCAGTTCAATCTTTCAGGGGTAGCCAACCCTGCTTGTTGAGGGCTACCGTCCTGCAGAGTTTAGTTAAAATTACAGGTAGGCGTGTTGGAGCTTGGTTGGAACTGAAGTCTGCAGAAAGGTAGCCCTCCAGGAGCTAATGGAGACTTGTTTTTAGGGGTGGAAAGTATCATTTGGGTGGAAAATATGAACATTTTTATGCCCTAAAGAGGAGCTCATGTTGTGGTCACCAAGTCGCTGTACTGTCCTTTGCTTGGAAACTTTCCTATTGGACTGCTGTATACAACTGTATCAGGTGGCAGATCACATGAATGGCAGTGTTTGCACTTCCGTTGTTGGTTGTGGTACTTTGTCACATCACCATCAGTCTCCGATGCTTCCGTTGCGTCAAATTGCCAACTCTTTTTGAAAACAAATGACTTCCAATTGCTCTGATGCTGCGAGTGCGAGCAATCGTTATCGATTCGAATGCTTCTGAATGCAGTGTTGCCAACAGAAAGATGGGAGGAGTGTGTATGTGAGACTAAGGGTTATACCAACATCCCGAACTGTAGATGGGCGCCTTGAAGTAAACCTCTGCCGTGCTACTTCTGTGAGCATTGTGTCCAGCACTTTGGATTATAACAACAGAAAGACATTGATAATAATAATAACCATTAGCAATTATTATTATTATTATTATAAAAATAACAACAATAATGATCATTTTATACATTCCCACTTCACAGAAGTGAAAATAAAACAGGTGTCAGCACAGTGCTGAGCAGTGGTTTGGGTTCCACAGGGCTAAAAGCAGTTATGTGTGTGTTGAAGAGCAAGAAAGAGAGGCTTCCTTCTCCATGCCCAGTGTTGACTCCTCCAACACTGGTCTGCTTTTGTTTCTGCCAGTTCTCTCTTTCTTTTCTTGTTGCAGCATCTGTCTCTGCTTCTCTCCGCAGGGTCAGTGTCCTTGGCACGTCTTGCAGCACATCTGCCTGAAGTACGCACGACTGCAGAACTTGAACTTCAGCACCAATGGGCAATATGCCACCTTATTTACGTCTTTGCACTCTAAGGGAAGAGAAAAAAGGTGGAATGAGAAAGGATACGAGAAGGAGTGAGTAAAGTGGTCGATGCAGGGGAACAACAAAGGGGAAACTTGAAGGCTTGTGTTAAAGGGATGATTCACCCCAAAATTAAAAGTCTGTCATTATACACTCACCCTCATGTCTTTCCAAACTTGTATAACTTTAGTGGAACACAAAAGATGAATTTGAGTTGGGACTGTCAAGCTCCAAAATCAGAATAAAGGTATCATGAAAGTACTCCAAACGAGAACGGTCTTGGAATGCGCTGTATTCCAAGACTTACAAAGCCGTATGATAGATTTGTGTGACAAATAGACTGCAATTTAAGTTGCTATTCATTCAAAATCTTTTCAAAGTAGACAGGATAATTCTTCAAGCATTCACCATTTGAGTTCCATGGAAGAAAAAATACAAATGGGTTTAGAACGACATGGAGGCAAAGTAAATAATGACAGACTATTCATTTTGGATTACCTATCACTTTAAAATGCTGAGGAATATGGACTTGCCTATCATTTAATGAAAAGCATGTTTGCATTTCCTCTGAGGACAACCTTTTGGGTTCTTAGAATACGAGTCATATTTCAGATGTCTGTGTGAATCCAGGCGGTAATCAGTCCAGGGGGTGAACGGCTTACGTTTTAATACACTTGTGAAAGACAGCCCCAATGGAAAGACTCAGAATTTGTCATCTCATCACATGGATGATATTTAGTGGTCCATATAAATCTTACTGTCCCGTCAACGAATGATGGTATAGTGTCAGCAGGATGTTTTATAACTTGGCCTGTGCTAATGTTCATTTCCTGTCTATTCCAACCTCATGTTAGATGGTGTCCTAATCAGATACAACATGATAAATTTCCAGTAAGTAATTTGTGTTGTGCAAGATTTTATCCCCCTAGTACCGCAACAGGTAGTCTCAAAAATGTATCATGTTATAACTATCTTCTTCTTCATAATCCAATTAGCCTTTCCAGTTATCCTTATGTAGCAGAGGTAGCTACGAATAGTAAATAGTACAATTCAGTAGTGATAGTGTAGCAAATTCTATATATGCTAAGCTAGAATGATAATTGTTGGTATGCTAAGGTAGCTGGCTAATCTCTTAACTAAGTACTAAGCTTGGCAGACTAATAGTATGTAAACTAGTAGGCTAATCATTTAGGCTGTGTGTCCACCAAAGCGTTTTTTTTTCCCCAGTGGCTAGTGTACTTTTCCAATTGTTTCAATGGCAGTGCCACGTTTTTTTTAAACAGCAAGAGTGTAACGAGGTGCTGAGCAACTGTCACAACATTCTCGTTTTACAACGACATCAACAAGCAGAGAACGGAACAAAATGGATGAGAAATTAATATTGCTGGTCTTCGAACATACAGAGCAAGTACTCTACATTGTGTCGACATTTTTGGTCTGAAACAAATGATCTGCGAAATCAGTTACAAGTAACAGTGCCGCAGATATTCCATATCATAGCAACAAAGCGTCTCAACTGAAAAGAAAAGAAAAAACGCTGCGATGCCGACGCGCTCTCAAGTGCTCACAGATAGGCATTATCAGCAGAGCGTCTAGTGTTTTCAGCTGGCTAAAAACGCTTTGGTGGACACGCAGTCTTAAGAGTATAATTGCCTTGGACTATGCAAAGCTAGTAGGCTAACTAGTTAGCTGGCAGGTTGACCAAAAAAAATAAAAAATAAAAACTGACTGACAAATGCTTAATTAGTTTAGAGTTTTGATTATACACTGCCCGGCCAAAAAAAAGTCGCTGTTTGGATTTTAATAGGCAAATACTTAAGAATCTATGAATGGATCATAATTACAGTGATTATTAGGTTTCTAGCATGGTATATGTATATGGCAACGGTTCTTTTAACTCTTAAAGATGGAGTGTGTAGCTTTTCATTTCTTAAACAACCATGTAGGAAGACACATCATGGCCATATTCCAGGATGACAATGTCAAGATTCACCAGGGTTAAAATTGTGAAAGAATGGTTGTGAGGGAGCATGAAGAATCATTTTCACACATGAATTGGCACCTCTGAATCCAGACCTTAATTTTATTGAAAGTCTTTGGGATGTGCTGGAGGAGACTTTACAGAGTGCTCACCTCTTGCATTGTCAATACAAGGTCTTGACCAAAAATTGATGCACCTCTTGATGGAAATAACATCACAACATTTATTTCCATCGAGAGGTGCATAATTTTTTGGTCAAGATCTTGTATTGACAATGCAAGAGTTGAGCACTCTGTAAAGTCTCCTCCAGCACATCCCAAAAACTTATACCGAGGTTAAAGTCAGTGCCAATTCATGTGTGAAAATGATTCTTCATGCTCCCTCCTAACAATTCTTTCACAGTTTGAGCCTGATGAATCTTGACATTGTCATCCTGGAATATGGCCATGATACATCTTAATACATGGTTGTTTAAGAAATGAAAAGCTACACACTCCATCTTTTAGGGTTAAAAGAACCGTTGCCAAACATATAACATGCTAGAAAAATAATCACTGTAATAATGATCGATCCATAGACTCTTAAGTATTTGCCTATTAAAATCCAAACAGCGACTTTTTTTTTTTTGGCTGGGCAGTGTATATTTTCTATTTACTCTGAATATTCACCAGTGCAAGTTTTTATAGCACGAAACGTATTGTAAATGTACATGGCTATGCACATTGAATAACTGTTATGTTGACATTAGTGTGTGTGCATTTTATCATAGTACTTCTGCGATTGCTTGAGGTTGTGTCTGTAATATAAAGTAAACATGCATGAATATGAATATGCATCATGAATATGAAGGACAGCTGGTTATTCTGTGGGAGGCAGGGCAAAAGCTCTAAGTTTAGCAAAAAAAAAAAAAAAGTGTCTGTATTTTGAATTGATGTCAATGGAGGAAAGACTTCACTATGCTGAATAAACTGCTTTTGTTGGAAAAGAGCTTATTTAATATATCGACAGCTTATCCGCTAATATTCAACATGTTTCCCATTAAACATTCATTTTGGATTGACCTATTTTTAGAGTTTATATACCTGACAAAATTGCTGTTTAAGTCACTGACAGTTTTGCAACAGGTAGGATTCAGTTTCGACACTTCTCATTCATTTCTATGGTATTCGCAAACAGGAAATGAATGTCGCGTAACTCTGACAGAAATTCAATGAAGTCAAGGTTGTAATGTGATTAGTTATCAAGGCATACATGATCCAAGTTGACCATTATGATTTTTCCTTCTGGTAGAGCAGTGGAGGTTGGTATCTCCCAATAATAAGACCATCTCTGGAGGAGGACAGAATCTTGCATGACCCTGTAGCACTGGAAAACTAATAGACTTCCTTTGCATGAAGGCCAAAACTCTCCCTTAAAAGAGGCCATGACTCAGGGCCTGGACACAGACCTCTTATGGTAATTACAGCGTAAAAAGAGAGCGACCTGATTCACAGCGCAGGCAGACGGCCATCTGGATTAGTGTGGCAGCGCACTAACTGGCCCTATCACAATTATTGTGATTCTTATTAGAGTCTTTAAACTGCCATGGCTGATGACAATGAAAGTAGACATTCCGTCACTGCTGTTGATTAGGATGCAACTAATCCCATTAGGGTCCATTAGGAGAGATAATCTAACACTGCTTCCCCTCTGAAGGAATCTGAATAGGGATCCATCTCGCGAGGGTCATGGAGCTTTTATTGAATCCAGGAATGCCTAAATAGTGTCCTGCCTCGATTCCAAACAGAGGTAGTTAATAACGGGCAAGAACAGAACAATATAATCCTTTGTTAATTCAAAATTGAACACAGAGGCCACAAACTTTGTAAATGTCAACACTATGATCAAAGCCAGATGCAGCTCATACAAAAGTCATCATCACCGCTCTTTCATGGGATTAGCAGAAGGGTGATTAATTTACCGTCGCCACTGGAGATGGGTGTAGCGTCACACTTGCTTTCACACTGCTGCATGGTGTTGGGCCGTAGTGAGTCTGGACATTCGACAGAGGGCTGTCCTGTATATGACAGACACTGAACCGTCCGCATCTGCTGCCCAAGTCCACACTGAGCAGAGCACTGTAAAGAACACACAATAGGATGTAAGCTCAGCCTGTAGTCCATCTCATAACTGTAAGCTGATCATTTATTTTCATGTTATGGCTGATAACCGATAAATGGATCATATTAAAATTCTGTATTATTTTGTCTAAATAAATAAGTAAATACATTTTTTTTTAAATCAAAATGTTGTAAATGGTACAATACAACTGAATTATATTTTATTACATTATTATGTACAGTATGAAAGATTGATATATTGATTTTGAGATTTGCTAAAGATGAATTTAATATTATTAGTGTTTTTAAATGTTAGAAAGCGGCAATGGCAACCTGAAAGTAAAAATGATGTGGCTGCTCATAACTTCACAAGCAGTTTCTTCAACCTCTGGGACCTGTTGTTGATATCAACTTTTTTTGTTATAAGAAGTTTAAGTTAAAAAATGGAAACTTACTTACCATGCCTTAAACATTTACTTTCTTGCAAACTACTTTTAATTATAGGATTTTATTGTTTTACTCTTGTCCCAGACCCAGACTTTCAATTATTAAACCATGAAAATCCTCAGATGAATATGAATTATTACGTTTAAAACCATGATGATGAAATAAATCATTTTAATAGTTATTGTGTGAAAATAATATTTTTCAGGAAAAAAAATACCCAATTAACTTACACCACAACCGTCCAACACAAAAGCAAGTTAGTGTACTTGGTTACCTTAAAGACAGCTGTGAAGAGCATATTTGAGATGAAATATAAGGTGTGATGTTTGAATAACAAGCAAAATTAAGGTTAATATAATTCAAGCCACTTTGCCACAATGAGTAAATTGAGTTAGACTTCAGGAACTGGCCCAAAATTGTATATAAATCAGTATACTCAACCCATTAGTGTTGGTTGGTTTTTATTTACGTAGTGTTTAGTGGTATCAAATCTGAAATGAGATGTAATTCTGAAGTTCTCAAGGGTGCTCTTTTACTTAATACCAAGTTTTGCAAAAAAAAAACTCTATCTCTCAAACTCTCAAGAAATGTAGCTAATATTTTCTTGTGATCATAAAAACACGCTGACTTCTTTAAATTGACTGTATGCACAATCACTTCTGCATTTAGCCTCAATAGCCAACACAACTACCAGTACAGTGTATGGAAATAATACACAAATGAAAGAAAAAAAAAGTAGTCTTACAGGGAAGTGTCCCACAACAAGACAAAGCAATATTTTTACAATCTACCTTTATGCTAAAGAAGCTTCTGTAACTCATTACTAACATGTTACATTTTAATATACTAAAACGTTATGTTTGCTCTAGTTACTAATATATATAATATTCTGTATTCTAATATAGTTAGTTGTGATCAACAGTTTGCTACTACCAAAGTTTGCTATGGGAAAATACTGTAACGGAAGCTTCTGTAGTGCCGAGATTTTACTGTGCATAGAGTCCATTGCGAAGAAGCTAAACAATTAGACTGGTGTAAGTGATTTTAAGGTATTTTTGCATGTGGTGTATGTCAGACGGTCCATGGCACGCTTGTGAATTCTGGCCAAAATCATTGCTCCAAAACTAAGGACTGAGAGCTACTTGCGGAATGTCATTGTAATAGTTTAATTGAATCTCTGACTACTGTCAGCTGTTCTACATTAGAGCACTCGACATTGCTGGAGGGACTAAATTACAACTGTCTGAAGTGAAACTGAGATGTATTCCAGTAGTCTCCATGATGTAGCACAGTGATTCAATGGAAAAATCAAAGAGTTGCCTAGCAACCCAATACAATACACAAATTTAGCTCATTAGTCACTCTGCTGCAGTGTCTAGTGCGAATGCCACAGAAACACTGACGATGCATGCCAAGACAAGGATCTGTTGTGGATTTAGTCATAAACACGTGTAAGACCCACAGTGAAGGACACCTCATGGGACTTGGAGTGTGGACATCTCAGATGAGTTTCCA
Organism: Ctenopharyngodon idella; assembly: GCF_019924925.1. Classification (NCBI taxonomy): domain Eukaryota; kingdom Metazoa; phylum Chordata; class Actinopteri; order Cypriniformes; family Xenocyprididae; genus Ctenopharyngodon; species Ctenopharyngodon idella. The sequence goes on along the minus strand of NC_067229.1, from coordinate 28,570,363 downwards.
GCAGCCTTTCCATTTCATCCCCTCTATATTAAACAGACTTTATTAGAGCACGAGCCCCTGACAGACGGGATATGTCAGTGAAGGACTTAAGTGGGATTTGAACCTGTGACCTTTTGGCCCACAGCTCCCTTCAACAGCCACTCCATTATAAGAGTCCCAGTTCATTGCAGGAATTATGGGATCGCGTGAAACTCGTATTACAGTAGCTGTCACTTCATTCGGGAAGTTGAAAATGGACTTTTGTTAATTTGATATATTTTTCAGATCATTAAATTATTGCTGCTCTTGTAACCTTAATTGTTGTTTGTACTGAACAAATTTTTCTCATTTTTCTTTTTACTTGAACCCAATGTTGATGCTGTTTACTATTATATTATATTACAGTAGTCAACATTTGAAGTGGATCAAAAAAGTTCATCAAAGTTGTCCTAAGAAGAAGGTTTTAGGACAACTTTGAAAGGTTTTGATCCACTTCAAATGTTGATTATATTATATTATATTATATTATTAGAGTCACACAGTAAGAACGCATGAGTCCGTTATATAGTTGCGCAAACAAATCGTGTATGTACACTCTCGATGCACTGATTACACATTGTATTTATGCACACATTTCAGTACATTCAGTACATTGTTTCCACACACATTCAGGATAATGTTTTTATCTGTCATGTGTATGTTGCTGTGTTTAGTAATTCTGAATGGATCCGTGTACTGTAATAGGTAAATGCAGTCAGGTCAAGGCTGTTGGTTTAGGGTTTTTTTTTTGGCATGTCCATGTGGTCTAAAATGTAAACAAGCCATATAAGGCTCTCAACAAGCTCTTTGTTGTTGCACTGTACACATACTGTACATTGAATTCTGAAAAGTATTGTAATGTTTTTTTCGTGGGTGTTTTTTTTTTTTTCTTTGGAGTGCATTCATTTATGAATTTAATGGACTCATATAATTTGGTTATTTGGTGTCATTTTGGAGTCTCCTTTTTGGAAAGACTTCTAAATTTACCTTGAAAAAAGCTTGCAAAAAAAAATACAGTTTTGTATTTCAATCAGATTGTTTACTTTGCTGGATATAGCAAACAATGACAAAATAAACATGTTAAACAAGACAAATGGTGTATGCTTAATTTCACGGTATATGTGTGATTAATTGTGATTAATTTTAATCTATTGGTAGTCGTTATTATATTCATAATTATACCCAGAAACGAGTTATCATTTTAGCACTTCCACTTCCATCGTCCGGAAGTCAATGTTTTTTTTTTTTTTTTTTTTTTTTTTTTTTAAAGGGTTTTTGGTGTCTGAAATAAGGTCACAAGCTCAAGATATGTTCATGTTTTATTTACAATATAAAATACATCAGTAATACCTCCTTGTGATTTTTTTTTAAAAGCTTTTACTTGTCTTGTAAAAGGCAGTTCCTAACAAGAGGCTAAATGGGACAACAGAGGTTGTCTGGGACATTAAACAATCAGCCGAAGAGGTAAACTCGTCTACTCACTAGTCGCTTTCACAGCCTCATTGTGTTCTTAATTACGCTAATTGCAAACTATTCTTACTTAAACTTTCCAACTAGTAGATTTTAAATAAAGACTAAAAGAGTTATTGGAAGCCAAATGATGGTGATGTTGAAGTCATGTGACCGTGGTGTAGTTTGTTTACCGCCTACATTTAGCTTTTTATTTCTGGCAACTGAATTTAGGCTTCAAAAGATGTGTTCATTTGTGAAGATTAAAACAATGAACAATATGTGTAAGAATCATAAAGTTTTGTTGGTCACAGAGCTTATTTTCTGCAATAATCCAAAAGCCAATGGAAAAATCCTATGGATGCTAACTTCTGTTTTTCAAACTCTTCTTTTCAATTAATTCCTGATGTGTAAGATCATATTCTGCTCTACATTTTTCTTATTATGGAATACTTACCTGTAAAGAGGTACAGTAGTTTTTTTTTGTTTATGAGGCATTTTTAAAAAGTTTTACTACAAGCCACAACAGTTATCCCTATTTTCAAGAGAGAAACCACAGGACAGTCTGAGAGTGATATGTTTTGTCTTTTTAAAAACATATTCTTGGCACTGACAGAAAACCTTGTCTACTGCAGAGATAAACTTCAAACAATCTGGATGATATTACCTCCACTTAAACACTCTTGGGCTGTTATACTCGCTGTCACTCACAGAAACACACGTCACTGGCTTTCCAGAGGCCCTAGTTTATCATGCAAGTGTAACTTCTGTTGACGTCAACTAAACACATGGTCTTTTTCATGCTACATTAAAACAGTCTTTACTCAGCCATTGTCTTTACAGATGTATTGCACAGCAATTCCTGGTCCAAAAATTTTAACTGATTTTCTTTATTTGTTCTAAATCATAACGACACTTGAAATACTTATATAGCTACAATGCTGAATTTGCTCATATTTTACAGTCAACATCAAAACAGCATTGATAACAAATTTTACTTCCATGATATGAGATGTATTTTGGAGTCAAACAATATTCAATGAGAGAAAAAAAAAGTAGGATGGTACTAGATTCTATTGAATCGATTGGATTGTGAAAAGTGGGCATTGCATACCAGAATGAGGCCAGATGATTGGAGGGTAGGGGTTGAAAAATAAGAGCATTTATTTTTTCGGATTAAGATGTATAGCATATACACTACGGCTCAAAAGTTTGGCCTCAGTAAGATTTTACAGTTGTTGTTTTTTATCCTCTGGGTCTGAGGGTGTTTTTGTATGGCGTTAGAAATGTTGCATTATTCCATATAAATAGATTGAGATTCACAAAAATTTATAAAATTCACAAATAAATAAAAAGAGATTTGCAAATAAAAAAAAAAAAATACAAATGTGTTTGAATACAACTCTGCCTGGCATTCATTTGTGAATTGCTTCCTGTGCATTTGTAGATTTTCGCATGCATTTGTGCATGCATTTGTCAAGACATTCAGACAAATCCACAAATAAGTAGACTCCACCCACTATCTACTTAAGCCAACCATTTGCGCTGACCAATCATAACACGCTCTCAGGGAACTTCACAATCAGGGCGGTCTTGAATCCTGAAATAACTTTGCTCATTCATCTGCATTGGCACAAATAGGAATTATAAGGACCATAAAATTAGTACAGTAAAAGATGTTTAAAATTTTGGTTTCGTTAGACAATTAGACTGTGTATTATGCCAAGCCACAGTATTATATTTTATGAGCCTTTGAAACCTTTGAAAACAGCGCTTTACATCTTTGTTATGGGAACAACGCGTTATGGAAGCATCACGTTATTCAACATAGAATAGAAAAGCATCAATAAGTAGCTGACTAACGAATAACTGGATTCAACCTTGTGATAAACATGCAAGTTTGTGTAATAGGTGAAATTACAGTTACACAACAGCCAACAGCGTTTTCCACTTCTTCAATCATTATGCACATGAGCAGCTCTGTGAATCTAATAATCTATAGAGCATTATAAATAGTATTTTAAACATTAAATACATGTATTATGATTCCCATTGTTTGTAGAGAAAATATAAGTGGGTTCTTTTTGAACATGTGACAGGTTGTTGCAGATGCGATGCGATGCTTGAGATATCATGCATTTAAACATGAAATGCCTAGTAGACAAGTGATATGCATATTTATCGGTTAAAACACTTGATCACACAAATAATATTTTATATGAATCAGACTTAAAAGTTTTTGATTGTAAAAGTTACTTACAGTTTACAAAATAAATGCAAAGATGTATTTTTCAGTATTGCAAGATTTTTATTTGCATTATCCACTCACAAAACCCGAGTACAGCTGTAGTGATGCTGAAGCTCGTACTGTTACATCACTGAGGTTAATTGGGCTCATATTTGGTATTATACATGATATTATGTCCTATATTTGTCACTGCAATTGTGCTGTAAAAGGCAAAACCAGCAGTTGTGTCATGTCTTACATTGTGCTTACCCTGTGCAGGGCTGTCTACACAGAACGAGTCAAAGCGAATGTGCGAATCATTTGTCCTTTGTGTAAATTAGAGCAAGTGCATGTAGTACTTTAGAAGTAGAAGTGGCATCCATTGACTGTGGGTGAATCATCGTGTTGTGCTGCGCTGCGTCACGTCCAGTGTAGACAGTATCACTGATAATGTATAATAGATAGTCTACTATTTGCTTTTGACACACTGCGTCGCGCCGCTTGCATCCAGTGTAGAGAGGGTGTTATTGATCATGATGCTCGGGATCTGTGAATGATCATAATTTGTGTATAACTCTGACTTTATCCTGATTCACTGATCCTGATGGAAATTTAAAGAAGACTTAAACTCCAGTAATCTTTTGGAAACGGGGTGTTTTAAGAATATGGCGCCCATAGAATACAGTTCCTTTCCGTGGTGCAAAATTAATCTGTTTTGTTCATCTCTTTACATTTATTTGTGAATCTCAATCGGTTTATTTGGAATAATGCAGCAATTCTAACCCCATATTTTTGAGCCCTGGAGAAGTGTGGACATGCCCTGACATTTGTGCTTTATCAGCTGCTTATAAACATATTAATGGCTAAAGTCTGATTACACTGTATTCAGCACAAATAGGGCTACAATAATATGTGAGCAACATGTATGTACATGTTTGTATTTTTGAGAAAATAACATTTATGCGTGGTTATTTAATTTTTTTTTTTAAGTAACTGAAATAAGGCCATATAACACATACTAAACATTTGTTCACAAGACTTTTGAGAACTGGATCCTGTAGCCTAGAGTTGTTTCTTCAAAACAATGTGAAAATCATCCTGCCCACTCATTCACATAAAACAATACATTGATTTAAATTTTGTAAGACACTTTTTGTTTACAAAGGCTATATGTGTGTAGGCATGAAAAATGATGTGATTCACACCTGAGGAGATTAAGCCCGCCCCCTAATGAGCCTTTCGGTGAGGAATGTGACTGAGAGGGAACTACAAGAAAGAATGTGAGGACAAGAGAAATATATATATTTTGTTTGTAGTTTATTTAGAATATAGTTGACAATATAATCCAAATATAAATGAGGGTCAAAGGCACATTTTGAGTACAGTCATACCTAGAAACAAATCATGTTCAAATATATAAGTGAACATCACATACCTGGCATTTACAAGGTGTTAAATGTTACTGGAGAAAAAAAACTTCCCTGCTTCCAGTCAGTGAGCTCACCTTCACCATAATCATCTAGAATTTCAGTACAATGTAGCTGTACAGCTCACTGATGCTCACATTTGTCCATTTGACTCTGTGACCTTTGTATTTGCCCTGGCAGCCTAAGCAGAACTGAGACAACACTCTCAGAAAAAAATAAAAACAGTTTGAGGAGCGTCAGGTGAGAGTTTGTGGTCCAGGTTCATGAGGGCCGGTATCTAGTCACTGTCATTCTCGCATCTAAAAAATAAAAAAATAAATAAAGCAAACATCGGTGAGCATGCTGATAACAGGATCATACCAACTATAGTATTAACAATTATATAATGTCCACTCATAACATAAAACATGATTTTTGTAATGTCCTGTATTATTGGACAGTACATGAACAAAATTTGTATATTTTATATTATATATTTAACACATTCAAAAACTACATGAGTAGAAATTTGCGAACACTTCATAAACTATCCAAAACAGGCCAATGACATCTTGCCTAAACTTTTATATTACTTTTATAACATATTACATATCATATTTATGTTATATTACAGAGCATATAGTTCATCCTATAGTTTAGTACATTGCTTATAACAAAGAAACTTTATATTTCAACATATTTCAGTCGAGTTTACTCATCTCTGTGGTGTAGAAATTTGGGAAAAGCCAAACTTGTCAATATGTACATATTTATGTAAAATGAATATCATGTTTACTAATGTAAATAAGAATAAACAGCTTACCTGTTAAATACGCTGGATCAAGTCACTCTTCAAAATGAAACTCTTCTTCTGAGGTAAATTCTTCCAGGATTATTTCTCACCGCATCCCAAAAGTAAATGAAACTGATGAAACTTGATGCGTTTTATCGAGTTGATATGGACATTGACTCTATTTGCATGGATCGCCGTGCTGTCCGTAGTTGTATTCACATTAGTGGATAATGAATTTACACGAGAACGACTGACATCTCTCTCTCTCTTTTTTTTTATACAGATTACATAAACAGAGAATATTTGTTTTTGTTTTGAATGAGACAATTTCTAGACATTTTTAGACAATTGAAGTAGACACTTAAATGTTTCTATAGATATATTGTCATGACTGTGAGACAAGTATTCGTTGAGTTTTGTTTCATTTTTGTGACATGCTCCAGAAAAATGTTCACAGTCCCGAGACAGCAGAAAGCACATTCTGTATGTTTTCTTTATTTTAAAAAACCACAATGTTTTGTTTTGATTGCAAGTGGACACATAAAAGTACACCTTTACAGTTTCATATGATGTATTGCTTTTATCTGTATGACCATAAACGGCAGAGTATTTTAAGTCGATTTCGATGCTATTTAAAAAAAATCCACCAAAACGTGCCAGAGCGTTCGTCGATCCCAGAGGGTTAAACAAGGATGCAATAAATTGATCAGAAGTGGCAGTAAAGACATTTACAATGTTACAAAAGATTTCTATTTCAAATAAATGCTGTTCTTTTGAACTTTCTATTCATCAAAGAATCCTAAAGAAAATCATCTTACCTGTCCCCATTCTCCCGGGATCCAGCGTGGCGGTGGACAACGACCAAGGCTGCAGCGAATACGGACCGGAGGTTTGTTATGGTCTGAACAGAGGGCTGGTGGGAAGGTTTTGGTCAGGTCGCTACTTTTACATAGAACGATGCGATGCTTGAAGCCAGGTCCACACTTTGGAGTACACTATAGACAAAAACACAACACAATATGTAAACAACTTTGCAAGAATATTATCAGGAATTCTAGAGGAAATACAGATACATGAAGAGCACATCAAGTCACCTCAGACCAATCCAGCGTCACCCACTGGGGTGGGCAGGACTGATTGTTGCAGGACTCTTGTTCAATTGGTCGATGGGTCAGACAGTGGCTGTCCTGCAGGGTCTCCTCCTCGGTGGGTCCAATTTTACGTATACACAAAACAGTACGTGTTCGGATGCCTCCATCACAGGTTTTTCCACATTCTGACCAGTCACCAATAAACCACCTGAAACAGTATTATACAGAGTACAAAATTAACTTTTTGACACAAAAAAATGGGACTTCTCCATCCATAAATATTTATTACCAACTGTCTATTTGCATGACTTCCTCAAAATATATATTTTGTATGTATTGCATACCTCTGTCCCTGGTGCAGAAAGGTAGGAAAGACATCATTAAAGTACTCCATGTAACTTCAGTGGTTTAACCTCAATTTTATGAAGCAACGTGAGTGCTTTGAGCAAAAAACATAATTTACCACTTTACTTACGGAAATATTGATCTGCAACGCATATTCACAAGAGCATCATGATGCATGTATTCATCAGATGGTGAACACAACATATTGTGTTCAGACTTGCGCGTCAACAACGCACATGCGCGAGTGTTCACGAGAGCACAGCGACGTGTGCGTTTTGTGTTCATGCGAGAGATGACTGCTGCGTAAACAAGCTTTGAATAATATTATTTTGTAAATAAAGTGGAAAATTATGTTTTTATTTGCACAAAGCACCTGTGTCGCTTCATAAAATTGAGCTTACTGGAGTCACATGAATTATTAAAGTACTTCATGTGACTCCAGTGGTTTAACCTCAATTTTAATGTCTTTTCTGGACCTTGAAGTGGTAGTTGCGTTGGATCTCTATGGAGGGACAAAAACCTCTCGGATTTCATTAAAAATATCTTCATTTGTGTTCCGAAGATGAACAAAGGTCTTATGGATGAGGAACAACACAAGGGTGAGTAATTAATTTTCATTTTTGGGTGAACTAACCCTTTAATACTTTTATTCAGCAAGGAGGCAAAAAAAATTATCAGAAGTGACAGTAAAGACATTTACAATGTTACAAAAGATTTTTATTTCAAATAAATGCTGTTCTTTTGAACTTTCTGTTCATCAAAAATCCTGAAAAATCACTTTTCACAAAAATAAAAATAAGAAATGTTTCTTAAGCGCAAATCAGCATGTCAGATGGATTTCTGAAGGGTCATGTGACACTGAAGACTGGAGTAATGATGCTGAAAATTCAGCTTCATTCATATCCAAATAGAAAACATTTATTTTATACTGTAATAATATTTCATAACATTACTGTTTTTACTATATTCTTACCAACCCCAAACATTTTTTTTCACAATAAAATAAATAGATATTCCTTTGCAGTGACTGTTTTGTCACTCACAGCTCCATTTACAATCTCTCAGTGAAATGCAACCAAAAAAATCCATCCAGATCTTGATTTTGATTTTTATATATTAGATTCAGAGGCTTAATGCAAATAATGTCTTGCCACATAACGGCCTAAAATTACCAAGAAGAGAAACATTTGGCATAAATGGCCTGAAACGCCATTTTATTTACTCGCCAAAACCATATTTGTACTCTCAATTGGTTTTTGGACCCTGCAAATGCACTTTGTTACAGTTCAACGCCTGTGAACTCCACACAATGGCAACAACAATTCCAAATTTGCATTCAATTTGTCTTAGTTTTTGGCAAAATTAGTCCTACACTTTAGCTGGGCTGTGGAATACAGACATTTTATATAACCGTCTCTTTTTATCATTTGTTACGGCTGAATTAAGTTTTGTGCGGTTTGTTTGCATTCTCTTGGCGATGCTCTGATAAAGCCACGGACGATGTATCTTATGAAACATTACAAGTAAAATAAAATTAAAGCTGAAAATAAATTATTAATGAAATAAAATCTGTCATTATCTGCAAGATCATTAGAGAGAAATGACCTCCCCAAAAACAATAGGGTGTTCTCAAATGACCATTATGACCCTTTCTGGGCCGGAGACTGCATTCTTTTGACATCAGGTGGAGATGGAAATAGATTTTAGATGATGTTATTAGCGATGCCCATCTTAGGGTTCAGGTTCACTAAACCCTCCACTGGCAAGATGCAGGAGCGCAGAGGCCAAAACCATTTAATTCCTCCTTCCAATTTAAAATTTGCAGACACAAGTGAACTTTGCTCAGCTGCTCGCCCCATTGAAAATGAGCACTAAGTGCGTCTGGCCGCCGCACACGCATACTCCACACACGTTTACGGATACTGTCCCTTGAGGGTTCATAAACTCTGCAAGCCAATACAATTAAACGCAGGTGATCACTCATACTTTTTTTGGATGCCTTTAGGATTTTGGCACCAAAGTCCAAATGAAAATAGGCAACATATGAAGAAATAAATCATGTTGCTTAGTTTTTAAGCTGTCTTCAAAGAAGCTCTTTATGGCCGGGGTGCTATGAAGACAAATTAAACATTACGGGCTGTGGCCCTTTGCGCCTATTGCTGGGCAGCTATGTACTATTTTGATAAGTCTCTTCAAAACAGAATAAAATTTCAGTATTTTTCTATATTTTTTCATTCTAAGCTGACAAAGAGAGCAAAACCTAAAGTATAAGCTGCATGTTAGGGAAATTATATATTTATATACAAGGAAAATGGCTTTAAAAAATACTAGATTTTGCATGGAGTAAATAAATGACATTTTATACCATTTAAGATTTCGATGGTCCAATTTAGACATTCTACTAACTATAAGTAACTTTGCAACAACATGTCAGCTAACACTAATTTGAGTGTTAGTAGACTGTAGTAGACTGTTAGTTTAGGGTTAGGTGTTAGGGTTCGAGACATGATGTAATGCGCAAACCTGTCATTGCCATGATGCAATAAGTAATGATATATTATCTGCATTTTTAAAGTACAATTGTAAAGTACATTTGTAAGTATATATGATGATAGTATTCACTGTACTGAATTTTGTTGATACTATTATAATAAAAACAAATGTAATAAAAACAAAATTGGCAGGATGATTTTTCATACTTCACTGCAGTATTGAGAATTACATTTTTTTTTTTTTTTTGGGGGCCTTAGAGTAATTTAGAAGGAAATTGTGCAAATTGTCATAAAAAAATGTCCCATTGCAATCAGTCCATCAATAAATAAATAAAATTATAAAAAAATATATATATTATTAAATAAATGAATTAAAACTTTTAATCAGTATTTTTGTTTTGTTTTCCAGTTGTACGTGATTTAATGGTTATAAATAGACTATACTTAAATTATGCAATGTATAATTATTAGGGCTGTCAAGCGATTAAAATTTTTAATATAATTAATTACACAATGTGATTTATGAATTTATGAATTTACACATGGTTTTTCTTAAAGCATATTAAAAACACCACATAGATATATAAACAACACTGAAAACTTGATTTTCACCACAGGGGGACTTTAAGTAAATGGCTCTCTTTATGAATGAACCATTGAATCATTGGTTCACCCGACTGATTCGTTCAAACAGCTGATTTATTCAGGAATTAAGTAAATGGCTCTCTTTGTGAATGGACCACTGAATCATTGGTTCGCCAGACTGATTTGCTCAAAACGTGGATTCATTCAGAAATTAAACACCGCTGTGTGTTGCTCGGAGATGCACAACAGTTCTGCTCTGGCTTTATAGATAATATTTGTTGGCAAAACTGAGCAAAAACAGACAATATTATATGTAAAATATATCACAATATTAACTTCTTATTTTTTGAACTGTTGTAAATCCATATCACATTTGCACTTGTGCTACTCGGGACAAAAACAACACTCGTGTGATATTGCGCTCATTACTCTTGTGATATTGCTTAACTATATCCTGATATAAATATATATATAAAGAGACAAAAACTCATACAGGGGCATTTTTGCCCTGATATCTTGAATTTTAGGGTCATTCTAACTGCATTCTATAGGCTTCATGTTTGTTGCCCTGCTTCATGTTCGTCACCAATCAACTTTATGAAATGTAAGATGAACTACGTAGGTCTGGGGCGGGGCGGGTGCGCACATTCCATGTGTTAATAATTTTAACACTTTTTTTTACTAATTAAATGAATGTGTTAAATCAACAGCCCTAACCCTAATAATTATATATCTGGGTTTGTTTTTTCCCCCCAATCAGTACATCTCAAAGTTTCTATACTCACTCCGGAGGACAAGGCTCGGTGTTACAAGGTCGCTGGTTCCCTGGCGGTTTGCTGTCCAGGTCACAGTAGCTGTTTTGGACCACGGAATTGTCATCCAGTCTTTTACACACCACCTCCTGCTTCTGCGAGCCTGCAAAAAGACAATAAAACATCACTTCATTCATCTGCCTCACGCTTTCAGCTGCAAGATCGTTTTCGACACTTCAGCAGCTCGTGCGCAAAGCGCTGTGTGGTCGGCATCGGTCCCTGAGGTTAAACTAGCTCTGTGTCTCTTCTCTAGGGGTCCACTTGCTGACAGAGCACTCTGTGTAGATAGAGGCACGGAGGTGATATTAATTTTCCCTCCATATTATATCTAGGTGTGTAAATGCCTCGGTTGAAGTGAGTGTCTTAGTGAATGACTTTTACAGAGAAGCCAATCTTTTCTTTGGCTCTTGGTTGTGAAAAGTGAGCATTACCACAGTAATAGCAGAGTAGTGCACTATGCTGTATGCTTAGCACTAGAGGCCATTGGGCTCTTTGGGGCCCATAAGGAAAGACATTAGCCTCCAGTTAAGCCGGTTTATGCCAAGCTTGGCTAGCGTGCAAGGCCACCTTGTGAGGTGGATCTAATAGCTGCCAGTACGGCATTCTTGACTGGGTAACCGAAATAACCAAATACTCTGGTGGGAGCTCAATGACCTCTTTCGAGAAAAGAGATTTTGCTAATACCGATTTGATTCACTAAAAACTAGGGGGTAAATGTAAAATCTCATGGCATCAGTTCATGATGTAAGACCGTTATCAGTGTTGTGCACATAGCGATCAAAACAATAAGACAGCAATATTGAAATTTAATGTGAGTTTGTAAAAAAGCAGCAATCAAGTCCAAGCATCTGAATCACAAATCATTTCTAAAAGAATATTGCTGAATTTTATGGCAGTTCACTTGGTGTTCAAAGGCTCCCTGTGTGGCTTGCCAACAGAACAGCCGGGAGTTGTATTAATAACACAAAATTTCACAAATGACATAAGTGTTGCCCTGGGGTTTTTCCATATAAACTGAAATGTGTTCAAATGAATTGAGCAACAAATGAGGTTGAGTTTGCAGAGCTCTGTGAAAACCCTCCGTGGAATAGCCTGCAATGTTTGCATTTTTTGGTGAAATATAACAAGTGCTTTGAATGTTTTCAATGGCCATAACTGAAAAAAGGAGAGAGGAAAACTATTTATTGTTGTAAGAAAGCCATTTATTTCAGAAGAGCCTGAAAAGTCTGGTCATATTTGAGGTGAGGGCTCAAATTTACATGTGGTTACGACATTCAGATGTTGAAATAAGAGGCAGCCTTCCTGCTCACTGCACAACTTGTACGTTGGCAGCACAAATTGGTGAACCATAGTCATATGTCAGATAAAAATACATATTTTGTATACAGACATACAATCATTCTGTAGGATTATTTTGTAATATAGAAAAGATGACTCTGAAAACACCAGCATGAGATATAGAGAAAAATAGAGCTTTCAAGCTTCAAAAAGGACACAAAAGTACCATAAATGTAAAGGCCCTGTTTACACCTGGTATTAAGAAGCATTTTCGTCAACCCGATCACAATTGGACGACTAAATACAGGTGTAAATGGGTCTAAAATGTTTTGAGCTTGTCAACTTTCGACCACTTTCAGAAGTAGTCGAAAACACATTTAATTGGTTTTGTGGTGTAAACGCTCATGTGTCGAGTGTGTTCGAACAGCCACAAAAGACTGCCATACTTGCGTGTAAACTAACGTGTAAACATTATGGGAAGCGCGCTAGCCAGACGTGAATTAAACTTTAAAGTGAAAGACCAAAGTTTCGCTTTCATATGTAAATTGTGTGAGCTTATTTCGTCCATTAGATAGAAAGATCTGAAAAAACCCACACATTTACCCACCCACCAGGTGTAAACGTGTCTCCCTAAAATGTGTCTCCCTCATCTGCTTGTGATCTGATCGACCAAAATGCATATTAATAAAAGGTGTAAACAGTACCATAAATACCAAATTTTAAGTACCAAAATATTTAAAGTACTTAAGTACTTTGCTACCTCTCTCAGTTCAGTTCTTGTTCACTGTAACTGATTAGAAAAGAACGACCTATACATTATTCAAAATATATTCTTTTGTGTAACCTGGAAAATGACAACAGAATTTCATTTTTGGGTGAACTATTCCTTCAAACTACTTCTGAAGCCTGGTGGGGACAATATCAAGAACATGTTTTTGGCAGCCCGCCCAATTATTTTTCGCATTTTCTCATTATTGATCAGTAGGTAACAATAGGCTTTCTTAATAAGGAGGTGAGGAATTGATTGGTTTACCTCCTGCACATGTTGCTGAGCACTCAGACCAGGGCAGATGGTGCCAGGAGAAGCCCACTTCATTGTCCCCACTTCCTGTTCGCTGGATGGGCACATTGAACTTGTAGTGGATGCCCAGGTTCTGTTCCTGCAGTAGCACCTGTAATAAGTAAAATGGACCAGGGGTTACTTTTCTGTTGCTAATACACAGGCTTAACAAAGAGGTCAGGGTCAACCTGGTTAGATTTTTTTCCCAAATTTTTGCAAATAGCACACAATTATTTAGACTATAGTAGATGGGATGTTAGTGACTGGGATGTTAGAGTATTTTATGGCAGGACTGTGCACATTCTTGTAGTCAATCAATATTGTCGCAATGTAATTTCCCTGCCTGACTGAATCAAACAAGAAAAATTCACTGGAAAAATTCACCTGGATGCAGGTTACATTCTTCCAAGGCTGGATATGCCAACCAAGCAACTGTCATTGAGATGAATGGGAATTTCTCCAGGTATTATAGACCTCCATGGTCTTAACCAAGGATTTTGGCAGAGTAAGTTGGTCTTGGATTAGTGACAAAAAGACAAATGCTGAGGTCTTAAAAATGTATGGAATAGAGCAATCAAATCATTAGGAAGAGGAGATATTTTGGATGAGCCCAACCTCAGTTCAGCTTGAACGAGCACATATTTAGCATATCACATCAGCTTTATTCCTGAATTACTTAGTCAGAGAGTTATAATTGTGTGTGTGTGTGTTATAAATTGGAAAGTGAAATTAACCAGTGTGGGCCACAATGGAATGGCTTGTGGTGCATTGGCCACTTGTATGTTTTCCAGCAGTGCTGCGACCAAGCCTGGTATTTCCAGCCCTTTTGTCCAGGCGAAAGCGATTGTGGTTGCCGAGACGGGGCTTTTCAGAATGAACACACACATGCGTGCTAAAACATGTGCACATGAGCACTCGCATTTGGCCAGACAGGGGTTTTTAGTGCAAACATATATAATGGTTAAGTCTGAAACCGCTAGCTAGAGTTCATGTGAGGTTTGTACACAGATGTGGACTTTATTTAGAAGGAGCCAAACAATTTCAAACTATGCATTCAAAACACAAGCTCTACAGTATCACTACTGTGACTTTACTACATGAGCTTTTATAGTCTGAAAATAACAAAGGAAAGGTCCAAATTGTTGTAAAATAGCTTATTCCAGTTTAACTTTATCATTCTTATGTTAAACAAAAATGACACAGTTGTGACACCGTTTGAAATAGTTTAGCTAGTTAATTAAAATAGCATTAATGTTTTACATAAAAAAAAAAAAAAAAAATTTACATTGTAGCTCAAATGTAAATTGTGTCAAATTATGTAAAACCAATCTAATAAAATTGTACTTTTAAATGATGATATATATTTTAAAATATATGTGTTACGTTTACTGCGACATTTTAAACTAATTAAACAAACAAATGTTGTCACACCAAATATTATTAAATGTTTTTGTTTTATTTAAAACTTTAGTAAAATAGCTCATTAAACATTGTCACAAATAAGATTGCATTACGTACTTTTAAATGATGTTACATATTTGTAAAACACTAACCATAAAACTATATTTCACTAAATCTTTACTAAATATTTGATTAACAAATTAAACATTATCACACAAATAATTGCGATATACTTTCAAACAACTTTGTGTTTTAATAACTAATAACTGATTAAACAAACATTGTCACACAAATAATTACATTTTGTACTTTCAGACTACTTTAATTTTTTTTTTAAATAATAGCTTATTAAACAAACATTGGCACACAAATAATTACATTTTGTACTTTCAGACTACTTTGTGTTTTAATAAATAATAGCTTATTAAACAAACATTGGCACACAAATAATTGTCATCCACAACTTTACGTGTTTTAAAGCACTAGCCATAAAATGTTTTACAGAACATAAAATTTGTCAAAACTATGTCATGTATTTTTAAAACAATAATCATGACATAAAATGCATTTTTACATAAAACTTTATTTTTAAATAACTTTTGTCACTTTTAAAAAGGAAAGTGCAGAGATAACAGGAAACTACAGGTCAAACAGAGGGGAAAGGGACATGACACAAGCTAGATTCAAAAAACACAAGTGCTTCAGCGCGTCTCTTGAGCATCTGAACGACCTGCCAGGCCACATCTCTGGCATATACTTCTAAAACACTAGAACTACTGACACTACTGTGTTCCTCATAGTAAATATATAAGGATCTAGATCTACTCACCATAACCACCAAATTTTCAGTGGTGGCCCCTAGAGCTTCTAGAGATTCGGGTTCATCAGTCGGCCTCTTGTAATGGAAGGCTGTTCCTGCGATGTCAAATTTGCGGGGCCAGTCAATGGTCCAGGCTCCGTTGATGTAATAGTCATCCCCCTCCGATTTCAAAGCTGTGACAAGTGAGAGCACCAGTTAATAACCCGACACGAGTGAGATGCTGCCAAGCTGAGAGGGTGATGTCATCGCTGTCATTCGTCAACATGACGAGCATCATCTTACAGAGTAGCCCAGGCTTCCTGATGTCATGGGCAATTTCACTCGCGCTTTCAGACGCAGTGCAGCTTGTAGATCTAACTTACCAAGTTCAGGTGAAAGTCTGCTTTCCTCACAAATGTCATAACTGCTCAGTTGTCAAAACAAAGATCTCATCTCAAAGCATAATTGTAGAAAAACGTCTTGATTGAGATGGGGCCAAATTGTAGAAAAACAATTCTGGTGTTTTTTTACTCGCTCCAGTTCAAAAGGACTTTGGCACCACTTATTTTTCCTAAAGGTATACCAAGTATTTTTTGAAGATTTAAACAAAGAAATGAACAGTACTTTTAATAAATCTTTAATTGGATAACACTCACATTGAGGATGAAGACTGTTTTATTCTACATGGGGCAAGTCACTCCATCATGGTGTACAAAATTTTTGCCAAAAATTTTCTTGGGAATAATATTTGGTTAAAATAGCCAAAAACAGCCCATTATCAATTGTGAATTACTTGAAACAAAAATTATTCCCCATGGAAGAATAAAGGAAAAATTTAGCAGAATGTTTAAACTGCTTTTTTCCATAAATGAAAGTAATGACTTGCTCCAAAAAGCATCCTAAAAAAGTACCTATGATTTGTACTAAAGCCATATGATAGATTTGTGTGAAAACACACTAAAATCCAAGTCATTATTAACTAAAAATTCAAGAATTCACATTTTTAAACTTTAAACTAGTGTGCCAAGATGTGTTGTGACAGGTTACACACATCGATCGATGATGCTAAATGCTAATTGGTTCTTGTAGGTCTCATAACTTAAAGTGACATGGCAAGTTTTAATATGAATGCATTTGCATTCATTATATAGGAAAGAGCTGCGTACAAATTCTTCAAAACATCTCCTTTTGTGTTCCATGGAAGAAAGAAAGTCATATGGGTTTGGAATGACACAAGGGCGAGTAAATGATGACAGAATTTTATGCCCTTAAACTGTCAGTTATATGATGCATTGGGCAAAACCAACCAGAGAGATAAGAAGACAGTTGTTTCAAGTACAACTGAAATTAAATGACTGATGTTAAACATCAATTAACCAATTCTGTAGCATGCTTTCATTATTAGCCAAATATTCGTGAGAGGGTCTCAAGGCCATTTTAAAAGATACTCACTTTAAACTGGACCATGTGTTTATATTCCACAAATATGGTATGCGACAAAATGTGTTTTGCAATTTCCTTAAATGTGTTGCTAACGTCAGCCACTCTGTGCCAGAACATCAGAAAACTTATCTTCCTTTCAAACAGCAAGAAAAACCTCTACGTCAACATGATAGACAACAAAACCCAACAAGCTGTCATACACACAAACTATATTTATGTTCGCACTCAAAACAACTTAATTGGAACCCGCTTGTTTGATTGTTTTAATTAGTTACATGGCTGGGAACCATGATGGTTTTACTCAGCTTGCGGTTGGGGAAAAGACAAAAGGCCCATCTTAAGACAATGAACATGAGAGCGAGGATGGCTGTCAGACTGATCCAGATTTACACCCACAATAATGCCTAACACAAACAACTTCAGCACTTTTGTACCCAGTATAGCTGCACAATTCTGGATAAATTGAGAATTATTATTTTTTTGTTTCAAATAGAGATTGTGATTCTCCCACGATTCTGAACAGACAACTAAACAAAATAACACGTAATTTACTAGAAGTTCTGATAAAATGTTAATCGCTGCAGTCTATTTAAAAATGTTTGGTTTGAATGAATGATTCACTGTCTCATAAATACTTCACTTGTTTCATTACTGGATGGATCACTGTTCTTGAACGAATGATTCAATGATAAATACATTTTTTAACAGTCACTTGTTGCCACCTACTGGCATAATGGTGTAATTAATACAGTCTTTTTACTTTCAAAAGGTAATTTGCTCTGATTTAAACGCTACCGTAGAAATCAGTGTTTATATCTGAACTATAAACTTTTATCCCAGTACTTTTGTGATAATATGAATTATTGTAGCACAGAAATAACTATACTGTGTGGTTGTTTGGTTGAAAAGACTGTTTGTGAAGCTGTTTCATAACTATAATAACTATAACTGCTTTCTCTGGGTCAAAGGTTTAATAGACATAGGCGAATTGTTGTCATTTAGGAAGAAGATCGCGTGGGCAATTGAAATTGAAGTTTCAAAAAAATAAATACAAACACTCACCAATGTAGTTCTTTGACACGGCCACTTCCCTGATTTCAATATGAACCGATCCTTTTGGTATCTGGACGACCTCCATGTAACCTGCAAAATGTAAATCTTCATTTAAAAAAAATAAATAAATAAATAAATAAATAAAGCAAAACCTGAATTTTACTTAGAATGGCACTATTTTGCAGTTGTCGATAAATGCGATAAATGTACATACATGTAGATCTTGTTTTAGCAGCATTTTTTGGCATCATGGTTGCTGCAAACCACAATGACATTATATTTAGGTCATGGTGGTGTCTGTCTGCCCAACATATGTATAACATTTCTCTTTATATTTTTAGCAGTGGTTCTTAAATTAGCATGTTGTGCTTCAATTAGCATTAGTATACTGTAAAACTTTCTCTGAATTTTTGTCTTGGAATTTATCCACAGCTACAGTGGACGTCTTTGGCCATTGTTTCACATATCAAGACATTTTTTGAAAATTGTGTAGTTTTGCAGATTTGTTAAAAAAAAATCGTTTTTGTTGTTGAAAAGTCAAACTTTTTCCCTGCGTTTTTACTTTCAAGAACTTCTTAATTTTGTCCTTGTCCTTAAACCTTTATGGATAATTTTTAGTTTATCTAGTATTTCGTGTAAACCACACAGACCCGGAGCACACAGTTGTATTTGAATAGAATCCCAACATGCTCAAAGAAAACCTAACTAACTTAGCAACAGCAAATTCATTACAAGAGAAGAACCTACACCATACACTTCACTCCCCCTTAAAGTTTTAGATGATTTACCAGCTATACCTTAAAAGGAGAAAACAGCCCCTTACTACAGAGAATACATTTGGATGTGGCCCGACAATGCGTGCAATATTAGAAGTTTTATTGATTCTCTCACTGGATGATGCAATTAATACTCATATATTGTGTTACTGCTTCTATTTTGACAACTTGTTTCTTGACCCAAAAACAAAAGCTTTATCATGGTTGTCTGATGAAAAAAAACCCACTGCATTTCCATGAAAAATGTCGAGCTTGGCCAAAGCACCCCGCTGGCCCCCTGACAGGAGCCACTGCCAAAAAGACAATGCGTTCCTCCACTCGCTTGTGCTGTGCTTTCTTCAAGTGGGATTTCTCTAGTGGAAAGCGATTAAAAACTTGTCGCGTTTGGCAGGCATGCGGCGCGCTCTCTGGAATGGGATTCTGAGGGAAGAGATCGGTCTGCGTCGTGCTCCTCTTGTTCCATCTCAGCAGTGGCCTGTGGATTTCGCCACACTGTATTTTATGTTTTTCAAAGGATTTAGAAACTTCAAATATCCAAAGCAACATGGACATTGATGGCAGGGACAATTCCCCTAAAACAGAGGTTTGAGTCCACTTTAAAGTCCAGCTACAAAGTCAATATCTTCTCTATTTACTTGCATGCCATGTGACCATTATTAACTATTGTCATGCCCAAAAACTTTTTTTTTTTTCTTTTAAAGTTGTCAGTCAGCGCCAGAATTTGATCAATTTCACAAAACTTTCATGGCCCCCTGAATATTAAGTTGGAATATTTGTTACACCAACCAAATACTTACCAACTCAATAGACCTTGTAGGTCATGTCCAACATTTTCTCATGACAATGCACGACAATTTATTGTAAGATACTGAATATGTGTTATTTGTGCGTGTATAATCAGTGACCTCCTGACCTCCTCTGGGCAGCGAATCGTTGAACAGTCCTTCAGTGACCTCACACGTACTGCCGTCCCCGCCACACACACGGCATCTGTCCTCCTTGGCATCTGAGCCCAGGATGTTATCACAGCCAACATGCTGGAAAGACACACAGGCAGGGTGTTTCAGTGCAGGGGAACACGGTCAAAGCGTTCTCAGACCGTGACTGTCTGATTCGAATAATAACATGTCATTCGCACAGCTGTACTGAGTCAGAATATGACATGAAAAGATGAATGGTTCTGGTTTAACTTCGGGACCATGATTTTACACTGGACATCAATACAGAACCAAAATTATTTACAGCATTGTACAAAATTAAATAAAAATGTCTTTTAAATCAAACATTGAAATTTGTTGATATGACAGGTTGATTATGAAAATTGACAATTTTGTAAGTGCATAAACAATAGCAGAAGCATGAGTTACAGTATTTATAGTTCTAGTGTTTTGTTTCTAAATATCTAAATGTCAATTGAATTTTGTTGGTTTTCTGCTCTCAGCAGCCAATAATTCACCACACAAAGCACACTGTGGTCAGCACAAACCATGTTTATCCATTTGCGTCAAATTTTCTTTCATCTTGCATTTTGTTCATGAGGGCATGTCACGCAACCTGTCCATGTTGGCATTTGTCTAAATTGACTGGCTTCTACAAAATTACAGGTGAACTTGTGCCAAAATACCGTAGAGTCTAAATGGACACACAAACTTAGAGATATGAAATACAGTACATTGGTACCATATCGGTCATCAGCCAATATTATAGATTTTTTTTTTTAATTCTCAGTATTGGTTGATATCGGATAAGTTATTTTGCATGCTCATTTTTCCTGTTTTTACATTTTGATTACCTTTACCTTCATCTAATGCTCACATAAAGTGAATCTTTAAAAACACTGATAATTTAATTTATGTTTAAATCTTTATCAAATCCCAAAATTAATAATCATTTTTCGGATTGCACATTATAATGTTGTGATGCCTAAATACACTTGTAGCATTTAAAATGATTAATTTTGAGTATGTTTTACAAGTAAATACTATTTCAGTCTTCCTACTTTAAAATTTCCGGCTTCAATGTGTTACTTGCCCTGTCTTTATTATTTGTGAAATACTAGCAATTTCTGAGTGAAAATTGTTTCAAAGTAAATCCTAAACCATATATTATCATATACATTTCTTTCAGTGAATGCACAATTATATGGTTAGTTGCATTTTACTATTTGAATTTAACATGTTTTTCCCTGCTCAGAACTAACATGTGACCAATTTTTAGGTTGCAACCCACCAGTTGCGAATCACTGGACTAGACATAAGATTGATTGCTGTTTTATTTTGTTTTGGATATTCCCAGTAAAACCCTGTGCGTTCCTTTACTTGCATTATTATTATCATCCAAAAGTCAAATGAGAGGTTGTTGGGCGCAGCACAGATTGATTCCTTAGAGTTTAAAAGAACATTGTGTGCATTTCAGCGCTCCAGATCAGATCAAAGAGGAAACCTTGGGGATCAATTAAAATAGTATCTTAAACCACATAAATCAAGGATGCGGACAACAATGTGTGAGTCTAACAAATACCAAACTGCAGACAAAATCTTTTCTACACAGTGTTCAAAATCCATTTTAACCCTAAAATAAACAAAGCGTCACACTGTTACGTCAATTTGGTTTGTTAAACAAATGACATTGTAAGCGAATTAAATATAATTCTTGAGCGGTTTACCCGCCTTTATAACCAACTTGGGAAAACACAATTAGATTCAAAACTGTACTGTCCTGATAAAAGTGTCAGCCCTTTCAACAGCAGCCTTTATTTAGGCTTCATTGTTCTGTGTTAGTGATTGGCTACGTTCTGTAGACTGTCCGTCTGAGACCGTTAGTGTTTGCTAAACAAAGATAATGCAACATTTTAGGTCACAAGAAAATCAATGAAATATACTAGAAACAAGCCACTCTGCACATTTTTGAAAATTAAGGCCACATTCAAATTCACATACTAACCACACTACATATATTATACAAGATTACGATAAGTCTAAATCATAGTTTTGAATACTACCATATTTTTGCAGTATATAATATATACATCGATGAGCCAAAACATTATGACCACCTGCCTAATATGTGTGGTCCTGCGTGCTGCCAAAAACAAGCAATAGAAGATTGCTTAAAGCTGCAGTTTGTAAGTTTTGCCTCTTTGTCGCCATTTCTGTTTGAAACCTGCAATTGTAGTTATATGCGGAATTATTATCGTTACGTGCATTGTGCATCGGCATGACTCCTCAGTGCGGATGAATCTAATGTTTGGTGTCAGTCACCACATTGGTGTGGATACTGTAGTTCTGAATCACAGATTCTACGTCTTGGAAGTATGACCAAAATAAGAATTTTCACCGGAAAATGTCTGAACAAGTAAAGTCTGCCACTTTTGTTCTGACCAACTGAGGAAAAAAGCATTAGGCCTACAATAAATTGCGCTGCCAATGGTGATTAAATCTAACGATCGCTTAGCTCGGATCATGCCAAACCGTGCAAATTATTATTACTGTTATACTTTGTTCTCAAATTGTTAATGTTAACAACATCAGCATTGCGTGACTATGTTTATTTAGTGTGTATTAGCGTTACCTGTAGATTTCAATTTCTGTAGCCACTCCGCAGTCCAACGTCTTTTGCTTTTGACTACGGGTGAATCTCTAGCTGTTACTGATGATTGTCATTTGGACCTTTCTGGATTACAATCCGCCATCAAAATGATAAGTTTAATTATTTCAGCTGATGTGAGAAAAGGATGATCCACTACAAGCAGCATCCTCACATGATATAGCTAGTAGCAGGGACTCTTTCCTTTCCGTTTACACACGTGACGTAATGACGCAAAGGTGAAAGGCTGCATGCTCGAATTTCCCGCGGAAACCCACCAGTACCGATTTTATTATAAAACATTATTACAAGCTTACCGTTGTGAATCAAGCTAAGGTAAGGAGATAGTTTTGAACACTGGCTGGTTATGTACTTGCTCAAAAATTGATTTTGGATCATTTTTAACCAAAAAAAAGTTACGGACTGCAGCTTTAAGTACATGTAAAATAACGCAATCATCAAACATGAAACAGCATATAAATTAAAGCTGCCTAACGTTACCGAATGAAATGTCGAAACCACGAAGAGGTATACAGGTGCTGGTCATATAATTAGAATATCATCAAAAAGTTGATTTATTTCACTAATTCCATTCAAAAAGTGAAACTTGTATATTATATTCATTTATTACACACAGACTGATATATTTCAAATGTTTATTTCTTTTAATTTTGATGATTACAACTGACAACTAAGGAAAATCCCAAATTCAGTATCTCAGAAAATTAGAATATTACTTAAGACCAATACAAAGAAAGGATTTTTAGAAATCTTGGCCAACTGAAAAGTATGAACATGAAAAATATGAGCATGTACAGCACTCAATACTTAGTTGGGGCTCCTTTTGCCTGAATTACTGCAGCAATGTGGCGTGGCATGGAGTCGATCAGTCTGTGGCACTGCTCAGGTGTTATAAGAGCCCAGGTTGCTCTGATAGTGGCCTTCAGCTCTTCTGCATTGTTGGGTCTGGCATATCGCATCTTCCTCTTCACAATACCCCATAGACTTTCTATGGGGTTAAGGTCAGGCGAGTTTGCTGGCCAATTAAGAACAGGGATACCATGGTCCTTAAACCAGGTACTGGTAGCTTTGGCACTGTGTGCAGGTGCCAAGTCCTGTTGGAAAATGAAATCTGCATCTCCATAAAGTTGGTCAGCAGCAGGAAGCATGAAGTGCTCTAAAACTTCCTGGTATACGGCTGCGTTGACCTTGGACCTCAGAAAACACAGTGGACCAACACCAGCAGATGACATGGCACCCCAAACCATCACTGACTGTGGAAACTTTACACTGGACCTCAAGCAACGTGGATTGTGTGCCTCTCCTCTCTTCCTCCAGACTCTGGGACCCTGATTTCCAAAGGAAATGCAAAATTTACTTTCATCAGAGAACATAACTTTAACTCAGCAGCAGTCCAGTCCTTTTTGACGCTGTCTGTTGTTCAAGAGTGGCTTGACACAAGGAATGCGACAGCTGAAACCCATGTCTTGCATACGTCTGTGCGTAGTGGTTCTTGAAGCACTGACTCCAGCTGCAGTCCACTCTTTGTGAATCTCCCCCACATTTTTGAATGGGTTTTGTTTCACAATCCTCTCCAGGGTGTGGTTATCCCTATTGCTTGTACACTTTTTTCTACCACATCTTTTCCTTCCCTTCGCCTCTCTATTAATGTGCTTGGACACAGAGCTCTGTGAACAGCCAGCCTCTTTTGCAATGACCTTTTGTGTCTTGCACTCCTTGTGCAAGGCATCAATGGTCGTCTTTTGGACAACTGTCAAGTCAGCAGTCTTCCCTGTGATTGTGTAGCCTACAGAACTAGACTGAGAGACCATTTAAAGGCCTTTGCAGGTGTTTTGAGTCAATTAGCTGATTAGAGTGTGGCACCAGGTGTCTTCAATATTGAACCTTTTCACAATATTCTAATTTTCTGAGATACTGAATTTGGATTTTCCTTAGTTGTCAGTTATAATCATCAAAATTAAAAGAAATAAACATTTGAAATATATCAGTCTGTGTGTAATGAATGAATATAATATACAATTTTCACTTTTTGAATGGAATTAGTGAAATAAATCAACATTTTGATGATATTCTAATTATATGACCAGCACCCGTAGCCAGGTAACATAAGCCAGGTTGAAAATTATTGTTTCATTTTGTTGACATATTATAGTAAAAGATTTTTACAAGGGGGATTTTGAATTTCTCTTTTTATCAGAAATCAGAAAATACTGTCAACAGCCTAACCATATTTTTAGAAATAAAATGTTATATAAATCAAGCAAATGATATATGAACACATATCTCTGTAAAAACCTTCAAAATATAGATAGGAATAAAACAATAATGTTTGGTGTATGTAAATGCTACCAAAGTCCCTTTCAAGGAAAGTCTGTTCACTCTGCGGCCGTATTTGCAATGCCTCCGGGCAGCTATTTCGGGCATCTAAGACCAAGTCCTATCCATTTGAATGGGGGAATCCTGAAATCTCAAAAAGTTCTTGGCGAACTTACAATTAAATAACATATTTCAAATCAGCAACAAAATCTGACATGAACTGTCCCATACATGCTGTTTCTTATGCTCAAATAGCATTAAAAAAAAAGGTTATTTTTCAGGCTAGATGAGCCAACGCGCATATGCAGTCCTAAGTGCGAGTCTCAGGTTTCTATGGGAACCGGAGCTTCTAACAGCAGCTGCAGTGACGCAATGACTTTAACAATCAGCGATTGGCTCTTTTACTCAGAAGGCAGGACGTATTCCGCCATATTGTGCGTTACAGTTTCTCTCATTCATAACAAATAGGCGTGAACAGTCTTTCTGTATCTACAGTCTTTGGTGCTATTGAAATGGAGATTTCTGCATGAGAAAAAAAAAAAAAAACATTTTGAAAAGACGTCTTCAGATGCAAAAACAAAGTGTAATAAAAATAAACACTTACATGTATATTTTATTTTGGATGTTTTATGTCCACTCTTCTAAAAGAAAAGTACATTTTTAAAAACTCAAAATTGTCCAGTGCCTGAAAGAACAATGGTTTTGCCTGTAGTGTCTTGCCTTAATAGTAGTATTTAGTGTGTACTGCTTAGCATTGCAGTATGCTAGTACTCCATTCTGAACACAACCATAGGAAGTTGAAAATAATATGCCAAAGGCCTGGATGATATAGGGTGCTTCTCAAAAGAAAGGCCGCATCCTATGTAAGCTGCATATCTCGGCTGCCACGTCATAAAACATCGCTGAAGGTCATCTCAATCGGAAGGATCCTTGAAAGGCAGACTTTGTTTAATGTCCTTCGTTCAGCTGAATGGGATGTATCCTTCGCGATCTTCAATCACCCACAATCTTTTATACACATTCCAATTCATGAATATAAACTGACGGAAAACAAGTCGGTATTGAGCTTGTCTGAATTTATTATGAAATGTAAGTGTTATGAAAGGCTGTTATGAAAGGCTAAAGTTAACATATATTTCATAGGCCTCCCATGGACCACTGGCTAAGCTACTGATGCATAAGGCACACAAAATAAAAAACACTCCGGGAGTTTCGAAGTTGTCATCTGATTGGTTGAATCCTACAGGATTTCATCATGTTTACAACTTCGAAGTCGTCGTGTTTAAAATTTTGACAATGAGTGCCTATCGTGATCAACGTAACGCTGGATTTTTAAAAGATATTTTCAGTATTTCTGCTGTAATTATGACCCCTCCTATGTAATTAAGTTCCTCGCATAGACTTTTTTAAAAAGACATCTAAGACTTTTGCTTGAGGCACTTAGTGGAAACGAAAAGAGATATTTTAACTTGTTTGTTGACGGGATATGAGAAGAGTCTTATTTTCCAAGCCTGAAATTCTCAGAACAAAGTCTACAGTATGTGTCACATGTTTCCAAATAACTTCTTAAGTGATTTGCAAAAAGGTATTTTTGAAGACTTATGCGGCATTGTTGCAGTAAATTTGCACAACGTTCTTAAATGAATCGTTTATTTGTCGCAACGGCGGTCTGTTATTGTAGAGACATCGACTTTACATTTTTACACCCCTAAGTATGGCGCTGAGCAAAATGAAATGTGATTGGTTGCTTTACATGTTAGTCAGACAGACTCTCGCCAGTCCTTGGCCAATGAAAACTACTATAGAGTCCAGACCTTCTGCCATCATGACAAGGGTGTGTAAGGTATCAAGATGCAATTTACATCTCAAAACTGCAATATCTCACTCATGCTTTAAGTGAGAAGAAGTATTCACTGTAAAATGATATGGTACTTCCCATACACTAATAAAAAACATTTTCTTCAGCAACTGTGAGTGAGATTTGGGCTGTAGACTCACCTTGCACTCTCCATTGATGCATATGTCCAGCGAGTCGGCCTGGCAGCGCGTGCCATCGATGACAGCGGGGGAACGTTCAGTGTAGAAGTTGTAACCCTCAGCCAGACAGTTCAAAGCACACGGTTTCACTCCACCTTAGAAACACACCGAGTTTATCGTCAAACAGCTGATGTCACTCTCTCGAACACCAATGGGACTTTTTATCAGGTTATTGATGGTTCCCAAGGTCCTTGAGTACTCCTTTACACCCCAGAAGTGTCTAAGAGGTGGCCACAATTTATGTCATATGATAAACCGAAAATCTATACGAAATAACAGAGTCTCTCGCCTCACCAGTGCATTGATAAGTAATTCGCAGACTGCTTTTCTTGCAACTGTCTCGAGCCAGGGCTCTCAGACGGGGCCCATGGTTTTCTTTTATGCCTTTGTTGATATTAACAATCCAGTCAAAGCACTCGAGCACAAGAGAGGCATTACTCATAGTGGAATCTGAACGTTCTGCCTGACATCATTACTGCACCGACAAGGGGAGAGATTAACACAGCTGCCAACAAAAATCATGGAGACATCGACAAAGGTTATCACAGACTTTACAAGTGAAGTTCACCTCCAAAATGAGTTTTAAGAGCCAAACAATTGGTAATGATAATGCTTATTACAGGGCAGTGAGATAAGGAGATGATTGAGTCGACTGTGAACTTCCTGTCAGAATATTTTGGAAATGCCTCTTGATCTCTCACTGTTTTTCTTTGTTTATTGGGTTCGGGCCATTTTGTTGTAAACAAGAAATACACCCTTCCCTTGGGGTTATCGACTGCACTTTTTCAAAGCAGTCAGAAAATGTGTCAGAGAAAGACCCAATGAAACAACAAATGGGTTAAAGGTAAGGGCGATGGTAGAGGTTTGATATTCACAGTTATACAATGTAACGGTATTACATGCTGATAAATTAAACAAATAAATCACAATTATTCTCTGAAAAAAAAAAAAAAAAAAAAAACAAACCTCCCAATTGAAAAGCATTAAAAAAAATGTTACATAGGGCAGACAAAAGTATTGAATGGACACACACACACACACACACACACACACACACACACACACACACACACACACACACAGAGTTACGTTTTTTTTTTCTTTTTTTAGTTATTTTACTAAAAAAAAATTGTAATAACTTCCCCAAATAAGTAAATAAGTTCCCCAAAAATGATTATTTACTCACCATCATGTCTTTTCAAACCTGTATGACTTTCTTTCTTCTGTAGAACAATACAGAAAATATCTGCCCATACAATGAAAGTCAAAGGGATCCAAAAAAACAATGGCTTTAATTGTATGGATAAAAAACAAAACACTGAGACATTTACTATCTTCTTTATTGTTTCACAGAAGAAATTCATAAAGGTTGGAAATGACATGATGACAGAATTATCATTTTTGGGTGAACTATCCCATTAAATTGACAGGCCTAATTGTCACTCTTTCATTTGCAGATTTGACCTCTCTGAGACACACATACACACACACACACACACACACACACACACACACACACACACACACACACGCACACACACAGACTAGTGATACATGGTGTTCTATCTGGAATCTAAAGAATTTTCAGACCATCAAAGAGACTTTCACAGTGTTGGTGTTAGCAGGGTACACAAAGCAAGCCAGTATGTATACTGTCATTGGAGCCCAGACTTTGGGAAGGCTGTGGGAGAGAGCGGCTCCCTCTGTAGCCCATCATTCTGTGTGTTGCGGGCTGGGAACCTACCTCCAGTGTACGGCTTCCAGTTGTAGTACTTCCCACGGAAAGGCATGTTGTCAAAATCGGCACACTGCTTCTCCCTAAAGTCACGTGATCCTGCTGGACAAGCCTGCAAATGAATGAACCGTTGAGGCCTTGTAAAAGCATTCAGATGGTACTCTCATTTACTCTCATGTATATTAAATTATCTTATAAAATATTTATAATACTTTAATTTTATTCAATTGCAAATCATACCCTGAACAATATTAAATAGTGTCAGAGATTCCCAGCGGTCACTGCTGATGAAAAGTCCCATAGCATGGTGCTACCAACACTATAAAGTACCTCACCATATGTATGATGATTTTTTGAGGTGGCCAGAGTTATGTGGGCACTAGAGCCAGACATATTACCTTTGATTTTGGCTAAAAAGCTCTGCTGGACTCATTTCACCATGGATCCTTTTCTCTGTTGCATCTGGGTTGATATTAACCCTCTCTGGTAAACTCCAGACATGGCTGCACAAAGTTCATTTTGAGTGACGGCTATTTATGTCCCACACAGGCACATGTGCAGAGCTCATGATATGGTTAACCGGTGCACCTTTTACTCCATTCTAAACTAAATTTCTTCAAACTTCTCATTGTCTTCTGAGTGACTTCTCTCACAGGTCTCTTTCTTCTGAGTTTTAATTGAGAATAATGTTTGTAGTTTGCACTTATAACACAACCAACTGTGCTCACTGAGGCATCCAAACACTTATCATTTGAATCCTCGTTCTAATTTATGCATTTTTTTTTTTACAAGTTTATACAGATTTGACCTGAATCTGTTGGTAAATGTTGTCCCCTATCTGTCAGTCACTTCGACGTGGTGTCGAATGCTGACACTAGCGGTCGCAATTTGGGACTCCCAAACACCTCTGATACTTCATAAAAGGCCAATGAGAATTGGCAAGTAGAATTTGCATGCACCACTCCCCCGGACATACGGGTATAAAAGAAGCTGGTGTGCATCCACTCAATCAGACTTGTTCTTCGGAGCCGAGCAGTGTGTATGAATTTGCTCTGCCATTTCACCTCTGCAAGGAAGCTTATTCGGTTATTTGGCTGGATATATGGCACATCATGGCGGTCTCTCCCATGCTGATATAAATAAGTCCAAAGAGTTTCCCTGGGGACTTCAGCAAAAAAGATCAGCTTCACACTGAAAGAGCAAAACACAGACAAAGAGCATCTTTTTAAAGACGCATTTCTGCCTGTGCGTTTCTGATTGTGGTCAATACCTGTCAGCCTTGGACAGCCACGATCGATGCCTTGTATGTATGGGTCGTTCACATGCTGAGAAAACTTTCATGGATGGCTCATGTTCTTACTGTGAGAACATGACCATGGCAACATTGCGGTCGAGAGACAGGGACCTGGTGCTCAAACACCACAGCCCATTGGGACTTTAGGTCAACTGGGAAAACAGCAAGCTCCTGCCAGTGCAGAGCCTCTCTTTTTTCGAGATGGAGTTGGACTCAAGTCTCTATGACAGCGCGTCTCATGAACGAGAGTGCCCAGTCAGTGCTGAATTGCCTGAAGTTATTCAGGGGGAAGACAGCGGTTCCACTAAAACAATTTCAGAGGCTTCGGGGGCATATGGCATCCTCGGCGGTCATGACGCAGCTGGGGTTGATTCATAAGAGGCCGCTTCAGCACTGGCTTCAGACTCAAGCCCTGAGATGGGCATGGTGCCGCAGTATGCATCACATGGCTATCATGCCAGTCTGCCGCTGTACTTTCAGCTCTTGGACAGATCTTGCATTTGTACGGGCAGGGGTTGCCCTAGAAAAACTGTCCAGACACGTTGTGGTCACAAAAGATGCGTCCAAGATGGGCTGGGGCACCATATGCAGTGTGCACGCAGCCTCAGGCTCCTGGATAGGACCTTGTCTCCACCAGCATATCAATTGCCTTGAGTTTCTGGTGGTATTGCTGGCCCTGCGTACATTTCAGCCTTTGATCCAACACAAGCATGTGTTGGTCCGGATGGATAACACAGCGACAGCTGCATACATAAACCACCAGGCCAGCTCAATTGTGCTGTCACAGCAATTGACGTTCCAAGGAGAGTGGAGATTCCACCCTGAGGCAGTCCAGCTGATCTGGTTTGATTCGGTGAAGCACAGGTAGATCTGTTCGCTGGGAATTCTCCCATTGCAGGTTTTCATGGTTGCGCCGCTCTGGCCCACCCGGACTTGGTTCTTAGAGCTCATGCTCTTGTCGACAGCCCCTCCCTGGCAAATCCCTCCTTGGAAGGGGATGGGGCACAATTTGGCACCCATGCCCAGACCTCTGGAACCTTCACGTCTGGCCTCTGGATGGAATGCGGAAGACTTGAGTGGGCTATCACCAGCAGTGATAGACACCATCACTCAGTCTAGAGCCTCCTCTACGAGGCAGGTCTATGCTTTGAAGTGGAGTCTGTTCGCTAACTTCCCATCAGCTGTAGATTTTTCCAAAAAAAAAGAAAAAAGAGAAGAACAGAAAAGGTCAAAGAAGACCAGCTGAACCGACCTGTCCTTCGGTCCCTGAGTGGTACGAAGGACTACACGGCTTGGTAGGTTATGATGTTGCAAGTGCACTTGTTATTCGGGACACACAGCGGTTTGCCGGTATATGCATCGCCAGCACCTCGTAACTCAGTTCAGCAGTTGTGGTGTTTTCTATAGGGACCCCTAGTGTAGAGGTCTGCGCGGGACTGCGGGACTGCGCAGGTCTGTTGTTTTCGTCCCGCTCCCTCCCACTCCAGGGTTCTATTCCGCACCCACGCGCTCCCGCTTAAAATTCACTCTGTGTTCACCTGCTATCCGCTTATGATTTTCTTCCCAACCTGATAAGTCCTGCTAAATATAGATCGTTTCCAAAATCTCACAATTGAAAATTTTTTTAACATCCACGCAAGAACAAAATGTCGCTGATTGATGACGGTTTCAGTAGGCTACCAAACGTTTCTCCTCCAAAATCCGACCACAAAGGCTGAATGTTCTCTCTGAAGGTGCCCTCGTGGCCGGGAAGCAAAGAACACATCTTGCCAGGTTGCTCAGGGCAGGGAACTGGGAACTGTGTGAACGCCACCACTGCAGAAAGTTTTGTTCACTTCAAGTTCAAGCGCGGATGCGCTGTTGTCAAAGGATCTCGGGAGCGGCCAGGTTATTGTAAGACCGCCAACTCCCACCCAAAGTTCACCAGAGTTACCAACCGCTACAGCTTTTCATTCAAAATTTAATCCTGAGCCGCAAGAAATCTTATCGGGTCCCGCGGGAATGCAGACCTCTACCCTAGTGTCAGCATTCAACACCAAATCGAAGTTACTATTGAAACCTCCATTCCCTGATGGCGGTAATGGGACGTGGTGTCCCTCCTGCCACAAGGCTGAACTACCCGCTGAATGGCCAGGATACTCTCAGTGCCTCAGCAAAAACCTGAGTAAGTTGATGCACGCCAGCTCCTTTTATACCCCCATGTCTGGTGGAGTATTGCATGCAAATTCCACTTTCCAATTCTCATTGGCCTTTTCTGAAGTATCAGAGGTGTTTGGGGCTCCCAAGTGCGACCCCTAGTGTCAGCATTCGACACCACGTCTCATTCCCTCCATCAGGGAAAGAAGATGGTAGTCACAGGGATATAGCACATACTACCATGCAAAACTTTGGGTTAATACTTTTTATTCAGCAAGGATGCATTAAATATATCAAAAGTGACAGTAACGACTTTTACATGGGTAAAAAAGATTTCTATTTCAAATAAATGCTATTCTATTGAACTTTCTATTCATCAAAGAATCCTGAGAAAAAAAATGTATCATGGTTTCCACAAAAATATGAAGCAGCACAACTGTTTTTAACATAGACAATAATAAGAAATGTTTCTTGACCATCAATTCAGCATATTAGAATGATTTCTGAAGGATCATGTGACATTGAAGACTGGAGTAATGATGCTGAATATTGAGCTTTACCATCGCAGGAATAAATTACATTTTAATTAATTATAAAATACTACTGTATTACTGTTTTACTGTACCCAAACTTTTGAATGGTAATGTACAGTATATATATATATATATATATATATATATATATATATATAGTGGCACGAAAAGGTATGTGAACCACTTGCAGAATCTGTGAAAATGTGCAAAATTTTAACAAAAGAGAGATCACACAAAATGCATGTTATTTTTTATTTAGTACTGTCCTGAGTAAGATATTTTACATAAAAGATGTTTACATATAATCCATAAGACAAAAAAATAGCTGAATTTATTAAAATGACACAGTTCAAAAGTTTGTGAACCCTTGATTCTTAATACTGTGTGTCGTTACCTGGATGATCTACGACTGTTTTTTTGTTTTGTGATGGTTGTTCATGAGTCCCTTGTTTGTCCTGAGCAGTTAAACTGAGCTCTGTTCTTCAGAAAAATCCTCCATGTCCTGCAGATTCTTCAGTTTTCCACCATCTTTTGCATATTTGAACCCTTTACAACAGTGACTGGATGATTTTGAGATCCATCTTTTCACATGGAGGACAACTGAGGGACTCAAACACAACTATTAAAAAAAGGTTCAAACATTCACTGATGCTTCAGAAGGAAACACGATGCATTAAAAGTCGGGGGGTGAAAACTTTTGAACAGGATGAAGAGGTCCAAATTTTTCTTATTTCACTTGAATATCAATTTTTTTCATTCAGTACTGCCCTTCGGAAGCAACAGAAGATACTTGCATGTTTCCCGGAAGACAAATTAAATACAATTTACCTTGATCTTCAAATTCCAAATGTTTTCATCCCCCATCTGTTAATGCATCATGTTTTTTCTGGAGCATCAGTGAATGTTTAAACCATTTTTAAAAGTTGTGTTTGAGTCCCTCAGTTGTCCTCAGTGTGAAAAGACGGATCTCAAAAATCATTCAGTCACTGTTGTAAAGGGTTCAAATATGCAAAAAATGCTGGAAAACTGAAGAATCTGCAGGACCTGGAGATTTTTTCTGAAGAACAGAGCTCAGTTTAACTGTTCAGGACAAACAAGGGACTCGTGAACAACCATCACAAAACAAAAAAACAATCGTAGATCATCCAGGTAACCACACACAGTATTAAGAATCAATGGTTCACATACTTATGAATGGGGTTATTTTAATAAATTCAGCTATTTTTTTGTCTTGTCGATTATATGTAAACATCTTTTATGTAAAATATCTTACTCAGGACAGTACTAAATAAAAAATAACATGCATTTTGTATTATCTCCCTTATTTTGTTAAAATTATTAACATTTTCACAGATTCTGCAAGTGGTTCACATACTTTTTCTTGCCACTGTATATACACAAAAAGTGAAAGTGACGTGATGTTCCATACTGCACCCATTTCACCTCTGAATTTCACCCATCCAAGTGCACACACACACTGTGAACATGCCCGGGAACAGTGGGCAGCCATTTTTGCTGTGGCGGCCGGGGTTTGGGGTTTCTTGCTCAAAGTTGTGGGTAATGAGAGTGGAAGAGAGCACTCTTCATTCACTCCCCCCATGCACAACTGCCCTATTAAGTTATTAAGTTATATATATGCTGTTAGAATATTATTCTTGATAAAAAAACATTTATTACTGAATTGACTCATTTGTGGATAAAAAATTATCACTTTATTGGCAAATTTGTCTTTTTGCTTCTTGTAATTACAAAAAAATCCCCTCTCTAAAAAATGTATGTGCATTGTGTAATGAACTCACATTGTTATTTAAACATTATTACCCTAAATCCAATTAAACTTTAATATGCGACTCAACTTGGCCTCTTTCCATTGCAGCATTGTTATTAACCCTAGTCTCCATGTAAACTGGGGGATCATGGAGTCAGCAGTGAGCGAAGGGGTGCGGATTAGCTCATTGTTTTGAAAAGTAGAACAAATGATAGCAGACCTTTGCTTGGTACTGAACAATGGCCGTGGCTGGAACCAGAGCCACAGGGAGGCCATATCCTCAATGACTTAATAATTTCAAAGCCACAGCCATAATAAATCCAGACGTTGGAATGCCCCACATAAACATGCCAGAGAGTGGTCCTCAACCCTTGGTTGTCTCCTTCAGAAAGCTTCATTGGGATTCCAAAAGGTCAAAGAACTAATTTCATTACATCTGTGATGGGGTTGTTGTTTTATAAGCGCCAAACCAGTGCCAGGCTGATGTCTAAAGCTCCCAAAATCTGTTCAAATGTCACCAATAGTCCATATCCACAACACGTTTGTGTTGGAAAATACAGTTTCATTTTCAGCGTTTGCTGTTTGTTTTCCAAAGTACACATTCGTTACTTGTGCTTAACTGTTATTTTTAAGATTTGTGGTAGAAAGGACGCCTAACAAGCTAAATTTTTACCTTAAAGACCCCATAAAGTCCTGTGGTGACGTATTTCCTTTGAATCAGGAAGTCTGGATGGGACGTATTGAAAGTCTTTCCCCCTTTTTCCATTATTTAAAATAGTCACAGTCATAAACCATGATTAGCTGCTTGCTAGTCAGTTGTAGGAGGAGGGATTCATTCTAAAGAGCATTCGAAAACATTTTTAAAATGAAGTATAACACTAGTCACCAGAAGAGAAAAGTGAATTGTCATTTTTAGATTTAAACTATATTCTAAAAAACCTTAAAACTAAGACACATGAGCACTAAAGCCATAAAACATTTTTTTTATTACAAATAAAACCATTTTTAAGAAAAAAAAAAAATAGCACCTTAAAGTAGACGAAGAGGGGAAATGTGAATTTTAACTTTTGTTTACTGTAAAAAATTTTTTTAAAGAACAATATTTTTTTATTTTAAATGTAAATTTATGGATTGTGCAGCCAATACTGAGTAATTCTAAATGTTCTAAAAGCTCAAATGTTCCAAAAAAAAAAATCTTAAGCATAAACCAAAAGTATTCAGATTAGAGACAAAGAAAAAAAAACTCACATCAGTGTTGCACGATCTGTAGCGCTTCCTCTCTCCGAGACAGTACTTCCCTCCGCCTGTCGGCCTGAAAGGTTTGAATAAAAAAGACTCATGAGGTACCATCATGAGAGACAAGGAATCTATATAAAAATGCATCCACACACCATTCCAATCAACAACGGACAGCATCTGCACTGCATTTGCAAGAAGAAAGGCAAATGGTCCAGTAACCTCAATTTTAACATGCACCTCACTTGCAGCACTCACACGCAAGCACATTTTTCCAGATTGAAGTTTAGTGTCCTAAACATCAGATTGGGTCATCAGATCACACACATAAAGCCATCTTTCAGATCTGGCTTGACTTTGCTCTTCTGTGCTGATCTCCGATCAGTTTAAAGGTAATGTGTGTCATTTTTTCAACATTAAAATACTTCTTTCTATCCCACTTCAATGTGCCAAAACAAATTTAAGTAAGCCATTCATAGGTTGACTTCCCATAGAGTGAAAACACTGGTGTTTTCAAAACATTCCTCTTTTTAAAGGAGCAACCCGACATAGCCAATGACCAATGACGTGAATTTGGGGCGGAGCTATCCCTAATAAGCTGTTTAGCTGGGTGTGAATTTTTTTAACAAACCAGTTAAGCACAAACTCCACCCTGTAGCTGATTTAATTGGGCAAATCAATCATGCAGTCACCTGTCAAGAAAAGTTGGATCAGACTGCGACAAACAGTAATCTATCAGAATGTGCTACCAACACCATACTAAGGTTAAGGTTAGGGGTTAGTAATGCCCCCTTTTGACTGCTGTTGTGTGGTAAATTTTACCTACAGTTACCAAACTCTATACATGTACATGTTGTTTTTATCTAGCTGGAGAACTTTCAAATTCACAATCATTAGCTCTGCCCAACAAGACGTTAGCCATTTTGGATTTAATGTGGATTTTTTTTTGAAAATCGCAGGCACTGGATTTTTAAATTCTCCTCCAAGAAGTTTTATGATTTCACGTGATTCACAAACTTAGTCAACCGCATGCCAAGACACTGAAGATGCTACATTGCGAACAGATTTTTTATATCCTCAACAGTTTTACCATGATATATGAAAAAATTAATGGCAAAAAAGTGAAACGGGAAGAGTCTTGTATCTTCAAAGTGCATTGTCACATGGATGTGACTAATGTGGGTCACGTTTATAGTGCCACCAGCTGGCAGCAGGAAGTGTGGCACTCAAAACAGACTGAAATAATCCTCTAATATTTACCCATTTAAATGTCAGTTGTTTCTCTAGAGCCCGTCATCAATGATTGCAGCTATATTATATATTTGCTATTCCGCTCTGTGCAAATAGGAGTGCAATAATTATGATCTTCATCTTTAAAGGGTTAGGTTACCCAAAAATAAAATTTCTGTCATTAAGTACTCACCCTCATGTCATTCCAAACCCGTAAGACCTTAGTTCATCTTCGGAACACAAATTACGATATTTTTTATGAAATCCAAGAGCTTTCTAAACAACACATACACAGCACCGTCATTGCACCTTTCAAGGCCCAGAAAGGTAGTAAAGACATTGTTGAAATAGTCCATGTAACTACAGTGGTTCTTAATTTAAATCTACATTTCATTTTGGGGTGAACTAACCCTTTAAATATATCCAATCCAGACTCTGTCATTTAGCTGGATCTTACATGTTACAAAGTTGAATCAGAAAAAGGATCTTTCAGCCAAAATCACTGATATATCATGCTAAACACAATGTGTAATTCATTTCAGCCTTACATGGAGTTCCATTGTTCAAGAGCAAGATGCCCCTCAGGCCAGTGATTTCCAATTCTATAAACAATAATCCCCATAATTAATAACCGGGCCCCTAATAAGCCCCTCGAGTATCCACGTATTCTATCAAGGTTGACTTCAGTTCCATAAATGGAAATTCAGAAAACTCCTCAACCCACAAGCAAATATGAAAAGCACTTTCCATTTGTGTTTGTTTGACAGAGAGCTCAAGACATTTGTACTATCTCCAGTGTCTGTTCAGGTTGTTATGACCAGCAGGGCAATATGCACTTTTTCTCATTGCCTTATAAATACTTAATGTATGTATCCAGGTCTCTCTCAGTGAACGGCTAAGCTGTTTGGCCATTTCTCAGCAGGTTATTTTAACCCATGAGGGCAGCGTAATGAGGTTTGCCAAGACTTAGGTGATCCTGGCCATCTTCCTCTGCCTCCCTCCGTGCCGTCTGGCACCAAGAGCGGCTGGTTGTGCTGTTTTCTCAGGGCCCGCTCTTAATGAATGCTTTCCAGGGCAGCTTGGCTTGAAGTGCTTGGGTTTCCTTTCTCTCGGGTAGCCGGGTTTTAAGGGCCGATCATCTTACACAGGTGTTACATATTACACCGGCCACACTCCCGCCACTGTCTGCAGCAGGAGTGTGAGGATAGACATTTCCACAACTGCCGGGAATGAAACCTAAACTCCATCTACATCCAAACCTATTTTGAGCTCCTGTGGCTACCTATGAAAAGTTTGGAGAAACTGGAAAGAAAAAAAAAAATGGCAAAAGTCGAAAGTAAAAATAATTTTGGACCAACAAATATCTATTACTTTTGCTTGAGTATAGGTTTTCATAACATTGCAACATTTAATATTTTATAAAAATATTAAAAACATTTTTAATACAGTGCCTGGGATTGCTACACCTTTTCTGCAGTTGAAATACACTATTGGTCATAATTACGTTTTTTAAATGTTTTTGATATAAGTCTCATATGCTCACCAAGGCTGAATTTATTTGATCAAAAATACAGCAAAAGAGTAATATTGTGAAATATTATTACAATCTCAAATAACTGTTTTCTATTTAAAAAATATTTTAAAATGTATTCCTGTGATGGCAAAGCTGAATTTTCAGTATCATTACTCCAGTCTTCAGTGTCACATGATCCTTCAGAAATCATTCTAATATGCTGATTTGATGCTCAATTATCATCAATTATTATTGGTGCTCAATTATTATTAATGTTTCTTATATATTGTAATAATATTTCACAATATTAATAATTTTACTGTATTTTTTGATCAAATAAATGCAGCTCTGGTGAGACTTATCCTAAAAAACAACTATTTACATTAAATAACATTAAGTAATTCATTATTCCAGACTTGACTGGTAGTGTACCTGAAACGCTAAAGGTGTGGTCACATTAGCAAAATTTTGCAGGCAAAAAAGGCCCATTGTTTATAGTCAATAGTGTAGTGATATATAAAGCACATATCACTCAGAAGTCACTTTCAAGCCAAGCAGCTTTCTGTTGGCCAACACGACGAATTTACATGACCAACTTGAACCCTTTGCAAAATGAAATTCAAGATCGTGGATTCCTAATGAAATGACTGGATTTTGCCTGGAAAAAAAAAAAAAACACAACCACCAAAATCACCAAACAATGGTAAATGTCACCACACCTTAATAGTATGTCTCAACTTCAGATGTGTAATCAGTCTAGTTTTGATTTGTGCACATCTTTGTGCAGAAAGGTGAGACAGTAATGAGAATAGTGTGAGCAGATATGTGAGAGATGGACTAAATAGGGACCTGTTCAGCTTTGTTCTGGCTTACTTTGCCTACTTACGCTGGGCTGTCACAATGTCTCATGGACGAGGAGACGCCACCACCGCAGGTACGACTGCACTCGCCCCAGGTTGTCCAAGGTCCCCAGCTTCCGTCCACGCTCTGTGGCCATGTCCCAAACGCCACACATTCACCCTGATAACACCACTAACACACAGATATGGAGAAATTAGTTCTTCTAGTTCTTCTGGTTCATCTTTATTCAACTCTGTTGCGATAAGCAATTGATAACTAGGCTAAGAAGGTGATACAAACACACGCAACAAAATGATGTTTTATTAACAAAGTTCGGGAGGAGCATGTTTAAATTACCTTTCCAATCAGCAAGAGAGGAGGCCTATATATGTATATATGGCTGACTCACTTATGTTCCTCAACAGTTTTCTGCATCCCTCCGTCACCCCGACTCCTCACTCTCGGCTGCTTCCTATCCTAGCCAGGGATATCGGGGGAATACTCTGGGTTTGGGCCAAATTCCGAGCTCGGAGGCCTCCCCTCGGAAAGCACGCCAAATACATATACTCTTTTACTCTATCTTATTATTTGTAAGTGTAAACTTGTGAAAGCTCCTTACAACATTTTAAGATGTTCATTACTCAATAATTAATTATACTTGGTGTTAGTTTTTCAAGAGTGCTGTCATTTTCTCAGTGCGATGAATTCATTGTTATTCTTGTCTCATGAAAAAAAAAAAAAAAACACACAGACTGCAAATACATTACCAACCAAACAAAAACATATTCTTTCAATGAGTGTTGTTGTGAGTCGCTGATACCTGATAATTTTG
The DNA here is from genome assembly GCF_019924925.1 of Ctenopharyngodon idella. Lineage (NCBI taxonomy): Eukaryota > Metazoa > Chordata > Actinopteri > Cypriniformes > Xenocyprididae > Ctenopharyngodon > Ctenopharyngodon idella. The sequence continues at coordinate 28,530,259 of NC_067229.1, read as the reverse complement.
CAGTTAATTACTGAAAATGCAATTTATCATTGTGCAAAACACAATGATAAATTGCATTTAAGCTCAAGCTCAGCTGATTTCTTGATTGGTTACAATGAGAATATGGAGAATATCTCATAAGTTTACATGGGTGGTTGGCCATTTCCATGGGTACTGGAGCCCCCAAACTCCCACAGGATTGGCGTCTATGATAAACACTGCATTTCAATAGAAAAATTCTATTGAATACAAATTTCAATACAAAATCTACTGAAATTATGTTCATGCATATTCAAACTGGTGCATCATGATTGTAATGACATATGGGTCAATGACATGATTTTTTTTGTCCTATCTACTAATTTTTTCAAAAAATACATTAAAAATGTCAGGGTGATACTGTACAACTGCTGCCGTGTGTCAAGATACAGTAATTAAGTCAGAGAAATCTCCTGGCTAAATCTTGTTTTGTGTAAACAGCGTCTTCACCTACTGTCCCTAATCTGAATCTTCTCCAGAATAAAAACAGTCTCAAGGCTTTGTAATGCTTCAGGACCACATGGAATCTTCTCAGCACTCGACCTCATAATCCATCCAACCCAGGGGACATGAGGACAAGGATTGGAGACGCTGGAAACTGTCGTCACTGTGCAACTGTGTCAGTAGGTTAAGTTCTGTCTCTTTCTCACTCTCTCCCTCTGTCTGGATGGTATGTTCTTGTTCTCAGACTCTATTTCTTTCTCTCGTCCAAAGACAGGAAGAACTTGGCAAGGGAAAGGCTGTGTCCTCAGCTACCAGTGTCTGAAATCAGGGTAGTGTGCTAAGACACTAGCAGGCAGGTCCAAAATAACCTCTTAAAGAATGTCTTATCTAACAGACACTCTGTTCTGAAGCCTAGATCTGTTCTGAAACCTAACCAGAAAATCGACGGCACCCATTGACTGCCATAGTATTTTATTTTTTTTCTTACTATGGAAGTCAATGGGTGCTGTCAAATTTCTGGTTACCAACATTCTTTAAAATATCTTCTTTTGTATTTAGCAGACGAAAGATACTCACACAGGTTTGGAACAACATGAGGGTGAGTAAATGATGACAAAATTTTCATTTTTGTGTGAATTATCCCTTTAAGGTAGGTTCATATGCATGCTTTGAAGGCTGTTTAAAAAGTATGCAGCATGATTATGCTGCTTCTTAATACACAGCATCGCATTTATCCTACACAGAGTTCCATACTGCATTGTGACTCAATTATATAAACATATATATAAATATATATACATAATGGGATTTTTAAAATGTACTAAATAAAATAATGTATTTTTGATTCATATTTTAAATTGTGTTCATTTATTTTAAATAAAAAAAATTTGAATACACAAATTGTTTATTATAATTTGACATGATTTATTATGATTATTACTAAACAATTGTGAATTTTTTTTTATTTTATAAATATATATACTGATAAATCAGGGCATTTATTAAGAAAGCAGGTAGAGTTAATTTTGATTTCATGTTGTCACATCACATGAAAAAAAGTGGAAGAGAGTCCTAAATAGCAGAATAGCCGGCTTTCTGGCATTGTGCTTCCTGTAGTTTTCGACAGCCATTCTTTACGATGTGACAAATTCATTATCAGTGCTGATGGTGGAAAGCACATTCAGTAGCATGTGTGGTCACCCCTTTTTCTCTGCCTTTCCATTTCTCATCTTTCTGGAGCTGGCAGGGCCTCCACTCCATTACACGCTGGGTAAGAAATGGCTGACATTCGTATTCCTTTGATGCTGACCCAGCCAGGGGCAGACATAAGTACGCCACCCGCTAAAAAAAAACAGCGGCTCAACCTGGGGCTCGCTGCTTGTCCAAGACAACGCACAAGAGCTTGGCAGTAAATAGATCCACTGAGCGAATGGTAACAAAGATCGACAGCTCATGGTCCTCTTCCATTCTTCTTCTTGAGCCATCCTACGAGCGAGGACAATGGCCACCCTAATCTTTGTTAAAACTTTCTCTCTAACCTGGACCGGCAGAAATGTGAACTGATGACCCAAACGCTGTGTGCATGAGTGAACACTGGGAATAGGCATTCTTATTCCCATATCTGGTACAATGAGAGCAGGACCAGACACCACACCCAGAGCCATGAGGAGTCTGTTTCCCACTACCTGCCATTTCATAACCTTTCCCATTGCATGAAGTTTTCTCCCTCATGGCACACTGACTTACCCCCTTTTCAATGGTGCTGGTCTGGCACAGCGTTCCTTCTGCAGCGGGGATACTGTTGGTGACACAGCGATTACTTTTGCTAAGGCACCAGAGCTCTCTACACACTTCCTAGGAAAGAAGGCAAAAGCAAGTTGGTCAGAATATATCAATTTCCAAGAGAGATAACAAAAAATGGACACAAGACCAGCATTGTGCACTGGGCTGGTTTCCCCAGCAGGCTTTTTAGAGACCCAACGAAATTGTTTCTTTCTTGCGTTGACATATTTCCTATTGAAACAAGATGTTTGGGTGGGGCATATAGAAAGGATACTCCCCCTTTTAATAACCAATAGGCTGTAGTTACATCACTGCTACATAAACATGCTACTTGCTAGTCAGTTTTCGTGGAGGAGACATAATCATTCTAAAAAGAATTTGATTGGACAAAATCTGATTTGAAAAAAAAAAGATTGTACATTATGTGGCAAGACACTGCAAGCAAAAACAGTTCCCTTTTAAAGTGGAACTCAACACTGCATCTTGGATTGACTCTATGGGGAACGCCATCAGCGTGACCAGTGTCTGAAGCATGTGTGCAAATACGACAATTTCATTGGCCAACGACAGTCTATGACGTCATTACCAGATCACCCATGAGTATAAGAGGGCACCTGCAATGTACGTCATCAGCTTTTTTTCTTCAGGAGCCGTTTGTTTGTAGTAGCATGTGGTGAAGACGATTTACTATGGAAAACTCAGACAAGCATTTCAGGAAGTGTGTGCATAGGTGGCCCAGGTTTTTTGACACTTGAGGACGCACACAATTAATATGTTTGGTGTTTGAGTGAAGAGAATGTGCGATCAGTTCAGAATGTGGCCATTGTGAGAAATTTGCAATAAGGAAGGCCTTTCAGTAGCAGAGGCACAATGGAGGTTGGAGACAAAAGAATCACAGGTCGAGCTGGATGAGGAATTTGAATAAGGTATGACTCTTTCACATTCTTCAGTAATCGGTTCGAGCAATCTGTTGGATCAAGATGTGCCGTCTCTTGAGCGGATGAGGGGGGCGAGTATACAGCTTGTGTTGAGCCCTTTCAGCCTGCCAGCCCAGGATATTTGAGGATGCCTCCTGGTAAAGATACATCCTCTTTGAAGGCTCCGATCCTGCCGTCTAGGCCACTACAGGCCACCTTGCATTTAGATGGCAGGGCGTATGCAGCAGCGGGTCAGGCCACTGGTGCCATGCATATGAGGACGTGTTGCAGGCATACCAGGCGGATTCGCTGAGAGATTCGGATCAGGAGCAAGGACTGTCTCATGAAGTGATTGCTGAGTTGTGCCGCACCACGGGTCTGGCCCTCCAAGTCACCAAACAAACAGCCGCTGCCATTGGTCAGTTGCCCAAAACCTCTAGGGATTCGGGCCCATCACAGTATGATGACTGGATGCATGGCCAGAGGGAGAGTGTGGCCACTCGTGCACCTCCTCCAAGGAGTGGAGCACAGAGGCGGCGAGACACTGGAATGAGAAGACAAGACCTGAGGGAAGTAATTAATAAAAAGCGGTTTTGTAAAGCAATCAAATCGCTATTCCTCCTCCTTCCCCTTCCAACCCTCTCCCTGAAATAAGGCCATTGCTCTCCTTTGAGTACCTTACTCAAGGTGGATGCAGGATGAACTAGTATTGTAGGGCATTATCCCCCCTACCTAATTTGCTTCCCTCATCAACTACTGTTGGGTTTTAAGTAAGGATATATGCTCCCCTTTAGAGGGATGGGTTCTTTAGGCCTCTCTAATTGACCCTCTAGCTGACACATGTAGTAGACAATGCTAAGGAGTTGAGGATGTTTGCTGTCATTTACTATTGTTTGTTCTAATATAATCAAGTGTGGGCTATAGCAGGTCTTAGATGAGTGCCTTAACTAAGAGGGTCAAGCTGCCTCCCCCTGGGGTCCCCCTCTGAGGTCTTTAAGTAGGGTTAGCTCACCGGTGACTCCCTTGGGGTGGGCCTCTTATGTATCCTGAGGCCCCCTTTGGAAGGGCAGCAGTATCAAAGGTTGTAGCTGCTTAGGTAACACACACACACACACACACAAAAAAAATGCCTGGCAGGCTCCCTTTGGTAGCTGGTCGTTACGGTTGAGTGAAGAATAGAACCCTCCCAAACTGCCTAAGGTTTTAAAGTAAGTTCCTCTGTTCCTCGTTGGAGTCTTAGCTGATCCATGTAGAACCTAACAAGTTAAGGTAATGTGCCTTATAGCATCCCTTCTTGTTATTGGGCACCTTTTCGAGTACTGAGAGTCTTTGGATCCTGGACAAGTCCAGGCAGGGTGAGAGCACTTTTCCCTGATTGCTTTGGGGTAGTAGAGCTGAAGCTCCCCCGCGGTTCCCTAGGGGTCGAGTTTTTAGGTCAAGGATAGTGAGAAACAATTTTTCTTGCTGTTAACTTATATGCTCCGCCTGGAGGTAGTGGTGGGTCAAGGTCACAGTTTAAAATGTTCTTCCTAGGCAAGTATTCTCTATGGGATGTGTCAAACAAAAGAAATTCACATAGCTAAACCTTAGAGCTCTGCTCTTGGACCTCATGTGGCTAATACCTGGCCCTGGCCCGCAAGAAAGGGAGGAAGGTTGTTAAGGCCGGGACTTTCCTTGTCCCACAGAACAGAAGCTTGGGTAATGGCAGAGGGAATATTACCAATTGACATACTTGCTTTTATTCATAATAAGGGTTGTCAATAGAGAACAGGACCACATGGCGATGCCACAAAAAAAAAAGAACATAATCCAACCGCCTTGACCTGACTGCATATACCTACTACAATACACAGACCCATTCAGAATTACTAAACACAGCAACATACACATGACAAAATCAAAACATTATCCTGAATGTGTGTGGAAACAATGTGAATGTACTAAAATGTGTCTGTGCATAAATACAATGTGTGATCAGTGCATTGAGAGTGCATTGAGAGTGTACATTCATATAATGGACTCAGGCATACTTACTGTATGTCACCGTAATCGTATTTACCTTGATTGCAATCCTCATCTATCAAAACTTTACTAGCAAGACGCTGGTTTGCTTTATCTAGCCGAGAAACACCGCCATACAGCAGTGGTATGTTTTGACATTCCATTCAATCTTCACATAGGGTGATGCATGAGGGCTGGCACTCTTTGGAAACAATCTCAGAATATGACAGAGCTTGTGCTTTAAAGCGTAACACACACTGGAATGAATAATTCAATGAAAATGCAACGTGAGTCGCTTTTCTCTGCCATTTCTGATGTAATCAACAAGGTTTTCTTTACATTAGTACTGTTTTGGACTGATTGTTTGAATGAATTTCGCTTACAGAATCAATGGGACTGAAAAATGTCCCGGAGTTAAGCAGCTTGGTTTGGAAGTGAACTCTCAGTAAATGGTGCTTCATGGACATGGACCTAATCTTGCCTACAAAATGTAGCCAAAGTTTTGCTAATGTGACTGCACCATAAGTATCTAAGCTTTATTAGATGTTTTGGTACTCATCTAGTTAAGTCTCAGAATCAGTGGGACTCCATCAAATTTACCTAACAAGCTTTGCACATAACAGCTGGAAATGGGATGAAATTATTACTCTAAGTATCAACATAAAACTTGAAATTGTCAGGATAAATAAGCTAAAACTACCTTATAAGTAGCTGACAAATGTACAAAAGGCCTAATTTCCATGTGCTCTGAAGAAATTGTGCTGGGGTCTGAAGTTTGAATATAGGAGGATATAATGCTCTCCGTACATTACAAGTGTAACTTTGTAGAACTCTGCATTATATTTCCCAATAAAGTGCACTAGGTCCCTTTAAAGCTTGAACTTCACAGGATTTACAGGACAGAGAAGTGCCCCCATGAAAAAGACTTATGATAGGGAGTACTGCCACTGACCCCAGGTCAGTAAATAAGACTCAGCTGCCCAGCCCATCCAGATTAAATAAAGCAGCAAACTGCCACTCTCAGGTTGCAAAAGCTCCACCTCTGCAGCTGGTTTTAATAAGGTTTCCTGCTGGCCCATTCAAGATGCTCATGCTGAGAAGGTCAGAGGGGTAGGCTTGACCAGCAAGACTCAGGCACTGACGGGTTTAAGCTGGGAGTGCAGGGTAGCATAAAAATTGGCCTACTTCTCTAAGACCAAAGTAATTACTATCAAACTGTTTTAGAATTTCCAGAGCCACTTCTGGTATGAATTTGACTTATCGATCGATCGATCGATCAATCTGTCTGTCTGTCTGTCTGTCTGTCTGTCTGTCTATCTATCTATCTATCTATCTATCTGTCTGTCTGTCTATCTACATTATCTAACTGCCTGTCTGTCTGTGTATCTATATCTGCCTGCCTGCAGAATGTTATAAATATTTGGTTTAGTCTTGCACTGCTCGTCAAATAAAATCTTATTTTCATTGATTAAAATTAGATGGCATTCTAGTAAAACTGTACCAAAAAAGTAAAACTGAATAACACCACTGTATATGACAGCTGAGTCAGGTGCAAGATGTAATGTAATATGACGCATATGCTGTGCCTATATCTGATTAATCACATATGTATATGATGTTTGAGTTCATTAACCACCCATGCAAAGAGGTAAAATAGTCATAATAATCAGCTGAAGGCGAATATACCACAAAAACTGTAAAATTATTTAGTCCTGAAGTGAGGAAATTTTATGACATCATATGTAAAAACATAAATGACGACAGCACAGACGTTGTCACAATTTCACTCGTACGGCTAACCAGACACAGGATAACAACTAAATAACATTAAAGTCCAGGCTCAATATGACCCAGTCACGTCGAAATCACTGAATCCACTTTACCATACTAGGTGTGCTCACTGCCACTAAATATTTTCTTTTATGATGTTCCCATATTCCATGGTGATAATCTCCACATATGCAACGCTAATTAATTGATGGTTTAATAAACAGAAGGATAAAGTCTAATGCCTCCCACATCCTCCCTAGTCACTAGATCCAAACACCTCTGATCTGAAGCAAAATAGAGTAAGAAATAGATTAAGAGATAGATTAAGAAATAGAAAGTTTTTTTTTTTTTTTTCCCCCTTTGAAGCATGGGGTAAAATTCCACTCCACACCATTCAGGATGTGTATGACAGCATTCCAGGAAGGATTGAAGGCAAAAGGTGGTCGTGCACCTTATTAGGTCTTTGATATTAATATATTTTTAGGCTTCAATTTTTTTGTCCACCCCCTGGGTGTGTGTTTATCTCTCCGTAACAGTTTTTCCAAACCAAATTCAAACCTCTGGTCCGCTGGTGTGGTTATAATTCTCCAAAGGCATGTATTAAACAGATGGTTGGCAGAAAAAAATAAGATTGTCAGAATCCACTAACACTACACGCTGTATTAAACTTGAGCCAAGGGAATGCAAGACTTTTTTTCTTTACATGACCGTCTTCCATGCTGATCTATACCACAGTTATGAGCTTAAGAGAGAAATTACAGGGTTCTCTTTTTGGCGTGCATTCATCCACTGTTGGATATATCTCTCAATGAAACAAAAGAACTCTGTAATCTCGGGTAATTTAATTCTTTTCTGGTGTAGAAAGCAAAGCCGCATATTTGTACTAAGCAGAGCGCCATCTCTTATTGATCATTAATTTTCCTGGCTTCATTCAAGCCCTTTTTTCTCCCTGTGTCAGTTTATTTGCTTAAGTTTGTTATTCTTTGGGTAAAATCATTATCATTTCCAAAAGTCTGGGGATTCGGCAGGAAAAGAAACAAACCTCAAGTATGGACTTTCTCTGAAAGAAATGTGGCCCGACTTCAAACGGTCCTTGGCAAAGCTCATTTCAGGTGCTGATAAAACAACGATCTTTAATTTCGACAACATGAATGGCATCATGTGACATACTACAAGAGAGTATCAACTTGGCAGCCTCACTTCTAGCCCTCAAAGGAAGTGAAAATAATCTCAGCTGATTGCTATCACCTGTGTTTCTTAAAGCTTCCAAAAGTTCTTCTCAATCAGGGCAAGTGTTACAAAAACTTAAACTCGATATATTCTTTACAAGTCCAAATGAGACACCACAGCACTCACTCACAGCACATTTTTTTCCCCCTCACTGCTCTGTACTTCAGAGAGCTCTTCTTGTAATGTTGCCTGCTGAACAAATCATGTCCTTTGGCTAGTCTCCTCTGGGTCAGTGGTAAAAATAACTGTTTGACCTCCGGCATCATGTCTCCTCAAAGCTCTTTAAGTAGCGGTCTTGCTCTCTATGTCCAAACCGCCTTCCGAATCGTCCAGTGTTATTAAAATCAGCTCTTAAATTTTAGTACATATACAGCAGGTTCTGACCTCACAGGTAAAGCATCAAGAATGTAGCAAATATCTGATCACATCTGATGTGTTTATGTTATATTACTCTGTGTCCTGACATGAAGTTTCAGGCATTTTCTGGCATAGCACACTTGGTTAGGACAAAAATTCATATTTACACTGAATATTTAACACTTTTTCGCTTCATTGCATTGACTGCAGTTAGGTAAGGTCTCAGTAACATATTTAAAACGTTCCTGAAACAACACCTAAAAAAAGTAATCAAAACAAACTGCTTTTTGGAATGTTTGGAAAGCACCTATGTGGTAGGTTTCTTCAAGTAGACTCAGAACGTCAATATAATGTGTTTTAATGATGAAAACAAAACCAGCTTTTAAAAAAAATACCAAAATACAACCAGTCCATAAACTGCTTACAAACATATTTTGCCCATTGTTGACATCGATTTGGGATATTTACCACAACAACCAAACTTAAGTAACGCTAACAAGGTTGGAACAACATTTCTGCTATGATTAAAAATCCAACATCTACCGCATTACGTACACAATTCAAAAACGTCATCAACTTTCTCCTGACATTTAAGCAACTACAGAATAGTTGTGCTTGCTGCGATGGTAGTTCATTTTTGGTTCTTGATATGTATGCAGATGTTTAGAGCAGATGTCTGTAACAAAAAAAAAAAAAAAAATTGTTGCTCTGTCTGTATAATGACCAGTCTGACACAGCAACACTGTCTCAACCAATGGCAAGAGTTTGGGAAACCTGTTTGAAAACAAGTGTTATTTTTGCAATTCCATTTGGTGACACTAGTGGCAAAAATATTACACACTTAAATTTCATTTTTTTTTCTTTTAATGAATACTTTATGATTAAAGCCATACTGTTATTTAAAAAAATATCCTGGTTTAAGAAAAACTGTCTCCTTTCTGGTCCAAAAATTCTTTGTGTCTGAGCCAGCAAATGTCACCATGTAAGCATGACATTCCCAGAGCATGATAGTGTATTGCAGCCTTCTTACCCCATATTTGCACTGACGGGAGGAGGCACCGTACTGGAAGCGACACTGCTCATCTGCATCGTACACCTGCCCTGGAGCCACAGTGGGGTACAGGAAGTCTCGTTTCAGAGGCTCATTGTCCAGACACGTTCCACGACCCGAGCTGTCAAAAGAACAAACCTTCAATGGGATTGGCTCATCTACAGAGGTTTCATTTGTATCCAACAAGAGAAAAAAAGTGTCTCAGACAAAAGCTCAGATGAAACAAAATGGGAAGGTGTATTGTTTATGGGAATTAGCAAGTGAGAAACCTGGAAAATACAGAAAGTAAAATGAGGGGAGGAAGCGTGAATGACAAACAGTGGCCATAAAAGGCTGAGATTTGGACTTATAAGGTACTGCTGTGTGCCTATGGAATCCTTTGAAGAGTCAATAAAATGACGAAAGAGACTGAACGAGCAAAAAAAACGCAGAAGGTACCGGAGGTCACGCGTCCAGTCAAGAGTTGTGTTTAGTCTGTTTAGTCAGCTAGAAATATGAACGCTCCCAAGAAACCCTGAAAAAAAGGGCCACTGCTTCGTCTGCAGCGAACAAAGTCAAAAAATAAAGCCCAAGAAGAGGCCAGACAGTGCATGTTTTGTTGGACTGTGTTTATTCTGGGTTCAGAAGTGGATCTTGTTTTATTCTCGGCGTCCCTGTTACGGATGCTTTCCCCCCCTCCCTGGCGTGTGCAAGCGGCTGAGAGACGTGTCCGCCCCACGCCGCTGCTGTCCGCCGGAATAAAACAGCCAATTATTATCCCGCTCGCTTTGCCAGCAGCATGCCGCGGAATACGCTCTCCTTCTCTCTGAGGGAACAGTGGGCTCGCTAACAACATAAACGCTAACATTTCATACTGCTGGAGAGCAGGCGGCTCTATTCTAGGTCCTGTCTGGCATTTGCATGATTGCTTCAACTGAACGCGCAACCTAAAACATGTTAACCAACCACCCCACTGTGCGCTGCTAAAAGCAACATGGCCTCTAAAGAGAGTGAGTTTACATTGCATCAGCCAAGACACACTAAACCTCTGACGGTATGCCATTACATTTTTAGACACTTTCTACATGGAATACGTGTCTAACTCGTACTTTTATTGGTCTGAAGATGGAAAAATGAGTGGCTTTAAAACCTAAATTATATTTGTTTTCATGTATAGGGGGCAGAACTAGTTGTCACTGGGGCCTTAACTCATTAAAATCACCTAGTTCTTAAATTAGAATTTTTTTATGAACTTAGCTTTCTCTAAACTAAAATTTAAACAACATATATATTTTTAAACCTTTATACCATATCTATCTATCTATCTATCTACATTTTTATACATAAAATAGTTTGACATTTTTACGTTACCTTATACATTTTTACTTTTCGCAAACTATTTTTTAATTAATTGTGTAATTGCAGGTTTCAGTGTGACAACTTAAACTATATAGTGTGACAACGTGCCCCGCCATTGCATTGTATTGTACTTTTATAAGTAAACCTACTCTGAATAATATTCACTGGAGTAAATAGTGTGACAATCAGCCCTGATTTCCCCTACTTTATTATTAGCTTAATATAATAAAATAGTTAAATAATGTGGTTGATAAAATCATACATTACATTGACAAAAGTCATTCACAAATATATCTAGATGTCTAAAAAAAACATCCTATGGATCTGGTTTCTGTAGCGCATTTTTAGAGGAAGCATTAGGTGAAACAGGGATATCTGGCTTCCCACCACAATACTGGAAGTCTAATCTAATTAAAAACTAAACAAAATACATTGGAAAGGAAAGAAGCACATGAGCTCTAGCCTGGGGGTAACCAATGTTGTATTTGGTTTCATCCATTTAGTTTTCTATTTTTTTCCCATGTATTTTGGTAGAATAATCCCCTTGCCGGGGAGAAAGACAAGTCTGAATATGTTCTCTTGTATTGGAATACACAAACAAAGACTGTTTATTTCTTTAGAGGACGACAAAAATGGTCACTTTAAAAATGGACATGTTTATTTGACATGTCAACAAAGCCTTGGGTAAACTCATTACAGTGAAAAGATATGCCAGCAATGAAAGGAAAACTTAGTGACTAACTATTTACAATATTTCAGCACAAAAACAAATAGTTGAATAGGAAATCACAAAAAACATGACAGTTTGTCCAAGCCAATCATTTTATTTAGCGTTAGATTGATAACAAAACATTTTTAAGCTAGTGATAAAATAGTTAACATTTAGTTCTTGTCCTCTAATCTAATTAGACAAGCAATGTTCCAAGAGAGCTGATCTTTAGTATAAAACACAGAGACACTTTACTGTTTCTATCACTCATTTTGACTGTGCTTGTGTCAGTTTTTTTTTGTTCGAGGACACGCAACTATTGATCCTGCTTTATCTTAATTTAGAATAATTTTCTTTGGCAGAGCAAAAATAGACAAAATAACTGCCCATGTTGGGTCTAAGGCCCTGTTTACACCTGGTATTAAGATGCGTTTTGGTCGATTGGATCACAAGTGGACAATGCTAAATACAGGCGTAAACAGGGTCTAAAACATTTCGAACACTTCCAGAGGTAGTGTAGATACCCCTGTGGTTGAATGCGTTCGAATATTCAATAAAACTGCCTACTCTCCGCTTACTGACCTAATGCGTAAACATTATGGAAACGTGCAAGCTAGACGAAATTTAAACTTTGTCGGCTGAAGACCCAAGTTTGGTTTGAAGATGAAAAATGTACCAATCACAATGTTCTCTCACCAATCCTGATTTCTAACACACACTCACAGTGTTCAGCACGGTCTTGTGGCTATCAGAGCAGAAACAAAAGTTGCTCTCCGTGTGTTGTTCCGTCATCTCGGCTCGTGTTCATATGTAAATTGCATGAGCTTATTTTATCAATTAGATAAAAAGATCTGAAAAAGCCCATTCATTTACCCGCTCATAGACCCTAGCCTCAAATAAATCAGGACAGAGTGGTTGAAGGTGGACAAAAACACCAGGTGTAAACAGGAATGTGTCTCCTTCGTCAACTTGTGATTAGATCGACCAAAATGCATCTTAATACCAGGTGTAGACATGGCTTCTAATGCAAGTTAAGCGATACTAACTAACAGGGTGGCCGATGGTTGAGAAAGTACAGAAATCCAATTAAATGCTTATTAGATACCATTTTTTACTCAATATTGTTCATTAAAATTATTTCAAATATTTGAGAAATGAGAGTTTATGGTTATTGTATACTTTGGAACCGACATGATTAATTTTCAATCGGCCAATGTCGATTTCAAATTGAGCATATACGTCCAATAGATCAGTCTAACAGTAATAATGACTGCTGCGAACAGTAGGCATTTTTCAAAAGCCTCTTTCTTTATTGAAAGATCCGACTGTACATGTACAAATAAGTACACTGAAATAAGTCAGAATCTACAGCCAAACACTGGTTTCTGGTGAGAAAAGACCCATCCACACATCCAGAATCTGCTAGATGGGGATGTTGTGGAAATAGACTAGCATTATCATAGTAAAGCTGTTTTACTGCCAAAGATTACATCAACCTGAGATTTTAGAGAAGGTCCATTATTGATGAATTGCTCTGCACTAAGAAAATCCAAAAAAGGAAGGTTAGTATTCAACCTCAATCCGAAATGGTCACAGATGACACGGTGTGATTATACAACAGGGAGTTCATCCCAAACCAACAGAGCAGCGTTTCTTTGTGTTTGTGTGGGAAGTTGGCACACGATGATAAAGCTTCTGATGCCAGTGATGGCTGTGATGTTAATCTTCTTCCATGAGGTCATTCACCAGGAAAACTTTTTGACAGCCATGGCAACCACTATTCTTTCCTTTCGTCTTACGTTAGGCTAACAATTCACAGTCTAGCCTATGACTGCCTACTACAGATCAACTTCCATGCTCTCGTCTAGCCATGAACGGAATCAAGCACATTTATGTGGTTATAAAAATAGATTCACAATTTTTTTAATTGTAAAGTGACATAATGCATTGGTGGGAAAATAAAGAGCAAAAGCATAAAAGAATCCTCTGACTGCAGACTCTAAACTTAATCAAGTTAATTAAAAATGTTCCAATTTTAGGTTTCAGAAGGGTGCTCATAGACACAAGAGTGGACTCAGAGGTCCACAAATTTAAGACAAGGGCAGTCTGACTGGACTGCTGCTACCCAACGTTTTGGAGTCTGGGTGCACAGATTTTTATCAGTCTACTTGGAAAAAAAGTCATATTTACAATGTACCAGGATGCTACAACAAGCACTAATTACTATATTTGCCAATGTTCTGATGTTCATGACTTTGAGTCCTAGATATTCCTAATTTTATTGTATATACTAACGCACAGTTTTAATCAAGCTGCAGCAGGTTTTTGTATATGCGAGTTACATTCTTCATCTGTCTGTCTAAGCGTGCGGTCACGTTTTGAAATTTTGGTGAAATTTAACGGGCAAAAAGTTCCATTGTCTATTGTCAATAGTGTAGCAATGTATGAAGCACAGCTCACACAGAAGTCACTTTCAAACAAAGAAGCTTTCTATTGGTCAACACAGCAAATCCGCATGACCAATGAACCCGTTTGCAAAATCTGTGTATAGGAAAATCTTTCGTCCACAATCACATTCCCTGATTCTTAAAATTCCTAAAATGACTGGATTCTCCCACAAAAATTCACCAAACAATGGTGTACTTGACACAATTGTGATCAAATAATTGGCATGCATCACCTCTATCTTTTGTATCATGCGCACAACTCCGAAGCCAGTTGTAGTTTGATCCTTATCTAGCTTTTAGCGTGACTTTTCACAAACTGAACTGGCGTGATTTTGTCAGATCAAAATCAAACTTCTAAGGTGCCTGGTAAAGTGCTTAATTAAATAGTAGAAGAATGTCCAATTGTAGAATTATCCAACCCTAAATGTTGTATAAGTAAAACAGTTATTTTGCAAAGTGTTATTTTACAGGTTGCGTCTAGATGTTAAGCATTGTTCTGCAAAGCTTTTGTAAGATTTGTGTTTGGTTCTGTATGGAGTGTACGCAACGTTTTGTAGAACAAGGATTACAATTTCATGACTTTTATAGACTTGATGCTAATAGTTATATAGCAAAATAGTTAAATAGCTAAGACTTTAAGGGCTAGATTTTCTAACAGCTTGCACTAGCGCAAACCCTCTTTTGGCGTTGAAAAAATACTGTCAGGATTTACTAAAGACACGCAGTGGAAAATTAGCGCAAAAAAGGTGTGGACACAGTTATTTTTACAGCTGACCTTATTGTATATGCTTTTGTAGAAGTAAAGTGTAGGACTGAAAAGTACTGGGGTTATAAATTCCAACCTTATTTGTTGATGAAAATTATTCTGATCCTTCTTCGTAATCTGTACGTTAGATACTTTGTTAAGCCATGTGACCAGATAATTTAGCCTATACTTTGTGTACGTCAAAAAACGTAGGAGAATATGTTTTACGTGGATTTTTTTTTACAAATTGTTTTGTTCGAGGAAAAACACTAAAATTCCGTTAGAGTACAGTTATAGCAACAGTACATTGTTTTTCTGATTGAGCGAGCAACTCCAAGTAGATAATCTGCTCACAAGCTTTATGTTACACCTCAAATGACAAGAAAATTTATATTAATGTTAATATTAAGCAAATCCCAGCACGCATTCTCTCAAATGCATCAGGTATTGCAGATTGCAGTTTATATGAACCGCACGCCACTGCTGCATACACCAGTAATTTACACATAAAAGTGTGAACTGATAGAGAACAAAGAAGTAGGATAGTAACATTGTCATAGAATTATTTAATATGTATTTATTAGAAATAATAAAATATTGTTGAATGCACAAAAAAAAAAAAAAAAATAGTGGAAAGTTGGCATATTTTAAAAGAATTCAGGTCTTCTCAGGTCCATTTGGTAAAAGCACATTTATTTAAAGTTGGCATGGAGTCTTTTTTTCTCTATTGTCAAAGTTTTCGAACCCGCTCAGTTTCTCTGATCCTCAGGTTTTCAGATCAACGTGGACCCTTGAAGACCTCTACAATAGGTTCCATATATTTAGATTATGAAATCTTGAACTTTACAGATAAAATAAGCATTCTTCAAATCCTCTTTTCACTTACTCCAAAAAGCTGGTGATATAGTCCTTGCTGCAGGCTGACCAGGAGAAGGGGTTGGTGTTGGCTGTGATATGGGCTGCCATCAGCTTGGCTGTCTCGTGACCTTTGGTCCCGCAGGAGTTCCCGATCCCATCGTGGTTCATGCCGAAACTGCGAGACAAGCGGCAGATCATGAGCTTTGATGGATCATGTCAATCACATGGCCCACCCCGCACACAAGCAACAAGCTTGGGCAGCTCTGAAAGATCAGGAGCGGAGGATGTCTCCTTCAGCTAAGCTGTAAAGAGAGGCTTTTTCTGACTCGGTAACAGCTGTGAGAAGAGGACAGATGGGTCAAAGGCCAGGGGCTGTCTGGAGCTTTGGAGGAGCGCGAAAGTTGTAATCACCACCCTGATCCCGGGCTGTCAATCAATAATTACACGTTTGAGCAGACCTCAATTGGACAGTCATCTCTTAATGAACCTGGCCTGCTTTTCCCCTTCCTCCAAGCTGCTTTCATCTGCTCATGGGCCATCGGCGTACAAGACTGCTGAAGCATTCAGCCACATTCCTTGCCGGCAACTCCACAAATACATCATTTGAGCAGTGCACATTTTGTTCCCTTACATATCTGTCTGGATATTGTATGAAAAAGTTAGATCACCTTACAGCAAGACCTCGAAGCTTTTGTTACCAGCCGGGGTCTATCCAAAATCAAAAATCAGCCTCTAATGCATATAACATACCCCCCACCACATCACACAATTCCTCTGTGTTTTTTTTAAGGTGCACATTTATGACATTTCACTCTACTCTCAATATAAATCAGAGAGAGAGAAACCTTCCCCACAAGAAGTAGGGGTTATTTTTACAACTGATCCACAACAGAAGCAGACGCAAGACATAATAGAGGAAATTGCCATCTCGCTGAACTTAGCCGAAAAGCTACGTAGACCAATAGATCATGGTTATTTTTCTAAGCTTTCGGGATAGGGTTCATTTGTCCAGACTGTCATTTGCATAAAGATGTGTGTGCAGGCAGTTCACGCTTTGCGTTTTGGCTTGTGGAATATACATAATAATGACCACAATAAAACCAATCTAGACACAAATATTCTATGAGATCTGTAGAATATTGAGTAATTTTTCAACCACAAGGGCTAATAGAGTCCTGACCATAAACATTCAGGGGTGAATTCACTAAACAGTTACGCTACTTTTATGTGTTGAATTTCAGCTTATTCACTTGCTACCTGTTATCCAGTTCAACCGGATACTGCTCTGAAATAGAGGTTAAATAAGACAAAGAAAAATCTTTTTTTTAATTTTTTTTTTTTATTTAGTTTAAGAAACGTGACAAATTCTTAAAATGCACTCTTTGGATTCATGTTGCCTTTGAAACACTTTACACCCTGAATACATGTGAGTGCACATCTTTATCAATATTTTTTCTAAAAATAAACAAGTATAAAAAGTATTTTTTACAAATATCATTAGATGATTTATTCATAAATATCAAGAAAAGTGTTTGAGTCACACCACATGACATTTTACAGCCTGTGCCTTGTTATAAAAAGTTAAAATTATCTGATATTTTAAGAGACTTTGACACAGTCATGAGGATCTCCATGTATCTGCTTGTTGGTTGCACCACATGACATTTATTTGGCGAATAAAAGTTTTTCAAATAAGCACTTTTGTAAAAATAATTTTCTTTGGCAATAATAGAAACAAAAGATTCCATCAAACTACTTTTTAGGTTTTATTTTAGAAAATTTCATAATTTGAATTAAAACATTGAGTTATGGTGCTTATACAGGAAAAAATAGTTCTAATCTGGCTTGCAGCATTCTCGTATACTCATCTGCAAATTATTTCCTGTCCTAGGTATTTAAATCTATGGATAAATACGCCACAAAAAGGGACCACAAATGTATAAACTCACTGTAAACAAGGCTTCAATTACTTAGTGAGCAATAGAAAGTGATGTTTGCCTTAGCAAACACCACTAATTAACAACAATTAACAAATTGCAATGTGTGTCCATAAGACTGATCTTACTGATGCAAATGGTCAGCCAGAACACAGAGACAAATAGAAAGAGAAAATATACTTACTTGTGTCCGATCTCATGTGCAATAGTGAAGGCAGAGCCAAGGCCTATATCTTCATTAATACTACAGCTCCTCTCGGGCTCACACATTCCGGCTACGGACGCCAAACCTGGCCACACACACACACAAACACACACACAGATGAGGTCAGGTCAAGGTGTAGAAGTGCTACACTGAGTCACCACCATAAAATGAGATTCTTCACATTAACCTCGAAACCACTGAACTTGAAACTGGTGAAAAGTTTATGCGAAAGTTTTTTTAAATCACCAGGGGGTGGGTCAACACTGACGGCTAGACGATTAAATAAAAAAACAACTGATGTTGTAGCTGGAAAATGTCTAGGCAAGGGGGTTAGATTTATAAATTCTACATCTGGTAACAAGGGACCACCTAGTAATGCAAGCCAGAGCTCGGAATTCAAGAAAACATTTCACTTTGTGCCCCTAAAAATATAGATGTTTTCATTATTCAAGGTTTCAAGAGTCAAAGAAATCATTGTTTTCTTAATCCTGTTTTGTTTGTTTTGTTCCAAATGAGATTTATTTGACAATTTTTGGGTATTAGCACAAAACCGACATAAGCTGAAATTTACTACTGACAGTGTTTTGGTCCCCAGCCTACAGAGACTTGTCTTTTTGAGAGGTTTGTTCTTTAAGTGTTATGTTGCACTGTCATTTTCCTTGCCATAAATAAACAGGCCTGTTATTTAATTCATATGGAATGAAGGAAACATTCAATCTACTCTTGTTTTTATGTTGCAACTTTTGTAGCAAGACACCTGTGTGGCAGGACTGGCATAGGGCACTTAATCTCACAAAACTTTCAAATCTTTCTGTCCACTGACTACATAGGCAACATGACTGATATGAAACATCATAATCATAATTGACTGATTTAAAACACTCTCCATAGACAGCAACTCGTACTGTATGTCATACAAACAACATAATGCGAAGTACACTGGAGACTCAACTCACAATTGATTTAAATAGAGGTTTGGGTTAAGATGTTGATAACCTAAACAACATATTACTCTAATAAACATAAAAAATACACACACACACAAAAAAAATTGGGTAAAATAGTCAGTTTTAATTAGATTAAGCCATTTTAATCTGTATGGATTTGAATAGATCTGAGTTATTTAAAATTAAAGAATAAATTTGAATTAAAGGGTAAGTTCACCCCAAAATGAAAATTCCATCAACATTTACTCACCCTTGTGTTGTTCCAAACCCATAAGACTTTCGTTCATCTTCGGAACACAAATAAAGGCATTTTTAATAAAATCTGAGCCAGTTCTGTACTCTCCATTGATAGCAACTACCACTTTGATGCTTCAAAAAGTTCATAAAGAGATCGTAAAACTAATCCATATGAAATGAGTGGTGTAGTCCAAATTTTCTGAAGAGACATGATCGCTTTATATGATGAACAGATTGAATTTAGGCTTTTATTCACAAATATACATTGATCAGCGAACATAAACAGAAGCTCAACTGTACATGCTTGAGTAACACACAAGAATGAACCTCACCGGTTCTCGCAAGTCAAGCAAGCATGTTTGAGCTTCCATTTACCATAACTGATGTGTGCGTTGATGAAAGTTTATATGTAAATAAAATCCAAAATTAAATCTGTTCAGCGTATAAAGCGGTTGTGTCTCTTCGGGAAATTTGGACTAAACCACTCAATTCATATGGATTAGTTTTACGATCTCTTTATGAACTTTTTGAAGCGTCAAATTTGTAGTTGCGTAGCTGTCAATGGAGCAACAGAAATCACTCAGATTGTATTACAAATATCTTCATTTGTGTTCTGAAGATGAAAGAAAGTCTTACGGGTGTCTCTGATTATTTTTTCCACTGTGCTTGTTCTGGGATTGCCTTCACCACAAATAATTTGGTGGCTTAATTGTGATGAAAATAATGTCAAAAAGACAACAAATACATAAAAAATACAATAGTTCACTCAAAAATTAAAAATTCATATTTCTGGAACAAAAACAGAGAAATTTTGAGAAATTGGTCACTCTTCCACACAATTACAATTAATGAGGTTTTCAAGCATCAAAAAGGATGCAAATGGACCACAAAATTATCATAACAGTAGTTCATATGACTATATTCCATATTTTAGAAGCAATAAGATGTGTAAGGAACAAACCAAAATTTAACTAATAATTCTATTTTAATTGTCCTAAAAAGTCTTAATTTAATATCATGTTTTACAAAACACATCAGATGTTTCTTCCTGACAAAGAAGAAGATGGAGCAAAGATTGAGTCTTCACAGTCTCAAAGCCAGCTGCTTCTGTTAAGGGGAGGGGGTTCCCTTGAAGCTATGAAGTGGGGAAATGGGCTTTTGCGAAATCCAGGTGTCTCTTAGTTCTTTTTTCCCCTCTGTCCAGCCTGGGAGAGTAGAACAATTCTCACCAGATTACATCTGTTGGTGATTGGTGGGAGCAAAACACAAAACCCTAAAGCTAGATGCGTGCAGGACCATCCAAGATCCAAGTAGCTTGGTCTGGCCTCTGATTGGATCAAACATGCAAACATGTGGTGGGTAATTTATCTTTGCAAACTGAAATGAACATGGAGACCTCGGTCCTTTAAAGTTAATATTTCAACAACAGATTCTTGGAAAGGTTTAAAAGTACCTACTTGTGGGGGCTAATAATAGTACTGCACAAGAACTAAAAGAACAAGAAGTAAATGTAAACGTTTTGCATTCATTGTTTTATCACATTCATTAAGAGAGATGTGAGAGCCAATGTTGTTTAGGTTCTTAACATGTCTTGACATGTCTTGAAGTTTGAAAATGCACAGGTTTGTATAAAATTTTAGAGCTATGTTGGAAAATGATCAGTGAATAACTTAAATTCCGGTATGTCCCTCATACATGACTAAGAATATATACTGTACCACAAGTTGTATGGACTCATTTTATGATACTTTTATGCTGTTTTTTTGTTTTGTTTTTTTGTGTTATGGCTTGACACAATATGTTTTTAGTGTATATGGAAAAATGTAAAACATGTATCCCAAGTTCTTAGAAATGCACTCTTTGTATTCATATTGGTTTTATATGGTTTTGAAAAAAAAAAGAAAAAAAATTCTACCATTTTCAAGAAAAGCAGCAATTTAATGATTCTAAAAAAGTAAACAGTAATAACATTTTCCTTACACCTTGCAATACATGAGTGTACTAATCTTAATCATGATTTTCAAAAAAGGTTTTAAATACATTTTTCAAAGTAAAAAGTATGTTTTACAAATATAACGAATGATTTATTCTTAAATATCATTAAGTTTTGTGGAGTCAAATTACATGACATTTTACAGCCTGAACTAACTATGCCATAATTCATATAAAGGTCAAATTATCTGATAATTTAACAGTCTTCCGGCGTCTTTTTTAGATTATTGTTTTCTGCAAGTTGGCTGCACCACATGACATTGTTCGCACCACGTGGGCTTTTTTAAATATTAATAATCAGTTTTATAGGATAAAATAAAATAAAAAATTATTTTAAACTATAAATAACAAGAATTTCATTCTTTTAATAAGTGTTTCTTCATTGATATTAGGACTATCACCTTGACATTTTCTACTTTGCTTCTCCACACATATCAAAAAGAATTTTAATTCAGAAATTAAAACCATGCTCTATTGAAGATGTATTATCTGAATTTTAATGCATTTTTAAACAAACCAACCAACCAACCAACCCCTGGTCCACAGAAAAAAAGAGAAATACAGATTTGAGGTTGAACTACTACTTTAAAGTTGATAATATAACAAAAGAGTACTGGAACGGTCAAACCTGACCTCCCAGTGGGCAAAATATTATTAGAGATATTACATAATAATATGGAATACCAAGGGAGGCTTATGACTGTTTCAGAGCCATCACTCCAACAAAGCACTTCTGGCCTCTTTATCTTCCTTATCCAGAGGCCCAAACAAGAGCGGACATGCAAATCAAAGGCTAATAAGACACCGACTGGAGGCAAGAAGGGTAAGAAAGGAAAGCGATACAGGACGAAAGAGGGCTAGTGGGCCCAGGCTGACTCGAAAGCTCATTGGTGGAGATTGTTTTCCTAAGCCGAGGGTCGCGTTGATATTATCCCCACTCTGCGATGACCCCCAGAGGGCAACACGTTGACCCGAGATCATGACGATGCCTCTGGGTGAGTGGGGGGTGTTGAAGTGGAGATGGAGGTGGAGAAAGAGGAGGGGGACAGCAAGGAAGCAGAGCAGATGCCAGGGCAATTAAAGGGACCCGGGGAATGTGACGAATGCGGTCAATCTGTCAAACCACCCCTGGAGTCACAATATTACTTCCAAGATATACGGTTCAGCCCTGGAGGAGGCTCGTTCAGATAAGACTAGGCTTTGACACTGCCTGCAGACCATTTAGGGGGGAAAAAACGCAAATGTTTGCTTTTTTCTCAGTTATTCCAACTTCTTTAAACATATTAATTCTTCTTTTATCATGTTGTTCTCTGTTATATACTGTATAGTCTAATTTTCTTCACTCCTTTTCTTTTTTGGCTGAACCAGGGGAGGGGTAAACACCTCTGTCCCGTAGCAGACAGAAGTGGGAATGTTAGAAAATGAAACAAGAGACAGCGATGTCTGTAGAGGCAGGCAGGCTTTGAGCCATGTTTGAGCTCAACGTGAGCCAAAGCACCAAACAGCTCAATAAAGACAAGGCAGTGAAGTCTTTCTCAGTAAGCGTGGAGAATTATTTGTTACACCAGTAAAACAAAGCATGTAGCATTTGGCTTTTAGCAGCGTATGTTTAAATCAAAGAATATTTGGTCTTAGGATTCAATTCTGGTACTTACCGAGAGTACCGCAGGGTTTATTCTTATAGGTGCAGATGTCATACCTAAAAGAAAGAAGAAATCAAAAGTGAGGTCTTTAGATGACAGAAATTCATTGTGACTCCATGTGGTAACTTATGAAAAAGACGTGAATGGTGTTTGCCTGTGCAAAACTCGCTGGCTGCTAAGGTTTTCTGGGTAATTGTTTACTGGTTTGAATCCCCTCAAACTTCTATGATATTCTGTCCCCTAGATATGGCCTGGGACACTCCTTCTATATAAGCCCATTTTATCATCTACCTAGTGAAAATCGTAGGTATTAGCACAACACATTAGCACATTTAGGGGTCATGTCCGTGACGCAGATTTTATGGGATTTACGTGTTGAAGTTTAATACTTATTACTACTTTTACTTCTTTTAAGTAAGTTTTAATGCTTAAAACTAAAGTTGTGGTAATATTTACTGCTGCTCTGCAAAATTTCACGGGTGAAATCCAATCATTTCTATTGGAATTTGTCGCATGAGGGCGCAAGATTTCTTCCTGAGGATTTTTTCGAGTTGATCGCATAAATTTGCCACATTGACAAACAGAAAGCAGCTTGGTCTGAAAGTGACTTCTGTGTGAGCTGTGCTTCATGTGTCGCTACACTACTGACAACAGACAATGGCCCTCTTTTGCCCTGCAAAATTTTGCAGAAATTTCGCTAATGTGACCCCACCTTAATGCAATATATTCAAAATATATTACCCACATATTATTGACAGCATCCACTAACTTAACATCTGTTCATGCTTGCCTCATTTTTTTTTTTTTCTTTGTATGTGTTGTTGTTGTTTATTTTGTAACCTAAACTCTTTTTTTTCCCCAATGGGACTTGTCATCAGTCGGCTGACATTTTCGACGGCAGGCCTATATAAAAGAATGCCAAATATTTTCTTATTCCCCAAATGGGGCATTTAACACCTCCTGAAAAATATCACAAGCAGTTTGGTCTGCTGAGTCTGGTCAAAGGCAGGCAGCCAAGCTTTGTTTGACATTGTCCTCAGCGCAGAGGAAAGACGCAGTGCCTGATCTGAATCATATTAAACTATCTTAGAAGCTTTGTGTTTTGCGTCAGGGGCTTGGGGGCGCAGACGTTATGCACGTATTCAGTCAGACTGGTAGTTGGAAAGTTCCTATCGGCCTTCTATTTTGGTGTCGATCTGAAGATATCCATGTGCTTTGTTTACTGTGGCAGCTGAAAAGGCTCAGAGGAGCCAAAAGATCTTTGAATCTGGAAAATCATACTGGAATATTGCAGCCAAAAAAATAAATAATCAAAACAAGGGTTTCTTTGTGCTCATTTGCACAGTTTATAAGCAAGTAAGATGCTTCCTATACAATTTGTATAAATGTGAAAAACGTAAATTCATTGTGAGATCACGCTCATATAAACTCAATTAGATTTTCTTAAGAAAATATGAGTGGTACTTGCTGATGCAAAACATGCTGCCACAATGCTAAGATGTTGTGAGTGGTTGCCAGGGTGTTACTATGCAATTACTAAGGTGTTCTAAGTGGTTGTTGCCCTGTAGCTGTGCAGTTGCTAGGTGGTACCTTACTTAGCCAAGTCAAAAGAGCCTCTCTATGAAAGTCTGGCCACTAGATATTGCTCAGGACCTTTCTTCAGTGTAAGTCTATGGATTTTTTTCATTTATCATTGTAAGTTCCTCAACAAGCTGTGTGATTTGAAGTATCATTTGTGCCATAGTGTTGTGGCATATTATCACAAAAATTAATTTCAACTTGTCCCTCCTGAGGAAACTACAATGGAAGTAAATGGAGCCTATTTGTAAGGGTTTCAATAGTATAGCCACAATAAAATAATGCATCTCTTAATAAATCTCTTATTAACCTTTTCTGTGTAAAGTTATATCCAATTTTATAACTTTGTAACACCTAAACATATAAAATGACTGTAAAAATTGACAAGCTTAAATGCACAGGTTTTAACAGAATAATTAAATGTAAGTGATTTCATACAATCATACATTTCACATTTCTGCATTCAAACCCTCCATAAAATAGCCCCTTTCACTGTATTACATGACTGTAAACTTAATTCTCTTTTTTTTTAAGTTAAATTTTCGATGGTAATCAACATTATACCACAAATACGGTCGACTGAACTTGTACTGAACTCAGTATATTCAGTGCTGTACTCAACCCGCTATAACAGTATTATAGGTTTTGAAAAATATTAATAGTGGTACATGCCTTAGCAACCACAACTTGTAATAAACTATGTAACATTAGCATGACATCAAATTGCTAAAGCTGTATGTATAACCAATACCTTATTAAATGCTTTATCTGTAAGTTTAAATGTAATACCAATGACATGGGTATGACATTAGTATTACAAGGAGAGGGTGACTTATGAGAACATTACCCCATGTCCTCATTTTTCAAAAGGCTTATAAATCATACAGAATGAGTTTTTGTGAGAAAGTAAAAATGTGCACAGTTTTCTGTGATGGGTAGGTTCTGTAGTAGGGGTAGTGTAGGGCGATAGAAAATACGGTTTGTACAGTATAAAAACCATTACGCCTATGGAATGTCCCCACAATTCACAAACACAAACCTGTGTGTGTGTGTGTGTGTGTGTGTGTGTGTGTGTGTAACTGACCCACTGTTTCGCTTGTCTAATTGATGTATATACTGTACTGATAATTCAATAATAATATAAAAGAAATTGCATACATGGCATACACAAGAAATGATGAACAAGATCTCTGCCTTGAAGACGGGCTTTTAATGTATTAGAAAACCGAGGACAATGCAAATTCAATTTTAGTGGCTCCCTCCTCATCCCACGACTCCCCAAGCAGAGCAAACTCCACTAGCATTAGGTACTGTCTCATGAACTTGTGTCGAGAAGCTGACCTCATTTGGACATCGATTTATTTTGATTTAGTTACTTTAATTTCCCTCAGCTCTCGCAATGGATCGTGTTCCAAACAAGCAATATTGCATCCCCCCGTCAAGCTCCGGCCAAAAGTCTAGGACTGGAAAAACATCGCTGAAGAGGTCAGAATGGACCGTCCGTCAGGATGACGTGGTCTTTATCCTGCTAATATTTCTTCCTCATGTACCCGCAGTGGTACTGCAGCAAATGTGGCAAATGCTATCACTCGAAAGCTTCTGTCTAAATAATTACAACTCTGAGCCACCCAATGAGCAGGACAGCTGACCACACGAAACTATCCATATGACCTCTGCTGAATTGAAATTCATTTTTACTACAAATATATGGATATATAATAATGTCTACTATGAGTGCAATGTCATTTCTTAGCTTCTTAACTATCACAATATTACTAAATTTTGTAAACTACAGCAGCTACTGGAATTTTAGTAAACTTTGTAAACTATTGAAATGAACACTTTTAGTAACTGAATTAAGTAAATTAAATAAGCTACCAAAACTATCATACTCTTGTAAACTTCATTAGCTACAAACTTCATAAATTACCAAACTACATAGTGAACGTCACAAAGTGCGGTATATGAGGAATGTTGTATGTTGCTACAATTGTGAAAGTTGTAACTATTTCCAAATTTGACTAAAATTGTCATAAATTGTACTACAATTTAGAATAGTTACAATGTTTACTAAAATTGTGATAGCTACAATAGTTTAGAGCAGTGGTATTCAAATGGTGGACCGCTTAGTTCCATCCAGACCACGGACCAGGGACATAGCTGTGCCATTTTACAGATCAGCGCGTCAAAACAACGGAGCTCTTCACACCACAAGCGCTCAGGGTTGTTTACGGTAATGATCTTTCGCTGCTACATCCTCTAATATTTTTTTTTTCTAGAGCCAAATGAGCTTCATTCAATCCCTTGGCACATTGCTTCTGTCTCCCGCTAAAGACGTAAAGCGCCACATTTAAAGCTACAGATGACGCGGTTATTTTAACAACAGTAGCAGAAACGAGAATGCAGCAAATACAATTATTTCTATCTAACATACAGATGACTCCAACCATTTAGCTAAACCAGGTTTGTGACAAGTTAACACATGGCACCTTTAAACATTTAGTTTTTTTCCCATACATTTAGCAATATTAATCAGCATATTAAGAGCACTGCATAATAAACAATGTTATAATTTGGAAAATGATTTAGAGATAGCAAGGGAAGACAAAAAACTTTGAAATTGCTAGTTAATTTTGTTTTGTCCTCATGATGAGGGATTTGATTATTAGATTATGTACGTTGTTTGTTTTTAGTTATTTTTTAGTTATTACTTTGAGCACAATATAAAAATGGTCCATACTTTTCTTAAGAGGTAAACTCTGCACCCCCTGTATGTTTCCTCAGTCCCAAGGTCTTCTATGTGCCATAGGTGTCTGAAGGTAAATATAAATAAATAAAATAAAAAAATTGCCTGATAAACCATCTGATGTAATCTTTTTATATTCGTATCCAGTTGGAAGAAATATTTACTTTTTTTGATAAATATTGGTAAAAATATTTAGACATCACTGCTTTGACTCTCAGGGCCCAAGATTCTCATCTTCGATGACTATTTTGAGTGTTTAGGATTTTTTTTTTTTTTTTTTACAAAGTACTACGGCTGCCCTGATGGAAATGTATAACTGTTCCAAAAAAGTGTTGTCCGGACCTCCACTTGGACGGAAATATAGAGACCGGACCTATTGGAACTTCAATTGAATACCCCTGGTTTAGAGGTATACTATAAATGGGATTATTGCGTTCATTAACATTTATTACGTTAAAGTTTATTAAAAGTGTGATAGTTTACTAAAATTAAGATAATTTTTAAAAAATTACAAAGTTACTAAAATTGTAATAGTTGCAGCAGTTTACAAAGTTTACTTGAAATGTGATATTATGGTAGATTACATAGTGATATTTTGGCTAAATATTATAGTAAATTTCATAAACAATTGTAACTATCACAATCGTAAACTACAGCAACGGTCACAATTTTAGTAAACTTTATAAACTACTGCAACTTTTGATTTTTTGAAAATTCATAAACTATTGTTACTTTACAGCAAACTCCAAGACAATTTTAGTAAATGTGACTAATAGCATGACAAGTTGCGATGCTCGCTTACACCAAACATAAACAAATAATCACAATTGGCTAGAGAGCTAATGAGTAGAGATATTACATTGTATGGTATGCTGGTGAGTTTACTTTAACAGGCTTTTGAGGAAACATCACTCTGTTTGTTAAGCTCTCCTCCAGGCTATCATTAGTCATATATGAATTCACCCAATATAAATGTCTCCAAATTAAGCACTGCTACGGTCATTAAAATCGCAGGACTGTAGGAGTACTTAATAATACACTAACTGCAAAAAGCTAATCAGCATATTAGCCTTCACGTAAATAGGGCTTATAAATCAGATTTGTTTTTCAAATCCAGTCTTGGACAGACTACACTTTCATTTTACAGCTGATGAAATCTGATCTTTTCATTCATACATTGTAGTTGATGTCTGGTGTATGTCAAATGATTTTCTAATAGAACAGTAGCTGACACTGAAACTTTGCTCATGTCTATCATGACATTTTTCTCATAAGCGTATTTATGCATATAATGGTATGCAGCTGAGTCCAAAAAAAACTCAGACATTCACTACGTACAGTAACTACAAGTCATGTACAAAGTAACTACAATGTTACATAATCCATTACATCAAGAATGTGTCCAGAGTGATGAAAAAATACTTTATTTTTAATAAATAAATAAATAAATTTCATTATTTCTTTCCTTAAAGAAATCCAATCTGAACATTTAGACTGAGACAGATTGCAAACCACATATCATTGTGGTCTGGATCAAGTTTATAAACATGTGGTTTGTCTGTTCAGACTACAAAAAACTAAACAGATTAGAGTTGGAGACACCAAAAAAAATCTGCATGTCTGTATATATAGGTTCCACACATCGACTTGGGATCTAATGAGCATTCTCGGCTTTGGATATAATAGCTATCCATTGTTTTACTTAAACTATTGTTCATTTTCTTGAGCAAAGCCTCAAATAATCAGAACAGATCTCATAAAACAATAGCCGTAGACCCAAAGAATACAATTTGAACTTTGGAGTCATTTATATTTAACTGAAATATGAAATGTCAATTCATCCACCACATGTAGAATAAGACAACACAAGACTCACACAAAGGTTTCCCTCTTTTTCTAAAAGAAAAACTCTCTAACTAAAGTTTAAAGCTGCATTTAATTCAGAATGAAATCCATTTATAGCGGCGAACCAGCAGCATTTGTTTGCCAGACTCAAAACCAGTCTGCCAGAAATTCACAGGACAACAGCTAGTTGTTTACCGCCCGGCTTACTTTGGCAGATATCTGTCTGTTCAGAAGAAATAAATCTAAAATGAAACTTTCTGTAGACTAGCATCAGACACACCGCCTGTTTCAGTTATTTCGAAAAGGTGTTTGGCCTCTACGTGTTTAGCAAAACACTAAGAAGTTAAACAAATTATATGTATAAATAGAAATATCCAGTAACCTCTGCTCAAGGAGTGACGTCTACAGTATCAGCTGACAGCGTCAAGGCTCACACCTGTCCAAACCACACAGTCATGCGTCAGTGAACAGCAATTAACAATGACATTAATAACCAGTTTAGTCTCAGTTGTAAATGACCCACCCAATATATGTTTCCAGTACAAACTGTCAAACTTGAATGCCAAAATGTCAGCTAGCCCTAAAACAAGCCTTTCTTCTCTAATTTAGCTAAATTGAGGAAGTTAGTAAAAAAAAAAAAATGTAAAATTGCAGAGCTGTCTGCCATTTAACAGACTGATCGCCCACAAACTAATCACTGAAACAAACTACTGTAAGACGTTTTTGGCTTCTGGATAAATATGAATTACGGCAGGGTTTTAACAAGGGTGTGTGTTTAACAACATGGACTGAAATAAAAAAGACAACCTCCAGTCAACAAAATCAATAAAAACAATTTTCAACAAGATGTTGACATGTTTAGTTTGCTGGGGTTTCATGGAAGCAATTGTAATGACAATTCCAGGTGATGGTGGTTTAAACATTAGTTCTTAAAGGGGTTATTATGCCCTTTTACAGTCTTGATTTTGTTTTTGGGGTCTACTAGAACAGGTTTTCATGCTTGAATGTTAAAAAAGACACACTATTTTCCACATATTTTACATTGTTGCAGCACCTCTCTTCCATCTGTCAGTAACGCTCTGTTTAGTTCCTGTCTCTATGAAGCTTCTCCTGAAAAGTGCAATGTGCTCTGATTGGTCGGCTGGACCAGTGTGTTGTGATTGGTCAACCGCTTTCAATGTGTTTGGAAAATGTCACGCCCCTTACCATAACCACGAGTTACAACTAACTCACTCAACCAGGCCTCGCCCCTTTATTTTGCGTACGATTAAGTAGGAATTAATTAAATGAAGAATATTGTGATGTGTTTGTTTCTGCAAGAAAACCCAAGATTACAGTGGAGGCACACACTGATAATAAGTTCCTTTGTGCTATATAACTTTGCAGACCTTTTTCATGCTTAAACAGCAACATTACACAAATTCAACAGACAATGAAAATGTAAAAAAATTAATGGAAAGGTAACAATACTAACCTAATCTATCAAATATTGGCTAAATGAATGTTTGTCATCAAACATGATTTTAAACAGATGAAGTGTTGGTGACCAAGTAGGTTGTGTTTCTGGATCAACATCTTGGCTCTGGAAGAACATTCCTTTCAAACAAACATAGTTCTAACCATATTCCCAACCTCAATCATTAACTACCCCTAAAATCAGATGGAATTAATAGTAACCGACCTTGTAATGAGAACAGCATTGTCGTGATGGGCAATCCCATTCTCTGGGATACTGTTTCCATCTCCCTGATGAGAAAGAATGGATTTCTGCCATTTACAGAAGCTGTCTAGAGATTTGTCTGCATGGTGGTTTATCTCCAAGTTGGGCTGCAACACAGAACACCAATGTAACATATCAAACTTTGTTTGAGATGACACAATCTGACCCACAGCACGTTGAAATGAAGTCACAATATAACAAAGGACACTTCAGTTTGTTTAATTATTATTTTATATAATATATTATATATATTATTTGGCTGGTACAATGTGAATTGTAGCTCTAATGACATCATCTTTGTGGTAGTTGGATCTTTTGGTTGGTTTCCCAGTCTGAGAAGAGTTATTTGACTCTTCCAAGAACAAAAAAAACGAAAAAAAAACATAGACAAACGCCCTGGCTCTCTCATTTAAGACATTAACGTGAAATCTTTTACAAAGTTTCCCTGAGGGACAATGTCTAGGCATATCTGTTCGAATAACTTTTATCTTTAAAAGTGGTCAGACGATTCATGATTCTATCTGTCTTATTCAGGCCAATAAAACAGCAGACTACTGTGAGGTGTGATTCTAAGCTTCTAAAAATACTATGAGCTCACACTCATTTAATGCTAACGCAGACAAAAGACAAGAACGATGAATAGTAAGCATGTGCGTGAGACTAGGGAGAAAATGTCACCTAGCCTAATCTTGGGAAGTACTGCTGAAAAACAATGACCTTTTGAAAAACCAAATTGCAGCTGTAAACTGTTTAAACGGTTTGTTTTTGTAGATCAATGCAAAAAAAAAAAAAAAAAAAAAGCATCACCATTAAAGGGATAGTTCACCCCAAAATATAAAAATTTGGTTATCATTTACTCATTCTCATGTCATTCCAAACCTGTATGACTTTCTTTTTTCTGTGGAACACAAAAATGTATCATTGTTTTTTGTCCATACAATGAAAGTCAATCGGGTCCAAAAACAATATTGGACCCCACTGATTTTCAAACAGATGAACGTAAAAAATATAATCTTTTGTGTTCCAAAGAAGAAAGTAAGTCGTACGAACAAAATGAATTTTGAATTTTAAACAATGACAGAATTGTCATTTTGGGTGAACTATCCCTTTAAGACTTCTGAATCACATTAACATTAAAACTTTTGCATCACATTAAAACACTGACCTGATCTTCTGTCAGAACAATCAGTCGGGTTACAATAATGTTCACAACGTTTCCAAGACTGGCATCACGGTAAAGTTTGGCAACCTGACCTCCAGAAAAGAAGAAAAGACACAAAGTCAGCCAAATGCTGTTCGAGTTCTTCCGACGTACCCTTAAAAAGGAATGAAACATGCATTTGAGACAAACACGCATGAGAAAAGTAGGACCAAACTTACAATATTCATTACGGACAGGATGTAGTGCTCGATGTCTTTGCGACCGTGGTAGCCAACCATCATTTTGTCCGCCACCACTAGGGTCTCCACAAAGCGTTCAGAACTGACGGAACGGCGCTGGCGGTGGCTACTCGTCGAGCTGTCGCCGCCCGAGACTGGGTAAGGTGGGGTTGCTTCAGGATTGGTATCGTAGCAGGGTGTCCTGTTTATTGTGAGGTCTAGAGAAAACAATTTTTTTTATCAAAAAGAGATTTATTAGCAGTTCAGTTTTTAGTAAAATGAGATTCAGCTGAACTTTAGATTAGATCTTCACTCAACATTCATGCCGAGGCTGTTTGCAGAGACTTCCAGCCAAACCTGAACCACTGACCATCATTTCCTAAACTGCTATCTATAGCTGTTTATGTCACAATGTGGCCAAATGGAGGTTTACCAACCTGAAACACCACAGCTGAACTCCTCGCTTGGCTTTTGTGGAGAAGGAATGGAAGTCTTTTTATAAATAACATGTGGTTGTCCTTCGTGGTTGACATCACTGAAATTTCTGGATATATTTTTTAATGGCTCTATTAAATATTGCTCATCCTCTGTGGTTATGACACCATGCTTGATAAGAAAAGAGAAAATGATAGGTTACTCAAAAAGCAGAGAGGAAAAGCAAGAAAACACGTTCATTGACAACCTTTGAAATATTCCATCTGCAATATCAAGGACAAGGTTGTAAAATAATGCATTTTAATGTATGTATCACATGCTTATCGTCTCTACAAATAGTCTCTTAAGTTCACGCTGTTAAAACACATACCAGAACACAGATAATTATAACTCATATTATTTCAAGTAATTCATATCATTCAGCATTGCAAGCAAATGCTAAAACATGCCACAATACAAATCAATGAGATAAATCACTCAAAACCACCAATTACATAAAGAACAACGCCGTAATTACCTGGACAGGAACCAAAGCACACAGATCTGTGCCCTTGAACACCCCCAATTTAACATAAATTCAAAAAGTGCCTCAAAAATGTGTTTGTAGGAAAAAAGGAGAAAAAAAAAAAAAAAAGCTCTGGCATGTTCTCCAAGTCTGTAAAACTCCACAATGAGACCAATTAAATCTTTACAAAGAAATAGCAAACGCTGCACACACAAAACAAAAGCGCAGTTGATATAAGCCGTATGCTGTGTGATGCACAGCGAAAACTGCTGAAGCATTCAAAGGATTGTTTCCATTTTTGGTTTCAATAAAATGACTGAGGCAATGCAGAGATCTCAATTTATGAAGTAAGGTGAGCCAGTACTTTTGGCTTCAACAATAATAAAATAACATTTTAGCATCATTGCAACCGTCTCATTCTCCATTCTAACTAAAGGGGAATTATGGTAAAAAGCTAATATTACAGACCCGATAAAGCAGAGATGATTGGACTTTCTCATGTACTACAAACTAAAGCTTTACTGTCAGTTATCTGGTTGATTTTGCGTTTACTTTCAGAATGAGTTTTGATCCCAGCCATTGGGAAAGATCAAGCTTACATGAGTTCAGTTGTGATGCATGATATTAGATTAATTGACTGGTTGGGGTCATATAGGACTCTCTTATGTGGCCAAAAACGTGAAATGGAAAGATAGATGCCTGGTATGTCCTAAAACAATCTCAATTAAGATCTATTGACAGCATTTGTGAATAAAAAGAATTGACTCTTGTCCCTTAGTTTGTAAAAAAAATAAAAATAAAAAAGCTCAACATTATGTTTACAACAAGTCACTTACAATGGAAGTATATGGGGCAAAACAATAGACCAGAATAAATGTTACAGTTTTTGATATTTTAGTCTAAAGACAAAACAAAAGTGTTAACATAGAGCAGGACTTTTCAACCTTTACAGACACAGGGAACTTAGCCAATAGACCATCAATATGAAACAACCATCCCTCTGCAATGTCTTTTCTCATAGATTTTCATAGTAAGTGCATTACTGTAAAAAATGTTTTTGCTTGTTTTTGCTGGTTAGCCTGTTAGGTCAGCAGATAGCCCCTCCAGGTAGATGCTGTAACTACACCATTTTCTGTGAGCAAAGAGCCTCCTTTTCCATTGATGACCATTTAAAAGTAGCTGTACATTTTGACGAATATAATTTTCATTCTATTATACAGACCTATAAAGCCAAAACACAGTAACTGAATATGGGAATTTTTTTTCTCACGAAAAGTGTAATTGAGCCAAAACTGTCCGTCACAGGACTGATCAAAGGCCCTGTTTACACCTGGTAAAACGCATCTTAATACCAGGTGTTAACAGGGCCACAGTCTAAGGCAGGGATAGGCAACATCAGTCCTGGGCTAAATCCGAAAACTGGAAGATGCTGCCTTCAGAGGACACATTTCAAGGTAGGAAGGCATCAAGGCATTGAATCCAATGTTAGCTTCACTTCCTGTTTCCTGAGATACCTTAATCTGATCGATTTTTGAAGGCAGCACAGATATCCCACAATCCTGCGCATTCCATTCTTTGACAGTTGAGCTAGAAAAATAAAGATGGTGTCCGAAAGTTGCGTTTGCTGGTCAGTTTGTGTGTAAATGTACGTTTTTGACCAACATTTTCCACTTTTGATGTAATTTCTAGCGAGAAATTACTACTGTAGTAATTAAATATTTGTTTAGTTCTCACCAAAGCTCACGCTATTTTGCTGTAGATCATTAAATTGTTACACTGCCTCAGAGGTCTGTCTGAAATCATCAATCGTGAGATGCCTTCATGCACAGACGCTGCATTACAAGTCATTGCCTGATAAGGCAGCGAGGCAACAAGTCAGCTGCCTAGGATTTCGGATGCAGCCCTGGAGTGCCGCTGTCCTGCAGAGCTTAGCTCCAACCATAATCAAACACACCTAAACAAGCTAATCATTGTCTTCAGGATTACTAAGGCTACAGGCAGGTGAGTTTTTCTTATTCAGGGTTGGAGCTAAACTCTGCAGGAGAGCGGCACTCCAGGACGGAAGTTGCCTATCCCTGGTCTAAGGTCACGTTTACACCTGGTATTAATATGCGTTTTGGTCAATCGGATCACAAGTAGACGAGGGAGACATTCCCATTTACACCTAGTATTTCTGTCCACTACCACTTCTGTCCTGATTTCTTCGAGGGGAGGGTCTGTGGGTAAATGTATGTTTTTTTTTTCAGATCTTTCGATCTAATGGACAAAATAAGCTCCAAACGTTTTAGACCCTGTTTACACCTGTATGATTTATTGTGGTGACCAACACCATGTCACAAATGCTGCTGAGAGATCCTGAGGTGTATTGAAACTGGTCTAAATCATTATTTTGTTAATCTTTTGCAATATCTAACTGAGGGGTTCAGGTAAAACTCTCTACAGGCTTGCTATTTACTGAACTCCTGAAACTATAGGTCTGCAGAGTAGTTTAGAGAGAAGGTTTTGTGTTTGCACGCAGACACAGTGACTGCAGGAAATGCCTCAGGACCAGCAGAGCCACTCTAAATTCTCATAGATTTATGCGAGGGTGCTGCTGATACCAGGGTGGAATCTAATATCGAGGCCTGTCCTCCCACATGAACACACCAGTTTAAGGTAATTGCACAGGGCCGGCGCTCTTGAGAATTTTCCCCTCAGTCTCTCGTCAAGTTAAAAACACAACATGCACAAATTCTATCTAGGTTCAAGTGTTGGGAAAGTTACTTTAAAATTGAATCTTGCCAAGATACAAGCTACTCATAATTTAAAGTATTTAAACTACAGTAAAGCTACCATTTGGAAAAGTAGATAAAGGTAACTTAAGGTAGCTGTGTTAAAGCTAAAGTTCACAATTTGTTGTTCTAAACCTGTATTACGTTCTTTGGAACACAAAAGATGATCTTTTGAAAAAAATGTCTGAATGTTTTTTATTTGTCCATGCAGTGGAAGTCAC
This sequence comes from Ctenopharyngodon idella, assembly GCF_019924925.1. Classification (NCBI taxonomy): domain Eukaryota; kingdom Metazoa; phylum Chordata; class Actinopteri; order Cypriniformes; family Xenocyprididae; genus Ctenopharyngodon; species Ctenopharyngodon idella. The sequence goes on along the minus strand of NC_067229.1, from coordinate 28,494,430 downwards.
ACAATATGCGTTTATCTGAATTTTTTCAGAAAAAAAAAGATGCAAAATGTCATGCAAAGACTCTTTTCTTTTTGAAGTGACCATCCAGAATCCAGAAACAGATTTTATACATGCTATTTGACAGTAGGGATGTGCGCAATGACTAACTTCATTAACGTTTAAACAAAAATTTTGCGACCAACTAGTCGACTAGTCCCATTTCTCTAAACACGCCGTGAGTGAAAACGAATGCATACAATCTGAGGTGAAATGAAATGATTTTGTTTTCCACTCCAGATATACACTTTTCAAAATAATATATTAATTTTAAAATGTAACATTAACATGACGGTAATTTAAAGGTGCAGTGTGTAAATTTTAGCGGCATCTAGCAGTAACCCTCCCTTTCGGAGAAGCTATGGTGGCTAAAACAAAGACAAAAATGTCATTGTCTGAGACAGCAGAGTAGCCAGTCAAGCAATGAGGTTTCTTCTTACTTCTAACAAAGAACGGTCTATGCTTCTAATAAACCAGACGACTACTACTACTACTACTTCTTTGTGCGTATTCAACGTAGTGACGATGCAAGCTGCCTCTAAAAACACCAACGAACATAGTGACGAAATGCACTCTGTAGAGCAGTTTGTCCATTTAGGGTTACTGTAGAAACATGCCGGCGCAAAATGACGACTTGACATGGAGGGGGGACCCGCGGTGTATGTAGATAGAAATGGCTCATTCTAAGGTAATAAATACATAACGGTTCATTATGTAAGGTCTTTATACACCTCTCAAAACAGTTATGTATATTGTATTGCATTTCTGTCAATAGATCCTCCTAAATTTTATACATTGCACCTTTAAACGTAGCCTTTGTAAAATATTAAATGTGAAAAAAAAAAAGGAAAAAAAAGTAAAATGACTAGAATTTCCGAGTTGAATAGCAGCAGCAGTATCGTTTAATCAACTTGTCGAACAGTCTTGCACATCCCTACTTGACAGGGGCATTCAAAACATTTTTTTTATTGCCTTAACATGCTAAGCTGTTAAGCTGTGTAGCATTAAAAGCATTTTAGTTGTTAGTAGTTACAGAAGTTAGTTGTCAAGGCAATTTGAAATGTCACACTAGTTTATACTAGTCAGAGCCATGATCTAATATTACGATAATCACATTGCATCACAGAAAGCCATGTTTCACAGCAACCGTGTAGAGTGCGGTTTAGTCAAGCAACGTCAAAGTCCCCTCCAGATGAAATGCTCAGTGTGGGATAGGAATCAGCTGGCAACGGGCTTGCAGGTGCAGGAGGGATTCAAGCCCGATGCAGAGAGATAGCTAAGCTAATATTTTGCTGTCACTCAGCAGTCACTTAACAGTGAGCAGAAGCAGCCGTGTACACAGAGACAGGGACATAGATAAGAACTCTGGCAGCAACACACACGAGGTGCTTTAAGCTCTCTCTCTCTTCTCTCTCTATCTTTCGTGTTAGTCACACATGAGGCATGAGTTTCTTGAAGCTGCCTAAGCTTTATTAATGTAATGTAGACACGCTGACTCATTCTGGACGCTGGCCTGAAGCTCTGGAGTTAAACTGCTGAGCAAGACATTGACATGGACAATGAGCTGCATTTTTCAATGTCAAAATCCTGTCTCCCATCTGAGATTAATAGGCTTAATAGACAACTACAAAGAAGCCATTTGTAGGTTGATTCTCAAGAAAGGGAATCAGCTTCCCTGCACAGCAACATTGACTCAACCAATGCTGTGAGTGTTGGGAGGGACTATCGGTTTGTCCAACCAATAGCAGAGTGTTTAGGAAACCTGTTTGACAACAACCTTTACTTTTGCAGAATTACACACTTCGGCTATAACTAGATTTTTGCTACGCAGTTATTAAGATCGTTCTCAGACTATTCAGAGTCATTGCAATGCGGTTACTTTTTCTAAGGCATTGTGAGTGGTTGCTGTGTGCAAAGTAAAGCATTTTTCACCTATTTCTTTGCCAGATGAAGATCATAAGTCGATCACTAAAAGTAATAGCACATATTCTCATGGTTTAGAAATATTCATCCACAGTAAGGACAGCATATCAGTCACATTAAAAAGGCTAAGTCAGCAAATAAGGGGGCCTTTGAGGAAGTAAACACTTCAGCTGAATATCTTTAGATATGTGGGCAATAAAATGCAATGCATATTCCACATGTCATTGGCCAGCATGCTTTCATATCCCTGTGTGAATGTACAATTTCCAATCTGTTCTTTTATGCAGAAAACAGTGTGCCTTTTCCTGAGGTATTTTGGAGAAAAACAGCATACTTACCTTCTCATACACCCAAAAGCATGAAGATGTTTTAAAATCTGTTGTACTCACCAAGCCTTTGCAGTTGCTCAATGCCACTTTTGTAGTGCTATATTGATCCAGTAGATATCCAGCATAGTGGCAGTTATCGACCACTGAATGCTGCCAGTCTAGTCCGTCTTTGCCCCAGTACTCTACTGTGAAATGTTTAGAAACCAGATTGGGGTTGAGTGTCAGGTTCAGGTGAAAGTGCTTGCCGTAGGCTGAGAGTTTGTAAAAAAGCCTGGTCTCAGTGTGGTCCAGCTCAGCCTGGTCCAGCCCACGTCGCCGCCGACCGGGCCTGTAATGTTTCACAGTGTAACTCATGAACTGGCCCCTCTCGTTCACCCGCACTGGTACTGTTAGCTGATAGTGCTCCAGCGTGGATAGGAATTCCGCTTTTTGTTTTGGGGAATAAAGTGAAGCAGATAACAGTGAGCAAAACAAAGGAGAGGGTAATCATAGGAAACCAAAAATCAACAAGCAATTTCAGTATTGTATGAGGCAGGTGTGCTCAGAGTAAGGTTTAATTGCTCAGAGGTTGATCTTTCACAGCTCAGAAGACTGAGTTTCAGTTACATTTTAATTCTAGTAGCAACTTTGTTTCTAATGTTTCTCTTACAAATCCTTAAGAGCAGTGTTTCTCAACTGGTAGGTCATGACCCAAAAGTGGGTCACAAGTCGTTTTTGGGTGGTCAGAGAGTGTGTAGTCAAAGAAACAACAACAACAAAAAAACATAATTAATTTTTTTTTTTTTTTTTTTTGAAAGACGTGCATGAATGCTGTTGACTTTTTGCAAAGGCTTTGATCTTCTGTTAGACCGAACACGCTTTTCCATTCCACTGCGCTGCTATTCCATAGTTTCTATGTAAACATTCTAGATGGACGCATTTGTGTCATATATTACCTGCGTGTTTGTAGACTTTTTGTTATTTCCTGTCATGTGTTTTGCTTTGTAGTTCTTTGTAGTTTTTCAAGTTCATTAGTTCCCCAGGTGTTTCCCATTAACCTCGCCCCCTCGTTATGGTTCAGTGGTACGGTTCAGTTCAGTGCAGTACAGTACGATTAGGGATGGTAAACTCTGATCCGGCTTGCGTTTCCACCGCCAACAGTACCCTTACTTGATAGGTGTGGTGTATGCTGGAAAGTAGCGATCCACATCATTCTCATGTGAAGAAGGTGACAGTAAACAACAATAGAGGACATACAGTAGCTTTGTTTGAGCAAAGGCTGAAGGCTGCAAGGAAAAACAGCCAAAAATTACCCACTGTGTTGCAACGGTATTGTGTTGTCATTCCCCTTGTAGCACGTGCAAGTGACGATTCTCTGTCAACCAATCAACATTCTGCAGTGAGTGTAGCTCCACCCTTTTGGTACTATTGTGCTAGGTACCTCAATGAAAGAGTCCCAAAAAAGTGTTACGGTACGGTTCAGAATTAGGGTACCATTCACAACTTCTGACAATGGAAACGGCAAAAATCGTATACCGTACTGTACTGTACTGAACCATACCGCTCGGTGGAAATGAGCCATTAGATCTGCTTCCCTGCCTGCTGATTCCACACCCATTATTACAGTTTGACCATTGTGCTTGTGTCTTTTGCAGTGTATTGGGCATGACACGTTATTCTAAAAATTAGGTGTAAAAAAAGTTAACCTTTAAAAAAACGTCTCTAGACCTTGCAGGGTTTTTTTCCATTCCACTAACCTGCATCTTGAGTTGTCCTGTTTTAGTATATGCTGGCAGATGAGGATATATGTCAGTGTCATTATTCTCTCATTATTTTTGTAACTAGTTAGGGCCAGTTCACACAAAATGCGTTTTTGCAGTCAAAATTAAGAGCATACAGTGTCATAGTTACAGTGTCAATTACCAAAACTGCTAAAAAGTACCAAAAAATTACGTAAGTGGTATGTCGTGTGTTAGCTGGGAAGGATTTGCATGGTATGATGTTCATTCTATTCATCAGGATCAGTGTCCATTTGTTTTATTAACAGTTCATGTTAGTATTGTGTATTAACCATGGTAACTCTAGTTTCTGTAACCCTAATCCAAAATACCACCAATTCTATATTTTTGATGACTGTGGGGGCTCATACCAACTTACTATCTAGTTTGGGACTGCTGCCTTACCTATAATACTGTTTATTCATCAGTGTTAGTGAAATTCTTACAATGTATGTGAAGCTTATATTAAGTAAAGTGGCACAGTACTTGTGTGTTGTCAACCATTTTTTGAGAAATAAATTTGCTTGGTTTAAATTCCTAAAAATTTGGATTGCGGCCATGGATTAATGGCCATGGGAAAATGTGGGTCCCACAGCCAAAGCAGTTGAGAACCACTGCTTTAGAGAAATAAAAATGGACATAAATTAATGTGGATATTATAGCTAAAGTAGTTTGGTCTTTGAATAATTTGATGAGAAATGTTGAATTTATTTTTAATTCTCTTAAATGTTTCTCCTTCACAGCAGAGATATTCACAGGGAGCAAATGGAGACTTTTGTATTAGACTTCTGCTTCTCGGATTTCTCTCCCGGTAATCTCACATGTTGCCTCTTGTCGTTTCAGAGTAGATCAACTATGTCTCAAACTAGGGTCAGGTTTGAGTAGTTAAAAGTCAAAGGTCTTAATTTGAACTCATGAACATTTTCAAATTCCTCTTAATGTTTTTCAAGAGCAACACCTGAGACAAAGGTGTTAAGATGACTTAAAAGGAAGCATACCTGATGTCCTGATGCTCTTTTGATATTTAAGACGAAAGGTGAGATTGCTGAGGGGGCTTTCTCAGGAGAAAAAATTAGAAATAGAAATCGCAAGCAAAAATCTCCATTTGCTCTCTATTTTGTCTTACAAATGTCTAAGAGAAACAAATGACATATTAAAAGAGATATTTTACTAGTGTGTTCATATAATACAGAAAAAAAAAGTCACAAATGAGTTTTATTTGTTTCTACTAGGCATAGACATCAGTACGTTGGCTTCTCTGATTTTTCTCCTGCAGAGTTTCTGAGGAGATCTCAAAAATGTCTCAGTCTGTGTTTAGATCTGCCCGATATAAAAGTCAAAGATCTCAAAATGAACTCAAACATTGCTTAAGAAATTCTTCAAAGATCAAATCATTGGAATTATGCTACTTACATATATTTTATAACTCCTGTCTTCGCTGTACAGTATGTCAATGAATGTCTCATTTCTCTAAATGAACTTTAGAAGAAGCATCTGAGACAAGCTTGATATTTTATGTGAAAACATAACTGAGCAATAAAAGTTTTCTCTGGGTAGAGCTGAAAGTGTCTTAATGACATCACTGTAAGCAGAAATGAGTTTTGGCTTGTCTAGAGAATTTTTCAGAACTGGTATGATATCAGCTGTTACAACTACAGTCATCACTTTCTGTTAAACTTACCTTGAGAGTTGTATGAAAGGATCTGAGCTTCAGCAGCGGCCAAGACCAGGCTAAATATCCAAGTCAGCGTCTTCCAAAAAATTTCCATAATTTAGGGAAGATCTGACATGGGTGTGGGGGTAGGGGGGTTGGGGGAGGCTACAAGTGGATTAAAGCGATATGATCAATCCAGCTTCGCACCATAACATATCCGTGACAAGCATCCTCGATACATTCGAATCTCAGTTCACACTTAATCCCAGGTTTAAACGTCTTCCTAAAGGTGAAGTCTCTAGGAAGGACTTGTGCCTGCACCTTTGTCAGCCATGAGCTGGGCAAGAATCCATAAGAACTCTCTTCATGTTATTCCAGAGCAGCGGATCTATATTAGGAGCTTGTCCTGAATGATCCATTTGTTTGCCTGGAAATGAATGAGAGTGGGAAAAAAAACTTGTCAGTGGACAATTGCCAGTTTCTAATCTTACAAAATGTTCCTAAAAGTTGACTGAACACAATTTTTCAACTGCGTCTTATCAAACATCAAGAGCAGATTGCAATTCCGCAGCTGTAACATCTGGACTTGAACAGGTTTGATCACACACACACACACACACACACACACACACACATAATGATGAGCTCATAGGTGTTGAGTGGGATGCCGTAACTTCAGGTTATCATTTTCACACCTGCACTTGACTATTAGCTGCCCTGCCTGTTTCCGATTCAAGGCATGAAAACCTGTTGCAAGTAACATGACTGGTGGATGATCAGACTGAAGTTTCACCAACCAGTTTGAGTTTTGCAAGCTTTTTGATGTGTTAATGGATTCACAAGTATTTCTTTAATGTACAAAGTATGAAATAAAGTGTCATCTGCACTCAAATGCTGCTAAAGCTTTTTCAGAACTAACTCAAGTTTTCTGAGCCATTTTTTGCACAAGTTTTGCAGTACTATCATGGTCTCAAGCTGGATGTATCAGTTCTCAAGTTCACACAGGTGTCCTATCAGAGAAACCACAGGTGCAGAACATGATCCACTAACAACTGACATCCAGAAAGTGTCAAAATATTTTCATTTTGAGCAGCATATTTCTATTTTATTATTATTATTATTATTACTTAAATGATTATTTCTGACACAAAGTGCCACTTTTTAAAGTGTGGATTAAAGGGATAGTTCACACAAAAATGAATATTCTGTCAACATTTACTAACACTCATGTTGTTCCAAACTGGTATGCATTTTTTAGAAGAAGATATTTTGAAGAATGCTGGTAACCAGTTTTGGTGACCACTGAATTCCACTGTATGGACAAAAATACAATGAGAAATTTCCCAAAACATCATTTTTTTTATGTTCCCTAGAAGAAAGTCATACAGTTTTAGAACGGCTTGAGGATCAATCTGTCTGTCTGTCTGTCTCTCTCTCTGTCTATCTATCTATCATAATAAGCACAAGCATGACTGTATTACAGTACCATTGCTAGACTCAACGTTTCATAGCTCTATGTGATAATAGTAAAAGCAACACAAGAAGTAACTCACCGGATGAACATCAGATCAAATGCCGGCTTTTCTGTAGAACATCCAGCAGTAGAGTCGTCCAGTTCCAACAGATATATCCTATAGGTCACCTCCTTTTGCGTGTATTTCTTACTATCGCAGCAGAAGCGGCAACTGTGCAGACGAACATTCATGAGTTTAATGAAGCGGCTTCTTCCAGACAGCAGCTCGAGTCTAAAACGTGTCTGACCCAGACAGCTGGCAACTGCCCAACACTATTACACTGACCGCTGAAATAAAAACACACAAGCCCAGTGAGAAGACTACAAATGTGTACCAAGGGACTTTTTTTTTCTTTTTTATTGTTTGATGAAGTATCTTTCATTAATGTTGTCGTTTGAGGTAAGCAGTCACAAAGTGTTACTATTAAAAACAGACTCCGTCATATTGTCATGCATTGATATTTTCTATGCAAACTCCACTGGGAATGACCAGACTATCCTGTCTGAAAGACCGTAAGAAATGATAGTTACCGTCTTCATCTTTTTTTGTAGAACACATGCAGACGGTAGAAATCTTCATTTGAATCCACTTCAGTGCATTCTTCAGCAAATCTCTCGTTTCCATTCAAGCCATTCTCTACCTCTCATGCCAACAAATGTAGTTGTGTCCTTGTACAGGAACAAAAAAAGCTCTTCATGAACTCACTGCATCAGCAATGCAATGAAAAAGGCTGGGGAAAAAACTCCATCTTCAAAATATGAAAAAGTTGTAGAATAAGTTTGTGTAACTCAGCTCATGTTTAACTGTTTAAGTTTCCAGCGTGTGTGATGGCTTATTGTTTGGTCTCGTGATCTTTGATTCACCAGAGATGAATAATAACAGTAATGCACATTGAACCGGTGCGCATGCAGTACAGCAGAGCTGATGAGAGACTTGCAGCCTTTAATACTGAAGCCGGATCTGAGCCAGCACTCAAACTCAAACACTGGCAGCACGAGAGAGACGGGGAGGGTCGACATGACGTCATTGCAGATGTGCCTTCCCGGTGCGCGCTCATTCGGATCATCAGGTGAAAAGTGCACGCAAGAAGCCGGTAACAATACGAACTTTCAATGAATGATTGATAACAGACATTTTTATGCTTAACATTCAAACCTATCAAGAACACGTCGGAGGAATATAACAATTTTTAAGTCATATTCCGAGTCATATGTAGCCTAATTTTAAAAAGAAAAATTGCTTACGACATTCACAATAAATGACAATTAACCACATTTCACAATAAAAAGAAAAAACGACTGTCATTTATAGTTAGGTAGCCTATAGCTTAGTCCAATAGACTTGGGTTAGGTTTGTAAAGTTGAGCCTGATTCATTTTTGAACGTTTTTTTATATATAGCCTATAAGTTTTGCTATATGGTGATGTTTTATTCGCAGTGAATGACAATAAAAGCAAAATCATGATTAACTTAAGTGCAGGTGTCTTCTTTTTCCAGACATAGCCTAATACAACAGTGGCACACGGAGACAATAAATCTACATCAGAAATAAATAAATGCATATTAATATCATTATCTATATATATATATAAAAAATGTAATATAAAAATATATAGTCTAGTGTTTGGAAGAAAAGGACTGGTATTTCATGTGCATTTAGATGTTTGTACGCTGATAGAGAATTATTGCTTAGTTTGCAGCGCCGCCGCGTGGTGATTATGTGATAGCGCACTGATTTACTGGATTAATACAAAACTATTATATCAAATAATAAGGGAATAAGGTATATGCAATGCAATAAGGGAAAGGTTCATAGGAATGATTCTGCTTCATTTAATGATCTTGATCTGTGTAAAGTGCTCTTGCCACTCCATAGGCCAATCAATATTTTTAGTACTTAGATGGGGGAAAACACCTTGAGGTGTGTGTGTGCTTATTTTTATAATTTATGAGGACACAAATTTGTATAATGACATGGGTATTACACTGGTATTACAGTGTAAACATGTTTTATGAGGACATTTCATGAGTCCTCATATTTAAAATAGCTTTAAAAACATACTAAACAATGTTTTATTAAAAATGTAAAAATGCAGAATGTTTTCTGTGATGGGTAGGTTTAGGGGTAGGGGTAGTGTATAGTGTAACATATTTCAAGCAAAATCGAAGAACGAACTTGTGTGACATCATTTAGAACAAAATTAGGCCAAAACAAAGTTTGTTTGGAATTTATTTTGGGAATTTAAAATGGCTTACCAAAGCTAACTTTCCAGAAAGTTTAGTCTAAACTTCTCATAATAACATAAAATTCTTTAATGTCATGTTTTGCCCCATTGCTGTCAAATGAACTAAAATCGAAAGCACGATAAGGCTTTAGTCCTTATCAAATCGCAAAAGACTGCAATTTAATTAAGTATGTCTGTTTACTCTGAGTGTATCAAAATCAAGTGCTCACTTTGCTCACGCACGCCATCAGCTGATCCGGTGTTTTCTCGGTTCACAGTGAATGAATGCAGTGAGTGAACTCCATCCATCTCTGCATGTGCTGTGGGTCTTGCAATTGGGGACGTAGTGGACACCAGTTTTCACATTTGTATAGTTTCCAACATTTTTGTGTGAAAATTACAGCATTTCACTAGATTTGTAATGAGAAGCGTTTGTAGACCTTTCACTCAAACGTTAGTTTACCATCTAAATAAAAGCAAGGCTTTATCTCTTCCAAGTGTAGAAATTACTATTGTATTGTATTTTCCCTACTGTAGCATTAAATAATATGCTTATGAAACATTCATTTATTTTACAGTGCATTTGTTTTACAATATGTTCTATTACTGTCATAGGAGGAATAATAATAATTTTTATTATATTCTAATTGGTAGAATGGGGGTTCAGGGATGCAAAGACCGGGCAACCATGAGAGGAACCTCTGGACAGGCCAACATGATTTCCATTAGGTATTCTCCACATCTGTGACCTGAAACAAAAACAAAAAGAAGGGTTACTGTCTAAATACATCACACACACACAGTACTACAGATTTGACTAGACAACTTGAACTTAAATCTGAATCAAAATCTTCAAAATGTAGAACCTTAAACCAGTTATAGGGAATGGCCTTGTCCAGCTGAAGCCACTGCTTTGTGTTACCTTGCAGGCAAGAGCAAATTAAATTTCAGCATTCTGTGCAGGAAGACGAGGCAGATGTCTTTGGTGTATGGGGACAGAAGCCAATGAATTGGCAGCATTCTGTGCAAAAGATGGGAGAGATGTCTGATTATTACCTTAAACTTCATACCTGCTCTCTTTGATTAAGAGTCAAATTACTGCATTATCCACATGACTGTCTTTTGTTATTTTGTTCTGTTCTGAATGATTAAGAATTACATTTAGGCCCGATTGCTGTCATAAAAATCTTACCTTGTGACAAGCCATGTTTGTTCCAGAGGTTCTTCTTGGGCATGTACAGGTTGTGTCTCCCTGGATAGTCCGTACATCAATGCGGGTTATGCATTGGTGTGTGGGGACAGGGAGTTCTGGAGCTGGGGCGGCCCATCCGGTCCTTGGGTGCTGATTTTTGCTTAATTAAATGAGTAATTAAAGTACTTGAACCAGTTGTGGAGACTGATATTTTCCAATTCAATTCTCTGGGTCAGTTTCCAGGCAAGAGCAAAGTAGTTTGCAGCAAGATGGGTGAGATGTCTGATTATTACTTTAAACTTTGTTCTAGGGATGTCAATTTACACAAATTCCCATGATCGATTGTCATTTAAATTAACAATCATTTAATCAATTAATCGTTAACCGTAATAGCCAACAGCATGACAAGGTTTTGTAAAGGAACGCCATGTTCCTCACCAAATGAATGAGAAGGGTTTTAGTTTAAATAAAGGGCTAGTATGATTGTAAAATGAGTCTATGTGATTGATCATTTAATTAAATTACTTATTTAATAATCAAATATAACGACTAATACAACGTGTCACCAACGCCGCCTCAGATGCATGCTATTCAGTGGATGCGTTCTTCCTGGAGCAACGTGCTGAAACACGACAACGAAACCCAATGAATTCACAGCGATTTATTACAATAGTGTTCTCATTATAATGTTATGTAATATAACAGTCCCGATCATAGATATTATTAGTCGTGGGTGCATTGCTGTTTGAGCTGCATGCGCTGAAGCGCTGAATAAATATTATATGAGAATAAATTCTATATGAGATATACAAAATAAACATAATATTACAGTTTTCATTACTAATGATATCTGCACAAAATGATGCGAATGCACAAGTGATCTTGAACTAAGTTACGTGATAGTCAGAATGTGTAACTCCTGTTGTGGATGCGCTCTTCACACAGCAACTAAAGCCAAATAATTCACAGCGTTTTGTTACAATATTGTGCTCTTTATAATGTTATGTAATATGTCCCAATCATAGTTATTATTAGTCGTGCAGTTTGCTGTTTGAGCTGCACAGATGATCACCAGCGCTCTTTACTACTGCGTTAATTCTTAACCAAATGCACCCTATATGAGATTAATCAGAAATATACAAAATAAACATATTATTACAAATTATATTACACAAACTTATATTCATGAAGGTGTACTTGTCACGTTTTGAGTTTGATTGTTCGTGTTTAGAGTTTCTTGATCTGTGTTTCTGTTCGTTGTTTGAGGTCTAAGCTGGTTTTCTTGTTCTGTTAATTAGTTCTGTCCTTTGCCTTTTTGTTTCCATGTGTCTGATTTGATTAGAGTTTGAGTTCAGGTGTGTCTTGTTAATTAGCTGCTCAGTTCACTGTGTATTTAAGCCCTGTGTTTAGTTCAGTTCAGTTGTCTGTTATTGTCACGTTTACCCAGTTGTTCTGTTCCTGTTTTATAGTTAAGAGTGGTTTGTTTGTAGTTCTTTTGTTAAATAAACCTTTTACTGCTGCAATTGGATCCTGTCTCTACTTACCCTGCAACCAGCGTGTAACAGTACTATCCTATCCCCTAACGTAAAATAGTCCCAAATATAACTCTGGTGCCCTCGCTTAATTTTTCCTCATGTCTGCTTTACGTGTTTCGCGGTTGAGCAGCAAGTATGCGCACGACCTTGCTTAATCGACGATTGATAAGTTTTATCGACTAAAATTTTTATAGACAATTAATCGATCTAAATTCTAAGCATGTAGAGCATTGTCTAACAATTTAAACAGGTCTGAGAGGTCAAAAGCTCTAAATAGTGAATATAAGATACACCAAGGAGAGTGAGACAAGTGTAAGACAGGGCAAGAACAATTTGTTAAAAAGATATTAATAAGTAAATAAGTGATACCTTAAGGCCATCTGTCAAGCGAATCCCCGCATAAACACTTCCAAAGCCTCCTTCACTCAGCTTCATGCTGATTTCATAGCTGCATGAACTGATGTCTGTTCAAATAAAAATAGGAGTTGATATGATCAAAGATAGACATATTGATATGAGCAAAGACATTAAATGAAATGTTTGTCTATATTGTGTTATGTTGGAGTCATGACAGTCAATTTACCAATAATCTCATAATCCTCCAATTGACTCAACTGAGGTGATACAGTGTCCTCTGTCGGTCTGACTGATGCATGGGGGATGTCGACTCTACAATCTGATGTGACAGACAGGAGCTGATGTGGTATGAGCTAGAACTTGAGGGATATCAACTCTACAGTCTGATATCACACAGACTGGAACTTGAGGGACGTCGACACAACAGTCAGCCGCATCAAAGAGTGAAGCCGATGTGGTACTGACTGGACCTTGAGGGACATCGACTCTACAGTCTGAAATGACACAGACAGGAACTTGGGGGGTGTCCGTACTACAGTCTGCCACTCCACAGACTGGAACTTGAGGGACATTGACTCTATAGTCATCCACATCATGGACTAGAACTCTATAGTCGGATGTGGCATAGACTGTAGCTTGGGGGATGTCAACACTCAAGTCAGTCGCAACACAGATTGGAGTTTGGAGGGTGTTGTCATTAAAGCCGGAGAGGACGTCAGCACAGATCTCCGATTAAATCTTGGAAGACGTCATCACTCCACTCGTACTTGACTTCAGTATGACCAGGTCCCTCTGCAATGGGGAGGACTTCAGGCTCACTGGTACTGGTGACATGCTGAGAAGTCTGATCTCAAGAGGGAAATAATATCAACCAAAAGATGGTTTTAATGAAATCCTATTAATAAAAGATTGCATAACCATATATATTATTGAATACTTATATTATAATTATAGTGTTTCCCGCATTGACAATTTTGAGGCGGCCACCTCTGTCAAATTTTGTGCCAGCTTCAGCTGTCGACAAAACTCAGACAGGCAGTCACATGCTCAGAAACCCCTTTTCTACCGACACGGTTCATTAGCGGGTTTCTGGCCTGTGTCCATTCTTGAATCGTTCCTCTCATTTCCACAGCAGAAAAGGCTGTTTCGGGCCAGAAAGATTGGTTCAACTCTGGCCCTAAAACTATAAGATCAGGGGTAGGGGGTCCCCAGGATGGGTTTGAGAACCACTGCTCTAGATCACCTGCAGTTTGAAGTAGCACACCTAATTGCTGACTCATTCCTCAATTCCCCTTGACCAGACACTTTCCCTGCGTTCCATTCGGAAGTGCTCATCCCTATGCCCTAATCCCTTCAAACTCTTTTTTTGGAATGCACTTCAGCGTCACTTCGGTTTGGAACAACCCTTTCAATATGGCGGCCATGATTGTTTTCACTCCGAAGTGCCCTTCAGAGGGCGATATATCCCGTTTGGAACGCACCGTATGATTGCACTTACTGACTGATTTGGAAGACCTCGCCAGTTAGCCCTAACTTAAATAGCAGCAGTCATGGATGCCCCTGATGTTCAGCCTAGAGATTTGGCCAGTTTTGATAGGTTTGCATTTCAAATCCAAGCTCTTGCTCTACTACTTCATCTGCCAGTATATGCCTCGCTCTTCATAGCTCTGCTGCCGCCATGTTTCCAACACCTGGCCCTGCCTTGACGCAATGATTGACAGGGCGGGGCAGGGACGTGATCGGATCGAAATGCATTTTCAAATCCACATTGAATTTTGCTACATTCATTGCGGGACATTTAATGAAAATGCAATCGCAAGTGTCTTAACTGTGAGTGTAAATGCAATTAAGAAAAATAACATTTAACCCTTTGAGCGGTACGGTCCCACATATGATATTTTTATTTCTGTGCCCCTGGGCGTACAGTCCCACATATGGGAATTTTATTTCTGTGCCCCTGGGCATACGGTCCCACATAAGGGATTTAGAACGTTCAGCGACTTCACATAACTGCCAGATTCAAACTGTGCTTTCGCGCTTTGGCTGCGAGACGGACGCGCTCAGCTCTTGTCATATATCACAGTTATGCAGTATTTTCAGCCACATAATGTTTTTTTTTTTTTTTTTTTAAGGTTTCTGACATTTAAATACGCATAAGCACCAGTAAAACAATACATTTAGAGTTTATAAAATACACACTGATGTCAGACATCAGTAGAAGCAGCAATAACAATCCATTCAAATATAATTTGCCGACTTTTATTCATAACAGACACACATAATGGGGTTAAGTAACTATAAAGTTTACTCTATTATTCTTCCAGTTCACCAGCCACTTACTTGCATATATTTTGGGAGAAATTGATGAATTCACATCCTGTAAATCCGACTGACAGGACTCTGCGAACTGCGGAGCAAACTAAGATGGCGGCGCCCATCTCGCGATAAAGATCATTAATAAAGGTTTTTAAACGACAAAACACACTCACTTACACATATTTGAGAATCGGAATATCAGATAGTTGATGACATGGTAAGCAAGTTTGTGAATATTTTAAATAAAAAAGGAAAAACAAAATAATAGCGATCCATCTGTCATTCAGTGTTATTGTGGCTGCGTTCAGTGTACACGCATGACGCATGGGTTAAATGATCGTTTTGCTACAATTTTTGCTTGAACATGTTAAACCTGTATAACCATTTCTGTAATACATTTTCATTTTGCAACTTATAAGGCATTAAAATATATGTTTAAATTATACTGTAATGTCCGAAGAACGACAGACAAGGGAGGCTTCGTTCTGAACTTTTAATCGGAACGCAGAACAACTGCAACACAAGCGCATCAGACTAACTCTGCTTACATTCATAACTCTGCTTCTCTTCCGGGCTTATTAACTTCCTGCATTAACCTTAGAACTGCAGGTGCAAAATAAAACAGCAATTTCAAAACAATTATAAAGATTTTGTGCGCTACAATATTAGGGGTGTAAGAAAATATCGATACACATGAATATCGCGATATTATGTTTGGCGATACTGTATCGATTCTCAAAAACACTTTATCGATATTTATTTATTTATTTAGATCCAAGATTCGTGGCTTTGTGTTCGGTTTAAACCACAGACTGTATAAACCCAACCGCTAGATGTCAGTGTTATCTCAGAACGTAAAGTGACGCGTAGCCGGAGAAGCGCAAGGTGCATCGCTAACGTTAGCATTAGCAAACCCAGCTCACAAGACGATGGAATTATTCCATTGTCTTTGGAATAATTCCATTGTCTTTTGAGAATCGATACAGAGCTGAAGTGTGTGTGCTCATTTTGGCTTCAACTATAAAACACCCACTAAGGAGATCGACAAGAGTCAGTTGTTTGCAAAATAGGCCATGTTAAAATCCAAAACTCGGGAAACGCATTGAATCTGAGAGCTCACTTAATATCCCGATGCTGAGAGAGGCGTTCGATAGAATATGTAGTATGTACTGCACGCTCTCCTCTCGGTAACAAAATAAACACACAACAAAAATGACAGCGGTGACAGAATTAAGAAAGCATCTGATCATAGCGATGTGAATATGTTTGCGCCAGCTCTGTTCAGCAATTCAGTGAAGTCACGTTTATTTAAATAGCACTTTATACATTAGACTGCTTTATAAAGCAAGCAGCTTTACAGTATTAAATATAAAACAAACAGATATTCAGTCATGAAATGGACTATGCACTAGTTGTTAAATAGTTTAGAAATTAAAAACTGCTATACCGTGAACTTTTAAAACATATACACCTAAAGAATCCTGCAGTCACTTTACTGTTTTCCCTTAGATTGCATAAAATAGTGATTAGTGATATAAATGCAAATGATACTGCATTGATTAAATAAAATAAAGTTGTTTGTAAGGTTTTATGCATATGGTGGTGTGTTCTTTATGACCGTTTTTTCTAAAATTACATCCTTTTTAAAAAAACAAACAAAAAAAAAAAACAAGGAATATCGCAATATATCGCCTTTCTTACAGTATCGCAATACATCACAATATATCGTATCGTAACCCCTGTATCGTATCGCCAGATTCTTGGCAATACACAGCCCTATACAATATATGTTACTGTAGGAAATAGCAAATGTGAATTGTATTATTGAATTTGAATGATCATTTTGCTCCAAACGTTGTACATATGGTATGGAAAATGTAAATTTAAATACAGAAATGCATTGCCATTTTGCATATTACATTTCAAATTGAATATTGCTACACATAAGCTTCCCTAGCTGAATAATGTTCTTCGTGTAGTTACCCTGTGCGCGGTCTTGTCTGGACTTGTGATTCTCCCATCCTGTAGACGGCAGTGTGTGATAGGAGAGACGTTTGGTACGTTAAAACCATCATCGAGGAAGAAACATAACTTTAATTTGAAAATGGCGTCTGACGTGAGCCGTGATGGTTCTGAAAATAAACGCAAACTAGACGAAGATGAAGATGAAGGTGAAGGGGAATGGGTTGGGCCTCTGCCCAATGAGGCAACACAAACAAAAAAGAAAAAAGGTAGGCTTACGTTAAATTGGCTTCTATTACTGTCCCTAAACCGAGTGAGCTGCCTACAGTAAATTACACATAGTCCTAGACAGCATTTTTTGGGCATTAAAGTCGCCTGTATTATGTCTAGATTGGCAGTTAATAAAGTTTTGAGCAACAATCTATGCTAGACAGCCGTTTCTGTAAAAGCTTGCGTGTCTTGTGTTTTCATAGCAGCTAAATGATTTCATTTTACAGTTTTGTTCACATTGAGATGTTTTATTAATGGACCATATGTCTTCTGCTGCAGTTCTTGAGTATGAAAGATTGTACCTGGACAATTTACCCTCTGCCTCCATGTATGAAAGAAGTTACATGCATAGAGATGTTATAACACACATTGTTTGCTCCAAGTAAGTTTTCTCCACCTCAGAATATTTGACTAGTAAATCATTAATATATTAGCAAGGATTTTTTTCTGCAAGCCTGGTCAGGCCAGTAGTTAAGATTTCTACTTGCATTGCCCGCATTAGTCCCACCAAAAAAAAAATGTATTAAATGATTTTGATTTTATGAATGTAAATCTACGTTTTTATATATACAATATAATTGTACATTTCTGACTTACATTGTATTTTCTTTTGTAAATTGTAAATGATTTAATGTTTATTTAAAATGATATATATCATTATTATTTTAACACACATTTTTATAGCTTGAAATTCCACTGTTATTTTAATTATACAAGAAACTCCAAAACTCAAAAAAGCCAGCTAGGTAATTTTACCTAATTAACAAGTTTTTAAAAAAAAAACAACAACAAGCAAAATGTACAACCTTTATGTAACAGAAAACCATATGTTTAAGATCACAAGCTGTAAAAATGCATTAACACAATAAAAAATAAATAAATAAATTGTATGATATAGTGCTGACCCAATATGGACAAGCGACAGAAACTGTCTCTCGCTGGCCCTGGTCAAGCGGGCTTCCTTATTGCTGAGCCCTGGAACTTATATTTAAATCAACACTCAAGTGCATTTTTTTGACATGTACTGTTTATTATTTTCTACCACTCTAGAACAGATTTTATCATAACAGCAAGTCAAGATGGGCATGTGAAATTCTGGAAGAAGAAGGAAGATGAGGGCATAGAGTTTGTCAAGCACTTCCGCAGCCATTTGGGTAGGTTTCTGTTACTACACCGATCCGGTGAGCAGCACCCTAGAAACCACTTTCAGTGCCTTTAGTCTAGCATTGTGGTAGTGTGTTTTTCTTTCAGAAAATGTATAAAAATATTATGTGTAAATAATCTGGCTGCATTTGTCTCTGGTGTGTAGGTGTGATCGAGTGTATTTCTGTGAGTGCGGAGGGTGCGCTTTTCTGCTCTGTGGGTGATGATCAGGCGATGAAAGTTTTTGATGTCGTCAACTTTGACATGATCAACATGCTCAAACTCGGGTAAAATCTTGCTCCTCTGTGTGTGCAATTTTTTTTTTTTTTGTTTGTTTGTTTTTATACTCTGGTGTTCATTTAGTCAAGTCACCTTTATTTATATGGCGCTTTATACAATACAGATTGTTTCAAAGCAGCTTTACAGTGATAACAGGAAAATGATTCAATGATGCAAACAATTTAGGCTCTACAGCAGCTTTAAAAGAAAATAGTGTCATTGTTCAGCTGAAGTCAGTTCTGTATTGATTCAGTTCTGTTGTAAAGATCATCAATTATTAAATTAGTTCATTTCATCTATAAAGCAGTTCTGCAGAAAACAGTGATGTTGTTGTCTAGCTCAGTTCAGTTCAGTTCCAATAGTGTCAGTGCAGTCAAATCAATAATATTGCTGAATATTAAGTGTCCAAAACTAAGCAATCCAGAGGCGACATTAGCAACTAAGGAACCTAAACTCCATCAGGTGATCGAATGGAGAAATAAACAATGGCTTGGGTCACACTTGTTGTCCTTGGCAGTCAAAAAACAACAACTGAAGATTAGTGTAATTATTTTTAAATTTTAAATATTTTAAATTAAGCCAGGAGTAGATCTTAATCTAGAATAGTTAATCATGGCCTAAAGAATGGCTTTTTGAAACACAGATTAAGTACAAATTACTAACACCAGGGCTGTGAAGTCCTGAACTAAAACAAACAAGATTAATTTAAAACAAACTGCTGATCTGAATTACCATGACCAAAGTTGCCTATAAAACATGAAATGAACCAGGAAAAGCTTAAAATTGTATGGAATTAAGAAGCAAATCCAAGGAAAACAATGGCAGAAGGAAAAAGACTGCAATCAAAAAACTTCACTGAACAAGAGAAAACTCTCTTAAAGCAAATAGCAAAGCAAACCTGCCAGCTAAAAGAAAGAATGCCTGGAAAACTATTTGTAATTAATTAAATGCAAATGAACACACATCTACAAGACCAATACAATAACTTAAGGTAAAAGCCATCAGCTTTATTACCTTACTGTTTTGTAAAAGCTGTGGGTTGTTACATTACAGTAGTTATTCAATACATATGTTGTGTAAGAAAAAAAAAAAAAATGCTGCTGACACCCAAAGAGAGAGGTTTAAGACTGGCGGAGGACCTTCAAATAAAGATACTGACCAATTGGATGAATTACTGGCAGGAATAATTGAGAGCCAGCAACCTTCGGAGAACATAATAGATGATGACCATGATTTCCTGGAGGAAGACAAGAGCTACTCCAGGACTAAATTGAGGCTTAAATTAAACCTATAGGAGGCAGGTTTAACTTCCGATCAATGTTGTTTGCACACCTGGAGTAGCTCTGATCTTTCTCCAGGAAATCGGCTTATTAAACTCTGGTCTACACTAAGTATAGGACTTTTTGAAACCATGACAGATAAAACCGATTTCAGTTAATCTGGTTTAAAAGGCTATTTTAGTCTCTGTTTGGGAAACTGCCCCAATATGTTGTATTTTGAGTGAATTTCATGGTACTAGACAATATTCACATCTAAATTATGCATTACTTCTATATAAAATAATGCAATTATTAGAAGAAATATTTCATATTTTATTCATTTCGATTAATACTGTTTTTTAAAAAATATAGCAAAGGTATTAAAAATCCAATGTATCAAAGGCAGATTGGGGTCTTCTGGTGGGAGTAAATCATTTGTGTGTATACATACATACATACATGCACACAGTTATTTATATATATATATATATATATATATATATATATATATATATATATATATATATATATATATATATATATATATATATATATACAGGTGCTGGTCATATAATTAGAATATCATCAAAAAGTTGATTTATTTCACTAATTCCATTCAAAAAGTGAAACTTTTATATTATATTCATTCATTACACACAGACTGATATATTTCAAATGTTTATTTCTTTTAATTTTGATGATTATTACTGACAACTAAGGAAAATCCCAAATTCAGTATCTCAGAAAATTAGAATATTGTGAAAAGGTTCAATATTGAAGACACCTGGTGCCACCCTCTAATCAGCTAATTAACTCAAAACACCTGCAAAGGCCTTTTAATGGTCTCTCAGTCTAGTTCTGTAGGCTACACAATCATGGGGAAGACTGCTGACTTGACAGTTGTCCAAAAGACGACCATTGACACCTTGCACAAGGAGGGCAAGACACAAAAGGTCATTGCAAAAGAGGTTGGCTGTTCACAGAGCTCTGTGTCCAAGCACATTAATAGAGAGGCGAAGGGAAGGAAAAGATGTGGTAGAAAAAAAGTGTACAAGCAATAGGGATAACCGCACCCTGGAGAGGATTGTGAAACAAAACCCATTCAAAAATGTGTGGGAGATTCACAAAGAGTGGACTGCAGCTGGAGTCAGTGCTTCAAGAACCACTACGCACAGACATATGCAAGACATGGGTTTCAGCTGTCGCATTCCTTGTGTCAAGCCACTCTTGAACAACAGACAGCGTCAGAAGCGTCTCGCCTGGGCTAAAGACAAAAAGGACTGGACTGCTGCTGAGTGGTCCAAAGTTATGTTCTCTGATGAAAGTAAATTTTGCATTTCCTTTGGAAATCAGGGTCCCAGAGTCTGGAGGAAGAGAGGAGAGGCACACAATCCACGTTGCTTGAGGTCCAGTGTAAAGTTTCCACAGTCAGTGATGGTTCGGGGTGCCATGTCATCTGCTGGTGTTGGTCCACTGTGTTTTCTGAGGTCCAAGGTCAACGCAGCCGTATACCAGGAAGTTTTAGAGCACTTCATGCTTCCTGCTGCTGACCAACTTTATGGAAATGCAGATTTCATTTTCCAACAGGACTTGGCACCTGCACACAGTGCCAAAGCTACCAGTACCTGGTTTAAGGACCATGGTATCCCTGTTCTTAATTGGCCAGCAAACTCGCCTGACCTTAACCCCATAGAAAATCTATGGGGTATTGTGAAGAGGAAGATGCGATATGCCAGACCCAACAATGCAGAAGAGCTGAAGGCCACTATCAGAGCAACCTGGGCTCTTATAACACCTGAGCAGTGCCACAGACTGATCGACTCCATGCCACGCCGCATTGCTGCAGCAATTCAGGCAAAAGGAGCCCCAACTAAGTATTGAGTGCTGTACATGCTCATACTTTTCATGTTCATACTTTTCAGTTGGGCAAGATTTCTAAAAATCCTTTCTTTGTATTGGTCTTAAGTAATATTCTAATTTTCTGAGATACTGAATTTGGGATTTTCCTTAGTTGTCAGTTATAATCATCATATTTCAAATGTTTATTTCTTTTAATTTTATCAGTCTGTGTGTAATGAATGAATATAATATACAAGTTTCACTTTTTGAATGGAATTAGTGAAATCAACTTTTTGATGATATTCTAATTATATGACCAGCACCTGTGTGTGTGTGTGTATATATATATATATACACACACACACATACTTTATCATTACTGATTTGTAGATCGTATCACCACAAATTTTTTCATTTCTCATTCATTTCCAAAGCTCACATGTGATTATTTTTTAAAGACCTTTAGTCTTTTAGAATTGTCCACAATTTTTTGTGTATTTATATAGCAAGTTCTACAAAAGTCACCAAGTTTCATGCTATTCTGAAGAAGTAAAAAATTCAAAACATACTTTTTTTTTTTTTTTTTTCCCAGTTAAAATTGACCAAAGGCCACCAGAAGGTTAAGAAAGTTTTTATTTATTTTTTTCAGCTTCCACCCAGGCCAGTGCGAATGGATATATAATCCAGGTGATGCCATCTCCACAGTAGCCTGCTCTGAGAAATCCACAGGCAAGATTTTTGTATACGACGGACGTGGAAGTAATCAACCCCTGCACACGTTTGAAAAGATGCACACCGCGCCACTGTCTCAGATCCGTCTGAATCCGAAATATCGCGTCATAGTGTCGGCTGATAAATCGGGAATGTTAGAATACTGGACGGGGCTCCCGAGCGAATTCAAATTTCCACGGCAAGTGGATTGGGAGTTCAAGACAGACACAGACTTGTACGAGTTTGCCAAAAGCAGAACATATCCCACCAGCCTGGTGTTCTCCCAAGATGGAAAGAAAATGGCCACCATCGCCGTTGACCGCAAAGTGAGGATTTTCCGTTTCCTCACTGGGAAGCTGATGAGGGTGTTTGACGAATCATTAACCGTAAGTTAGTGTTTTATATTTATAATAATCATATGTTCACAGATTTCAAGGGTTCACAAATGCACATTGGAAAAACTTTGAGTAAGAATTTGTCTTCTCTGTGCAATGGCAGATGTTCACGGAGCTCCAGCAGATGAGGCAGCAGTTGCCCGATATGGAGTTTGGCCGCAGAATGGCGGTGGAGCGAGAGCTGGAGAAGGTGGACGGCATCCGACTGACCAACGTCATCTTCGATGAGACTGGGCACTTTGTGCTTTATGGTACCATGCTGGGCATTAAAGTCATAAATGTGGAGACTAACAGGTAGAGAATACACAGTACACAATGAAATGCATTTCTTCTATGATGAGCATATTTGTCTTTTTTTTTTTTTTTTTTTTTTATATATATAAATTCATTTTGATATTTTTTGGGGGGAGGCATAAAGGCTACTTTGAAACTGTCAGTCCAATTCTAATTATTTGTGTATCCGATTGGAATCTGATATAAATTCTCAATGTCCATATTGTGTATCGCAACTGTTCAGATCCGATTTGTGTGTCCCGTGGCGCTCTTTTGTTTTCCGGAATATCTGAAACGGATTTCCAGTAATGCAATGTGAATACGATTTCAAACCACATGAATGTAGCTTAAAACTGATTTGTAAATTTTTTTTTTTTTTTTTTTTGCTGTTCACACTTGCTAAATATGATTAGATTCCAATCGTATATGCACAAAAATTTGATTTGGACAGTCTAAATGAGGCTTAAGTCAAATCTGTCAAGGTGGTACTGTCCTGATATCATAATGAAGAAAAAGCCTTAATTAAAATAATTTATTTAAAAGTTCTTCAAAAGAAAATCTTAAGTTATTTGGTATCTTTTTTTTTTTTTTTTTTTATAGTTTCTTAAAAAATATTTGAACAAACTGATTATTAAGAAGCTAAGCTAAGATGACAGCATTCGTCTACATTAAATCAATACATGAGCCATTCTGAAAGTGTTTTACTGTGTCTCTGTGTGAACTGTTTTTTTCTGTCAAGGTGTGTGCGGATCCTGGGCAAACTGGAGAACATTCGTGTGGTGCAGTTGAGTCTGTTTCAGGGAGTAGCCAAGGCCATGCAGGCAGCACCAACTATTGAGATGAAGGCCTCCGACAACCCAGCGCTGCAGAGCTCTGATCCAGACCCCACCATCTTCTGCACCGCCTTCAAGAAGAACCGCTTCTACATGGTGTGATTCCAAAACCCCATTGCATTTCCGATGCTATCCTGAAGCTTTGGTTTCTGTATATATTATTATAGTGATTTATTTTTAGGTTACTATAGTGATTTCTATATGTCTTACTATAGGGCTTTTCACACTTGAACTAGGGTCTTTGTAAACCCTGGGTAAACAGAATCCTGTGTTATCTTGTGCTGCGTTCATGCCATGTTGTTTTTACCATAATTACAAGATTACAACATGACATTCTTTTTTTGAGCTGTTAACGTCCTCAGACTCGGAATTATGCGTTTCTATGGCAATGTTATCAACTCCAAAATCAATCTGCTGCGGTCATGTGGTACAAGTCAGAGCTCTCGGACAATTCAGTTTACAAGCTGTAATTACAAGTTCTGTTACAAGGACACAAACACTTTTTACAAGTCGGAATCTTATAATTATGGTAATTCCAACATATGGCGTGAATGCACCTTTGCTTCATGTTTCACACTGCTCATAATTTACTCGGGGTCAAATGGTTCAAAAATGAGATTTCTGTCATTAATTACTCACCCTCGTGTTGTTCCAAACCCGTAAGACCTTCGTTCATCTTCAGAACACAAATTAAGATATTTTTGATGAAATCCAAGAGGTTTTTTTGTCCCCCATAAAATTCAACGTCCAGAAAGGTACTAAAGACATTGTTAAAATAGTCAACGTGACTACAGTGGTTCAACCTTAATGTTATGAAGCAACGAGAATACTTTTGTGCGCAAAAACAAAAATAACAATTTTATTCAAGTTTGTCTTCCCTGTCATTCTCCTACGCTGTTTACGCTCAGCACTTCCAGGTTCTACGTCAGAACGCCGGCTCAGTATTGGCCAACACTGTTCACGTGAGCAGCACGATGTATGCGTGTGATGCTGACGCAGGAGCTGGCCAATAATGAGTTCTGACGTAGAACCTGGAAGCGCTGAACGTAAACAAGAGTAGGAGAATTATAGGGGAGGGTCGAATTTGTTGAATAAAGTCGGTTTTTTTTTTTTTTTTTTTTTTTTTTTACGCACAAAAAGTATTCTCATCACTTGTGGGGTTTAGAACAACGATAACTCCGGGTTAAGTGCAGTGTGAAAAGCCCTTATGTTACTTTCGATTGGTGTCCAGAAGAATCTAGTCTCTTTAATACTGTATTTTGTTTTTGAACAGTTTACAAAGAGAGAGCCGGAGGACACCAAGAGTGCTGATTCTGACCGTGATATCTTTAATGAGAAGCCATCTAAAGAGGAAGTGATGGCAGCCACACAGGCAGAAGGGCCAAAAAGAGTGTCAGACAGTGCCATTATTCACACCACAATGGGCGACATTCACATCAAACTCTTTCCTGTGGAGTATGTTTTGTTTTTGTTTTGTTTTTTGGCATTTGACAGAAGTTTAGTCTGAGACAGTGGTATGTTTATTTATTTTTTTGCTTCTCAGGTGCCCCAAAACAGTGGAGAACTTCTGCGTCCACAGCAGGAACAGTTATTACAACGGCCACATATTCCATCGCGTCATCAAGGTATAAGCACCTGTAGAGTGTTTAGATGTGTGCCTAAGGATTTGAATGTTTGGATGTGAGTTGAATTGGTGGCTTCTTGTGTGTAGGGCTTCATGATCCAGACGGGAGATCCGACGGGCACGGGTATGGGTGGAGAAAGCATCTGGGGTGGGGAGTTTGAGGACGAGTTCCATGCCACGCTGAGGCATGACAGACCCTACACCCTCAGCATGGCCAACGCAGGACCAGGAACCAATGGGTCGCAGTTTTTCATCACTGTTGTCCCAACTGTAAGACCATCATATTATTTTTATTTTATTTATTTATTTATTTATTTATTTTCAAATTTTGGGTTGTTGACAAATAACATGGGCTTTTTTAATGAAACATAAAGATTTAGGGTATACACTACCATTTAAAAGTTTGGGGTAGGTAAAATTTTTAATGTTTTTGAAAGAAGTTTCTTATACTCACCAGGACTGCATTTATTTGATCATAAAGTAAAACTGTAATATTGTGAAATATTACTATTTAAAATAAGTTTTCTGTTTGAATACATTTTAAATTGTAATTTATTCCTGTGATCAAAGCTGAATATTCATTACTCCAGTCTTCAGTGTCACATGATCCTTCAGAAATCATTCTAATATGCTGATTTGATGAAACATTTATTATCAGTGTTAAAAACGGTTGTGCTGCTTCATATTTTTGTGGAAACCATGATAAAAAATTTCACTGAGGAATAAAAAGTTCAAAAGAACAGCATTTATTTAAAATAGAAATCTTTTGCAACATTATAAATGTCTTTAAAGTCACTTGATCAATTTAATGCATTGTTGCTTAATAAAAGTAATAACTTCTTTAAAAAAAAAAAAAACTGACCCCAATATTTTGAACGGTACATGTGTAAGAGAAAGTGTAAATTTTTAGGGGTTATTTTTGTTGTTGTTATCTTAATAGGACTCTGTATTAATACACATTTCCCAATTTTATTGATTTACATGCTCTCGATTAATTAAATTAAATTCTGATTTTGATTTGGGTGTATTTCAGTTACAATGTCAGAAACAAATACCGATACAGTCCTCAAAAAAAAAAAAAAAAAATCTATTATAACGTGTTAAATTATTGTAGAATTAAACTCCTGTGCACTTCAGCTATAATGTACTGCTGTACTTGTACACAATTTTGTTTTATGTATTTTATTAAAATATTCCATCAAGTAATGATAATTTGATGTTAATTCAGTGTTGCCATCATACTAATTCAGATGGCAACACCTAAGTTGATGAATCTTTTTAAATGATTCAGTAAAAGAACTGGTTCATAAGACTCATTTATTTATTTATTTCACGCCTACATTGGTTGCACTGTTTTTGATTCACTTAAAAAAGGTTTATAAAAGATTTGTTTGTGGAAGAATAAGACTACACTGATCAGGCTGTGTATTGCATTTAGTATGACTTCTTTTGCAGCTGAGACAGGAAATCAATAATGAAGTTGTTCAAATGAATATTAAAAGGTTAGTTCACTCAAATGAAATTTGTCATTAAGTACTCGCCCTCATCTTGTTCTACACCCATAAGACCTTCGTTCATCTTCGTAACAGAAATTAAGATATTTTTGATGAAATCTGCGAGGTATATGACTCGTCCATAGGCCGCAATTTAACCACCACTTTCAAGGTCCAGAAAGGTACTAAAGACATTGTTAAAACAGTCGACATGACTGCAGTGGTTCAACCTTAATGTTATGAAGCAACACGAATGCTTTTTGTGCGCAAAAACTAAACAAAAATAACGACTTTATTCAACAATATCTTCTCTTCGGTGTCATTCTCATATGTTGCTTACGTTCAGCGCTTCCAGTTTCTACGTCAGAATTCATTATTGGCCAGCTCCTGCGTCAACATCACACGAATGCATTGTGCTGCTCACATGTGCATGTGCACATGAGCTTTGGCCAATAATGATACGGCGTTCTGACAAAGAACCTGGAAGTGCTGAACATAAACGGCGTACGAGAATGACAGAAGAGAAGATATTGATGAATGAAGTCATTATTTTTTTGTTTGCGCATAAAGTATTCTTGTCGCTTCATAAAATTAAGGTTGAACCACTGCAGTCACATCGACTGTTTTAACAATGCCTTTAGTATCTTTCTGGACCTTCAAAATGTTGGTTGAATTGTTGTCTATGGACGAGTCATATACCTCGTGGATTTCATCAAAAATATCTTAATTTGTGTTCTGAAGATGAAGGAAGGTCTTACGAGTGTAGAACAGCATGAGAGTGAGTAATTAATGACAGGAATGTCATTTTTGGGTGAGCTAACCCTTTAAGATACTTTTTTTATTTATTTTTTTTAATATTTTTACCCAGCCCCAATTATTCAATTAAGTCAATGTAGTCAAAAAATAAATGTCACACTGCTGCCACTTCTTGAATGTCATGCCAGTTACAATGACTTTGGGAAAATCATCTCAAGTCATTCATTTTGATATGGCAGTTTGGCTAACAGTTCAATTAATTGTTTTCTCATTCTCTCTCCAATTAGCCCTGGCTGGATAATAAGCACACAGTCTTTGGGAGGACCACTAAAGGTATGGAGGTGGTCCAGCGGATCTCCAACTTAAAAGTCAACCCCAAAACCGACAAGCCATATGAAGACATCAGCATCATAAACATCACTGTCAAATAGATGTACAGTCTCAGCTGTACTCTTCTGATTTTGTAAAATAAAGTACCTTTTTTTTAATAATACTCATTTTCATTAGTGATGGATAATTCAGCTTTGTTTTTAATAGCATAACGTTATGAATGGTTATACAAAAAGCCATCAAATCAACAGCAAATGTGGGGGAGCACTGTGCTTCTTGAGAGGCTTCCAAAACTCACATTAACAACAAAGTCTTTCACAATTTCTGATCCTCCTGCAATAGGGGACAAGGAAAGTCTTCACACATGCTTTTCATCTAAATACAGTTAGTCAACATTACATGGCAATGAGGATCAATGTTTCAAACCAAAGGATGGTTCCTAAACCCAACTACTGCAGTTAATCTGTCAAATAATGGAGCGTTTGCATACGGACACGTTTGCGTTATAGGTGAAGTATATCGATGAACCTAAATTCATATAATGTAACAGGTTTTGCTTTAAGATGCTAAGAAATGTTTCTTGTTTTAACAAATCAAGATATAGCCAGTAAGCAGTGGACTGATGAACTAGAAGCAGGTTTATACTTTTTTTTTTTTTTTTTTTTATATATCCATGACAACTACAATTCTTTAAAATATAAATAATCAGTAACATTGTTTTTTTTTTGTTTTTTGCCACAAACACATCCATCTCTCCATACATGGTGAAAATACACCTACACCCATGCATCAGTCTTAAGACCACAAAGTACATTTCAATAAATATTTACAGGCTCATTTAAAGCCCCAAAAATTCACAACAGCCATAAAAAACAGCTGGAGACATTTTTAAAAAATGGTATGCCTTAAAGTGAATCTCACAAAAAAAAAAAAAAAAAAAAAAAAAAAAACGTGTGGATCACATTTTACCCCCAAAATCAAAATATTTTTTCTACCATTCAGAATTTAACCTTGATATTTTCATAACCATTAAGCACATTATAGTCCATACAGATGGATAATTCCCAGTAATTATTTTAATGATTTATTTCAATAAAAATCCATGAAGGCAATACTACCTACCATGTCTAAATACTTTACTTTAAACAATTTCACATTATATTACAGTAACGAGAATATGAGGGTATAATGTGCTTGATTGTAATGAACAATGTTATAATGCAAAAACTCAACATTCCTAAAAGTTTAATTTTCTTGATTCGAAATCATTTTATGTTAAAGGGAATCATGACCTACACATGTTGACAGATTTTGTGAAATTTACCTTATTACTTGCGTGTAACATTTGATCAATGGCAATGGATTTGATCACATGACCTTTCCTATGATTTCAGTAGCTAGGGTTAATCTAACACAACAGGCACTTCACATTGCAGTAACCATGAACCTGGTGATTGAGCCTAGTTTCATCCTTATCTAAGGGGCTTTGCCTACGATTAAAACATTTAATAGATCTATTTAAACCTTGTGTTGTTTGCACACATGATACTACAGGGATTTCATGAGGGTGTCTGTACAAAAATGACCAGTATATTTTGCTTAAGCACATCTAGAAATATTTCCGGGCATTAGTTACTATTAGGCGAATGAGCAAAATGACCTTGAAAAGACGAGCATCATAAACCAGATGTTAAATTTCTGTTTTGACAGAAGGGATAGTAAGTTCAGTTAGTCATGTTCGTTAACTTCTTTTCAAAGGAATAATTCAGGTTAAACAACTTTATGGACAGCATCTGCTAATCTATTTTTGTTTACCAAACACAATTTCAACTCTCACTTTGTAAAAATAAACAAATCTATTATTATTATTTTTTTTTTTTTTTTTACAGTAAAGCATTTACAATGGAAGCCTATGGAGCCACCAAAACAACTACACTTGCCCCATAGGCTTCCATAGTAAGTGTCAAAATTATTTTTATATTTACAAACTAAGTGATGAGCTGAAATTATGTTTGGTGGTATCTGGCAGATGAGTTCTCACATAAAGTACTCCATTTATGTACACCATTGAGCCACGAGCGCACACAGCAGCAAGTCTACTAATGTATGACATGGGTAAACATGAGCAGAGTGACTGTGCAAATGACACAGACAGGCTTGAGTTGTAAGTCATAAGTCTATTGAGTGTGGGTAAGCGTCCCTCAGGCCACATCCAAAACTCCTGCGGCCACCAGCTGGCGTGAGAGCCAGTCCAGCCCCTCGTGTAGACCCATACCGCTGCGGGCGTCACAGCCCTGGATGTGCCAGCTGCGGCCACAGCACAGTTTGTGTAAGCTCAGGAGCTCCGTCATTTCTTCCACAGACACCGCGCCAGGAACGTCCTACAGAGAGACACATCAAATAGTCTTGGTCAAGAGTTCGATTCACAGTGAACACATACACATATTGGAAAAACTTGTTACAGGCCATATAAGTCTTTCTGAATTAAAGCATCTGCCAAATACGGTAGCACTTTATTTTACAGTGTCATTCTTACACAAGCTACACTTACTATAGTAATAACAGTATATTACAAGCAATTAACCCTAATCCTAACCCTATAGTAAGTACATGTTGTTAAATAAAGGTGCAGTAAGCAATTTCTGAAAAACACTGTTGAAAGTGGATCAGACCGAGCAACACACTTGTAGCCAATTAGCAATAGGGGGCGTATACACTCACAATGGGGGACGAGAGATAGCGAGCAAGAGGGGTTATGATCAGGCAAGAGCTTTAGGACCCGTGTTAAAGGATTAGTCCACTTTGAAATGCAACTTCAATATGGAAGGCGGTCTGGCGGAAGCTATATTTTACTTCATGACTAGTTTAAATATGGCTATTTTTTTACACAAACGCAATGATTCGCTTCAGAAGGACTTGATTAACCCCCCAGAGCCGTGTGGAGCACATATTTATGATGGATGGATGTGGATGGAGGCACTTTCTTCAGCTCATACTCATTGATCCCTATCACTGCCATTATAAAGCTCGGATGCATCAGGATATTTATTATTTCTGCGATTATGTTCATCTGAAGGAAGAAAGTCATATACACCTAGGATGGCTTGAGGGTGAGTAAACTTGAGCTAATTTTTTATTTAAAAATGAACTATTCCTTTAAAAGGAGTTCACCCAAAAAAAAAAAAAAGAACATTTTGTCATTATTTACTTACCCTCATGTTGTTCCAAACCTGTATGAGTTCCTTTCTTCTGTTAAACACACAAGAGAAGATAATTTAATTTTAATGTTTGTAATCAAACAGCTGACGGTAGGCATTGACTTCCATAGTGGGAAAAAAATACTATGGATGTCAATGCTACAGTCAACTGTCTGGTTACCAACATTCTTTAAAATATCTTCTTTTGTGTACAACAATAGAAAGAAACTCATACATGAGGGCGAGTAAAAGATAAGGCTGGGACAATACATCGATTCTCAATTCGCGATAAAGTTATTCTGGATCGATTCTGATATTTTCCAAATGTATCACGATTCTCTCTCGAATCAATTCTGAGCTTAGTTTTTAACAACAGATGCCGCTCTAGGCTAGTTTTTAACCGCACACACAAAAGCTCACGAAGTAGAGTGCTGGACAGAGTCATGTAAGTGGTTAAATATACTCAGAATGATGACGCGAAATTAATGTAAACACAACCCACTACGAACACCCTTGTAATTCGCTTCAACCTTTTCAAACTTTATGAATGATTATTTTAGGTTTAAGTGGTGTCTGTAAAGGAATTGGAAGCAGACAGAGTCCGGCTGTTTCTAAAGCTCAGAATTGATTTGCGATACATTCGGAAAATATCTCTTGTGTAATCCAGGTTCATTTTTTGTTCTTTCTTGTTCATTCATCATCTTGGCTTTATTTTTCATGAAGCTTCATTTTGCTTTGCTTCTGCTGTGATAAAGATACACTCTTGCATTTCATGTTCATGCATTTTTTGGGCGGAGCAATAATGGAAGGGGTGTGTTTGATTTCAAACATCAACAGTGTTCAACAATGATTCTCAGAAATCACTTACTGCACCTTTAATATTACTCAGTACTTATTTGTATAATTACACTGTAACAAGGACACCTTAAAATAAAGTGGAATGCCAAATACAAAAGTGCATTTATTATTTGTAACTACTAAAATGAATTATGTAATTAATACAAAAAAATCAATGATTCCACAATCTTTTTAAATGGTGAAATCTTCCAGTTTGATAAAAGAGATTCTTAAAGTACATTATTATTTATTTTTTTAAAGACATGTCAGCATTAATAATAATTATGTTCAAAACAAAAATAATAATAACAAACATTTGTTCACGTCTCACCTGTTTGTTGGCGAAGATGAGCAGCAGAGCATCTCTGAGTTCTTTCTCTGTCAACAGTTTGGCCAGTTCACTGTGAGACTCCATCAGCCGGTCTCGGTGACAGCTGTCAATCACAAATACCACCGCTGGACACAAAACAAATGACCAGCTTCAGTCATACACACTTATTAATTTGCAAAGTAATGTGAATTTCATTATGAACAAAGCCACAATTAAGTGACAAACAGCAACTTCACAGTGACATGTTACCTTGTGTGTTCAGATAGTAGTGTTTCCATAGTGGACGGAGTTTATGCTTGCCACCCACATCCCAAATGGTGAATTTCAGGTTTTTGTATTCAACAGTTTCGACATTAAAACCTAAAACAGAAATAGAATCCTTTATTATCTAAACATAGAGGCATGTTTGCTTTTTCTTTTTACATTTATTCCCATTACACGAGGATACCTATAGTTGGTATGGGCTGCATGAACTCATCTTGCTTCAGTTTGAAGAGAATAGTAGTTTTGCCAGCTCCATCTAAGCCCAAAGTCACAACCCGGATCTCCATCTTTGGACCAATGTGTACACGGTTGTCCTGGAAAAAAAGACAGACTCATCCATTTAATACGGATACATTATAAGCACCTTCAATGCATCATCACTACACAAAACATGCTAATAACACAACCAGACATGGCAAAGTAATTTATGTTATAAAAATGTTATATGGTGCAACTGTCCAAAACTTGACAAAGATAATATGCATGAAAAAAAAAAAAAAAAAAAAAATGTACTTCAGGTGTATGGAAAATGTTACTTTTTACTTGATGGTTACACCACATGAGATGTTTAAGGTGCCGTCACATTTACAGCTGTTCAGTAAATTTTCATGGTCAAAATAATTTCAGTTTCTAAGGCTGAACCACTGTTGACTATTTTAGCAATGTTTTTACTACTTTTCTGGACCTTGATTGTGGTAATTTTGTTGCTTTCAATGGAAGGAAGGTCAATGGAAGGTCTTTCGGGTGACAGAAATTTCATTTTTGGGTGAACTAACCCTTTAAGATACAAAAGCTGTGTTTACGTTTAATTCAGTGGCTTCACGGTTACTTTCCCCATAGGCTACATGTAGCAGCTTTCTCTACCGCAAAGGAGATTATAAAGTTATTCTCCCCGACATTGATGTAGCCTACAGAACAAACATTACATCTGATAAAGACATATATTGCTCTTGGTTGCTTAGTCACCTTAACTTTATATCATGGCTTGGGCGATGCTGCGCTGTAATACTAGGGGGTTTCCCTCATATGTCACACTCCAGGATTCTCCACAAAAGTCTCTCACATAGAGACAGGCAGCGCGAGCCTCAACAGTGCGACCTTGTTACCAGAAATACACTATCCTTTATCAATCGCTCTTTACACTGAATGTAATAAAATCAGAATAATTCTTGCGTTTTAATGCTTCCCTAGTTATTTTAGGTCAGTGAAATTTTTAATCAGACTACTTGTCTAGTTGGGCAAGTAAAATTCTCTTCCACTTGCCCCCTTCAAAAAAATCCCTTTGTCTTGGACAAGCGTTAATGTTGAGCCCTGTAATAGTAGTTAGTAATAGTATTAGTAGACTAAGAGAAAGTATTTTAACAAAAATCTTACATACCTTACTTTTAAAAATTTTATAAAAACTGGATAAAAATAAACATAACATTGCATTACAATGCTTGTGCTGTGTGCAGTGCACTTCTGAGGGCATCTGTTTGTTTGACTAAAGGGATGGTACATTACACTACACTGACTTCAGTTCATATGCATGCAAATGCAAGAGGCTGGATACACAAACTCATGCAAAGTTTGCTGTGCACCAAAGTTCAAGTTTTGTGAACTCTGATTTGAGAATTCATATGAAGTGAAGATGTGTGACCAATAGTAGATCGATACATCACGATACATCGATACATTAACTGAATACAAAGAACACAAAATTTAAAGCTACAGGTTTGCAGCATTGCAGGAAAGTGGAGTAGGTAGTATATTTTTACATTTTGGGTTTATTCTTGAAATGTTACTTTTAAGTTACCTTAGTGAAAGTAACAGGGATCCCTGCATCCAGTTGAATGTGGTCGGCCAGCTCTGTAAACTGCTGCTGCTGTTTCTGCAGCGTCTCCAGTAGTCGGTTGATCTCCTGTTTCGCCAAAACCACCCTGCAATCATCCTAGCAAAAAAAAAAACCACAACAAACCAACTCAAATTCCTTGAACTGCCTATGATCCAACTGATTCGGTCACATGACAGAGTTTGTACCTGCTGCAGTGTTTTCTCGCAGTGCAGACAGGCAGTGGACACTTGTGACAGCAGTATGGTCATGTCCTCCTGCTGCTGTCGAAGCCAGATCAGCCTCTCTCGGACGTGTGCGTCCACCACGCTCAGAGCCATCTCCTCTTGACGGCACAACGTCTCGTGTAGATCAGCAAAGTAGGCGCGTACGCAAGACCGGGCGCTTTCTGCTGTTCCTGGAACCTGAGTAGAAACCAAGATGTGAAGGAAAACTTGCTCAGATGCAAATGAATTAGGCGATTACGATCACCCAAAAACACTCATACATGTTCAGTGTGGGCCATGCCCATGCTGTCCTCCACGATCTGCTCTCCTCCTTCAATCTGCTGCACAATGCCCACTAGTTTCCTGGAGTACTCCGACACTTCCTCTGTGAACGTACGGATGCAGTGTGCCATATCCAGGATGGATGCTCGAATCTGGTTGGCTTCACCCTCTAGTACAGCATGCTGGTAAAACATTTTCATGAAAAGAGATCAGGGAACAAGTGACTGAAAATGAGAATAGTGATGGGTACAAAACATTGAATTTGGAATTACCCAAAAATATTTGAATGATCCAATGACAATTCTTAAAATACACCATAACCTTTTTAATCCATGCTTTTCTGATGGATGCGTTAAAATTTTTGCTATACATTATTTGTAGCAGACCTCCCAATTCTTAACCTTTTTGTGAGTTTCTGCTCACAAAGGAAACTCAGGAGGGTAAGAATTGTTTGGTTGACAGCAAATTGATTTGATTCTATATTAACTAATTTTGTATTTGATAAGTAAACTGAAAACAGTTCAATTTGTTTTAAAATAGTGAAGGGCAAATCGATTACATAACCCATACTGAATCTTGTGTTATTTTAGAATCATTGATATATACTATTATATTTTTATCAGTGTGTGTGTATATATCTTTCATTTTAATCTTAGGTAAAGTATAGTCTTTTTGTTGTTTTCTCATCATTTTGCTTTTTTTAAGTATGTCTATTCAGCTTTTATTAGTTTTTTTATTTAAACAAAAATGAGAAATGTTGCTAGATGAAATAAGTACATGCAATTAGTAGATGAAATAAAGTTTTTGTACATTTTATTTTCATTTTAGTTAATGTTTATTTTATTCCAAGTAACATTTTTGTACCTGAACAACAGAAATAACACTAAAACAACTGATTAATTATTTAAAGGCAAATTTCAACATATTTCTTGAATATTTCAACGCAGTTGCTTCCGAATGACTTTTAAACAATGCATCTAAAAAAAACAAGCATTGTTGTTCCATTCCTAAAACTTAGGAAAACTAAAACTTTTCCTTAAAGATATTACAAAATTTGGAAGAATCGATATTGGATTAAAAAAAGAATCAAAACTTTGTGAATGAGAATCAAACTGAATCAAGAAATCCAAGCCAATATCTATGCCTAAAGATTAACAAGTGATTTTGAATTGAGTTGCATTGAAGTTCCACACCTTATGCCCTTGATGCTTTCCGTACTCCTTGCACACGCAGCACATGAGCGGCCCAGGCTGGCAGCCATCTTCCAGGCAGACAAACTCAATGGCGTGCACCTGGTGCTGCGGGCAGAGCATCTTCTCATGGGGCTTGTCTGCCAGGGGCACACGCCGGTGCTTGGCCAGGGTTCGGGTGGAATGAGTGAGCTGGGAACACTCGGCACACAGGTGCGTGGCACACACCGTGCAGTACATGGAAGCAGTGTGAGTCTCATCCTCATCACAGCGGATTACGCACTAATGGAGACATGGCAGAAAAGAAATTCATAAGATCCCTGTTATTATTATTGTTATTATTATTATTTATTGTTAATATAAATTGTTATTATTGTTATTATTATTATTATTTATTGCTAATATAAATACACATTTTAAAACCGAAATCGCATTTTTCTAACCTCGCCCATCTCACGAAGCGCATCCTCTGACATGCCTGACTGATTGGTGGCCCCATTCTGTAGCCGTTCAAGCAATTCTAACAGCGCAAAGTTCTTCTTTAGGCCCCACACACCCGAGTCTCCTGGAGAGCAAAACAAGAAAATGTTTCTTCCCACTACAGAAAGCCTAAATATTGAATTATACCGTTATTATAAAGAACAGAACGGCAATGTTAAACTCACCCAGCTCTGTGACCTGTCTGTCAAAGGGGCAGCGAACTGCCCTGCCGTGAAGAGGCAGACGGGTCAAGCAGTCGTGACACACCGTGTGTCCGCACAGCAGCAGCCGCGGCACCTTGTCCCCTTGTAGTGAAAACACATCCTCACACACACCACACTCCAACACCTTTACAATAACATGCATACGTGTGATTAAAATGTATTGATTTATCATTTTAAAAATCTAAAATCAAAAATTGTATTGATTGACAAATGTTTTCAATCAATATATATATATATATTTTAGGGGTGCTCCGATTGATAGGCTACCAAATTGCAATTAAATTATCAAATACACACACATGTATATACAAAATTACTGTTCTGACGAGTATGCACATAAATACAGCCGTTTTTTTTTGTAAAGGAACGTAAACAGTTCTGTAACTGCATGTGTAACAGTAGCCTATATAGAGTACCTCAGGGATGACGTGTTTTTAGGCCAACCCAGAAGTTAGCGGCGCACGGGTTCCCTCGATCGAAAGCCTATGCATTTTTCCCATAGACTTTTGGAAAATCGCAAAAAATAAGCTGTGTTTAACAAAGGATTATGACACTTACACGTTTTGTCTACCAAGATAATCTTTACATGTTAACACAACATTTATACATTTTGAAGCCTAAACAAAGTCGTCAGATATAAAAAGCTAACAGTAGGCTATAAACGGACTACAGCACACCATGGTCGCGGATCAACGTCACCACCTCCAAGCTTCCTCAAACTTTATTTAAAAAACAACTTTATTTAAAAACATGCTCGCTGATTATGATCTGCGCTGTGTATGAATACTTGTCCACTTTTTCATGAGAAATGCTGTCCAAATGTCCTGTTTGTCATGATGACGTCTAAAGTCCCCGCCAAAGGAAGTAATTCCTTTTAGCAATTTGTTAGCAACCACCGTTTTTAAGACACAATAAAGGTTTAAAAAAAAAAAAAAAAAAAAAAATCACAAGCGGGTTATAACTGGTGTGTTTTATGTCACAGATCAAAACGTGAAAATATTTAGAGGCTTTGTTAACCACAGACCTTATTTCAGGCGATTTAGCAAAAACCCATTCAAAAAACCCATAGACTTTAGTGCGATGGAACTGGAAGTCCTAAAATGTTAACTCGCTTCCACGTTTTGCCTACAAAAACACGTCATCCCTGGGGTACTCTATTGGACCCATGAATTCGGTCTTAAAGTGACAGCTGCTGTCACTGATTTTTTTCAGTCTTTTGTTGTTGATTAACATAAATGACACTCACTGCTCTTGAATAACTAACTTTTGTAACCTTGATTGTAAGGATTAATCTGTATTTAATTTATTCAGGGAAGACTATCCAGTATTTACATTTGATTCCTTATTAAGTATTTCTTACCTCAACACTACTGTTAGACCTACCTGAAAACAATACTTAAAGCACTGTTTATTTTATTTGTATCTTTGTTCTATTTATTTGTGCTACTGCTAGTAAATTGTTTCTTTGTTCTTATTTTATTACTGACTGTTTACTTGTGTTTTTTGTGAATTCAATTCAGAGTTTGAAATCAGGCTTGTGCTGTGTGTAAGTTATTGTGTAAAAATTGCCTCACTGTAAAAACAAAACTGCACTGCACGATCAAACATTTAGGTGAGATAATTATGTTTTTCGCCCCTGTTTCCTGTGATCGACGATCAGCTCCAAAAATCATGATCGGAGCACACGTGAAATAGTGTATATGTGTATATGTTATGACAGCAGTGGTGCTGAACAGGTTAGATGGCTAGCTAAATTACTTTCTAGTATTCTGACCGGTTGGTCATTTAGCCAGCTAACCTATTCAGCACCACTGTTATAACAGTATATTTATCAATACAACACGCCATTTCATAACGACTTTTTAATCGTGTCAGGAGCTTTTAAATGAGTATCCAACAGTGCGTTTAATATAAAAACCGCAGTGACAGTTTTGAATGATGCTATCATTAGCGTGCTAACGCCCTGCAGAATCTCACTGAACTCCAGTGGGACAAAAAATAATAATATCATTCTCATGATTTTGTAAACTAAACATCTAGCGTGTAGTTATTTATGTCATGGGCGTCATACCTTCACCGCATTAGCGGTGGTTCCGCGGCCGTGTCGCACACACGGATCCATCGACGCTGCGCTTGCCTGTTTATTTACACCGACAGCAGCGGCCATCCTCGGACTGAACCATCTGATGACACGTCGGTGTGAACATGACATACTGCTTTTGAACAAAATCAAGTTGTCATATAATAAATAAAGAAAATGAGTTCACAACATGTACTTGTTCACTTATTCGTATTATAATAAAAAATGTATAACATTTGTTGTATGACTGAAATTATAAAAAAAATTACCATTCTTTTCACAGAGTCACCCTATGAAGTCACTCTATGACAATGGATAAGTCCGTCAGCTGTTTCAGTCTGTAGTTCAGGAAATGTACACAGGCTGCGTTAGAAACCGCATACTCTCTGAGTAGGTACTTAATTTCAATAAGTACTTTCTTATCGAGCACTAAAAGAGTACGTACTTTATACCCCGATCCCGTTAAGCATGAATGCGATTCGGACATCATCCGCCATGTTGACGTTATCATGTGACCTACGACGTTATCACAAGCGCAACCACTTAAAAGACATGAGCGACAGCTTTAATTAATCTATGTGTAAATATCTTGATATTGATGAAACTTGCTCATTTTGTGGTCTTGTTAAAGAAACAGCTGCCCATACACACCAACCCCAACCAACGCGAACATCATTCATATATTAATTGGTGCGTTTGAACATCATTGCTATATTACTTAATATACTGTATATAGAGTGCATGCACCCCGTTTATACACTGGACGCAACAAAGTAACCATTGCAAATCCATTTTTGTGTTTGTGTCAGAAGTAACGGAGTATGTCAGAAATAGAACGAGGCATCAGTTTACTGTCGGGGGATTTTGTGTGTTGCATCGCGCTGCTCGCGTCCGGTGTAGACAGGGCAGTTAAAAACTGAAACATTAAAAATATAAACAGCTTACCGACTTTAGAGTGACGGCTGAGCTTGTTTTTCATTCATTTTAACCTTAGTTTTTATCATCTCTGCTATTCTTCATTTTTGCAAGCCACCAGTCCATTTTGTTTTTACTCAAATTCAGTTGCGCCAAATCTACCAATAGCCAACGATTAGCTGGGAGAATAGTCAAATTGCCCCCTCTAGTGGATGACTAAAGATTTGCTAGAGCCCTGCATGCATTTACAGGTGCTGGTCATATAATTAGAATATCATCAAAAAGTTGATTTATTTCACTAATTCCATTCAAAAAGTGAAACTTGTATATTATATTCATTCATTACACACAGACTGATGTATTTCAAATGTTTATTTCTTTTCATTTTGATGATTATAACTGACAACTAAGGAAAATCCCAAATTCAGTATCTCAGAAAATTAAAGGTTCAATATTGAAGACACCTGGTGCCACACTCTAATCAGCTAATTAACTCAAAACACATGCAAAGGCCTTTAAATGGTCTCTCAGTCTAGTTCTGTAGGCTACACAATCATGGGGAAGACTGCTGACTTGACAGTTGTCCAAAAGACGACCATTGACACCTTGCACAAGGAGGGCAAGACACAAAAGGTCATTGCAAAAGAGGCTGGCTGTTCACAGAGCTCTGTGTCCAAGCACATTAATAGAGAGGTGAAGGGAAGGAAAAGATGTGGTAGAAAAAAGTGTACAAGCAATAGGGATAACCGCACCCTGGAGAGGATTGTGAAACAAAACCCATTCAAAAATGTGGGAGAGTTTCACAAAGAGTGGACTGCAGCTTGAGTCAGTGCTTCAAGAACCACTACGCACAGACGTATGCAAGACATGGGTTTCAGCTGTCACATTCCTTGTGTCAAGCCACTCTTGAACAACAGACAGCGTCAGAAGCGTCTCGCCTGGGCTAAAGACAAAAAGGACTGGACTGCTGCTGAGTGGTCCAAAGTTATGTTCTCTGATGAAAGTAAATTTTGCATTTCCTTTGGAAATC
The DNA here is from genome assembly GCF_019924925.1 of Ctenopharyngodon idella. NCBI lineage: Eukaryota > Metazoa > Chordata > Actinopteri > Cypriniformes > Xenocyprididae > Ctenopharyngodon > Ctenopharyngodon idella. The sequence goes on along the minus strand of NC_067229.1, from coordinate 28,453,559 downwards.
AGGGTCCCAGAGTCTGGAGGAAGAGAGGAGAGGCACACAATCCATGTTGCTTGAGGTCCAGTGTAAAGTTTCCACAGTCAGTGATGGTTTGAGATGCCATGTCATCTGCTGGTGTTGGTCCACTGTGTTTTCTGAGGTCCAAGGTCAACGCAGCCGTATTCCAGGAAGTTTTAGAGCACTTCATGCTTCCTGCTGCTGACCAACTTTATGGAGATGCAGATTTCATTTTCCAACAGGACTTGGCACCTGCACACAGTGCCAAAGCTACCAGTACCTGGTTTAAGGACCATGGTATCCCTGTTCTTAATTGGCCAGCAAACTCGCCTGACCTTAACCCCATAGAAAATCTATGGGGTATTGTGAAGAGGAAGATGCGATATGCCAGACCCAACAATGCAGAAGAGCTGAAGGCCACTATCAGAGCAACCTGAGCTCTTATAACACCTGAGCAGTGCCACAGACTGATCGACTCCATGCCACGCCGCATTGCTGCAGTAATTCAGGCAAAAGGAGCCCCAACTAAGTATTGAGTGCTGTACATGCTCATACTTTTCTTGTTCATACTTTTCGGTTGGCCAAGATTTCTAAAAATCCTTTCTTTGTATTGGTCTTAAGTAATATTCTAATTTTCTGAGATACTGAATTTGGGATTTTCCTTAGTTGTCAGTTATAATCATCAAAATTAAAAGAAATAAACATTTGAAATATATCAGTCTGTGTGTAATGAATGAGTATAATATACAAGTTTCACTTTTTGAATGGAATTAGTGAAATAAATCAACTTTTTGATGATATTCTAATTATATGACCAGCACCTGTATATTCTAATAAAAACAGACGTAAGCTGTTTTAACTCCTAATTTTTAGAAGCAAGGGCTAAAATGGGCCGTGGCAGTCCAGAACATATATTCTGTAGGCCTATCTATTTAGTGATTGTGCTCACTCAAGAAATCTTCAAAACCTTTTGACATTTCTGCTTAATTTCTGCTTGCTTGTTCACAAATTTAAATATTTTAGGCTACAGTATATACAGTATACGTATATAAGAGTTGGACGTGAAGTTAGACTGCAGGTTCAACACTAGGGGGCGTATCACTGATACATACTGGACATACAGTACATTGGCGAAGCTCAACAGGCAAAGATGGCAATTGTTTCTCATGATGTGGCTACAGAGCCATTATAAAAAAACAACACTAAATTTTAGTGGGTGGTTTTCCTTAGTATGCCAAAACAAACTGTTTACCAATGCAATTTTAAAACAGTGTAAACTTTGAGATTATTAAGGCCATATTTTGTTTAAACAGTCCAAATGTTTGCCTACTGTACTGTTTTACATTTTAATGGAGTTACAGTAATCTAGTACTCCATTTTGTGTCCATTAGGTAAAATAAATAAAAGTAAATCCAAGTCATACAACTGAGACAAAGTCAAATAAATGGTTTATTAAAGAAGTAAATGGTTTATTTTCAAATAGTTCTCAAGTCATTCAAATATGAGCAATATGAGATCCTTCTCTCTGGAAATTCTTTTTATTGTGGAGCATTGCTTAATCTGTGCCTGGGAAACCAGCCCTCCTGGTTCATTTTAGGTCAAGGCATTTTTTAGGACATTCATTTTTAGACAATCACACATCAAGCACAGACTTGTTTGTAGTTCTGCAAAAGGATTTTGAAAGCTCTAGAATGTGTGGTTCTTTGTCCAGGGGCCACACTCCTGTTCCTGCTGAACTGAGCCAGTAATTTACTACAACTGATATCAGCTCAGAAGGCACTGGAGCTCAGGTCCTGATGAGACACACAACCCTACAAGATTATCATTTGACATTTAAAATAAATAACCATACAGGTGCGTGGAAAGACATTACCAAGTTAGAAAGCCAACTCTTATCTTTTCAGGATTGATAATGCATTATTATATTTTATTATTACACTTTAAATCATGTTCATTTGCATCCTTATTTAAAGCTGAAGTGCGATGTTAAAGAACTCTTATCCCAGCCTAACATTCAGAAAGAATTACAAGTCATATATTTGTAGGTTGATTCCCCGCCAAAGTTTAAATACTGTGGCAAAACACTTCTCTGTTTGTTTGAGGATCCTGATCCGCCCAAACAACAGCCCAACCAATGGGGTTAGTGGGGCAGGGCTATCTGTTTGATTGACCATTGGCAGAAACCTGTTTGAAAACAGTATTATTTTTGCAGTTCTGTTTAGTGACGTTAGTGGCACAGAAATTACACACTTTACCTTTAAGATAATGATCATCTGTTTTGAATGAGACATTTTTATACACAATGAAAGCTTCAGCCAACAGTCACAGGGGAGCAGTGTTTTGTTTCAACATTGGCACATTTCTCTATTTTTTAAGCAAGATTTATCATTACCCATGTGTGTTTAATTATGACACTGAACATCTATCATCTTCAATTTAGATATGTTCGTTATTCATTATGTTTGGCTGATGCTAATACCTTCCTCGTTAACACTTTGAAAAATGGCCTGAGAAAATTCTGTCAGCAGTTTACCAAACCTTATGTTGTTTGACACCAGTATGACATTCTTTGTGTTGTGAAAAAAAGGTGATATGCTGTGAAAAGAGAACTGTCACGCTCCTAAAATGAAACAAAAGTATATTTACTTATATATATATATAACTATACTTCTTAAAAATATAGTTAGAAGGTGATGATTCCACACATCCAAACCACATGCACGTTATGCCAGATTTGACATCAATGTACCAAACATTAATTTTGGTATGCATCACGTAACCAACTGTGACATGCTAAGTTTGAGTACTTGAAAGTGCAAATTATGTTTGAGTGTTACACCAGAGGAGAGGACTTTCAGTTAATGTTGATTCACTTTTGCTCTTTTCATCAAAAAACTATATTGTATGGCTTTAAATGATTTGGATTATACATGTATAATACTTTCTTAGCCATTTTCAATCACCATGTGCTTTAGTTTGAAAAGAGCAGCATGAACATTCCTAAAAGTATCTCCTTTTTTGTGTTCCATAGGGGGAAAAAAAGTAAAGTCATACAGGTTTCAAGCAACATGAGAGCAAGTAAGTGATGACAGCATTTTAATTTTAATTAGAACACTACCCTTAAGAAGAAGAAGTGCACTTGTAGTGTACTTCAAATCTTGAAGTATATTTTCAAAAAACTGTAGATAATGTAATATTAATTATATAAAAGGCCACTTAAGTGTACTAAACGAGAGTACACTTTTACACTTGACTATTTCCTAACACACTTAAGTTCACTTTTAAAAGTGTACTTTCTTATAATGTCAAATTAACAGTTTTACTTTGAATTACATTTTTAAATCATGTTGTAATACTTTAAATGATTTAAATATTATATAATCTTTTGTCATGTTTTAAAGTACACTTATTTTGATGTGTTGACTAACACTAAAGCACATGTAAAGTACTTGATTATAATTTTAACTGTAGTGTTAATTTATTTAAATGTACATGGCATACAAATTTCAATGTGCTTAATGTATTTCAAATGTACTCAAGTCCTACTTAAGTGGGTCAAAAAGCACTCTAAAGTCCAGCTAATTACATTTAATATGAATTTAAGCAATAATACATTTTCATTAAATTGCAATTAACATGCAATTAAGTGTCCGAAAACATTTCATTCAGTCTATTCTTTTAAAGTATATTATTGCCATGAAAGTATGCTAAAGTGTACTACTTTTTCCACAAGCTTTATATTACCAATATCTTTACCATGTTAGCACATATGCATAGTCTTGCCAACAGAAAAAAAAAAAAAAACTGCACTTTCTTAGTTTCTTTTCACGTGAAGAACTTAGCCACTGTGAACAACAAAACAAACCGTGCATGTTCACCAATCAGCTAAGCTCTGCACCCGCTCAGAACAACATCACAAATGCAGTTGTTTTGCTGTTGAAGTAAACACCCTAATGAAGTTCCCCTTTCTCATTCTGCCATGTCAGGTGCCCTTTTTTCAAATTCCCTCCATTTTTGTCCATTTCCTTATGAACTGCTGGTAAGGCCATGGCAGTGTGGTAATCCCTGGCAATGTGATTTTTCACTACAGTCACAAATCAGCATGCCAGGAACCCACACAGCCACAACAAGCCGGTAACCCCCGCCATCCCACCCCATCTCCTGCTTCTCCCATGCTTGGTTTAACTCTAGGTATTTCCCTAATTATCCACTACACCCAGATAAGAAACTTGATGGAATTTTTTCTCTGTAAAAAGGCTTTTGAAACGAACAGTTAACATCACTTATTGCATCCAATAAGATTAAATCATGGTCTTCGTGAGGTGAGAAAGAGATGTAAATCTGACTCTCATTACATTGCGGAAAAGATTCTTATCTGCAGTAGCTCTTGCAAAAAATGACTGTACCAGGGTATAGTGATGTTATTTGATGGTGGTAACATCTTACTTACATCATATAATATATAAATAATTATTTAACATATAAATAATTGTATTTACATGGTATTTTGAGGTACTCCAAAGAATACCACAGTATTACCATGGTACATGTCCGCAAAAACATGACTAATTTGTAATAAGTGGTTTGGCATTTTGAACCGGAGCCATGTGAGCTGATCAGCTTTCACAGTTTAGTATGTAACCCCTCATTACTTGCCACCAAAGTAGAGTGGACATGATTACGTAATTTTAAGAAATCATTAGTCTAGTGTAATCGTGAAATTTTTTAAAGATGTTTTATAAAAACCATTTCCATCTCCATTTGGCATTTTCCTCTATCTGATATTTCTCATATCTCTAGTTTAAGTACTTTGCTTTACTATATGTGGGAAAGGAAGTGTGAAGGGTTGGTGCCACATAAAACAAGGATGAATCAAACAGATTGCATCTAATTCTTGCAAAGTAAAGTGCAGTCTGGTGAGATGTGAGTCCAAAAGCCTCACAAACTCCAAAGAAGAACTGTAATTCTCCAGTCTTAATGTTCCTCCTTGCTCTTCTGAAATATCCAGCAATCTCTGCCAAGAGGATAGCCGTGGAGTCTAGTGCAGTTATTAGGCTAAAAAACAAAGAAATATAAATTAGAACCGAATGTTTTACACTGTTTTAGATATTCAGTACATTTGTGTTAAAATGTTTAGCTGTCCCCCCCATGTGTTTCCCCGTTTTAAAAATGGAACGTTCAAGAAAGGTACATGTAAAAGAGAAAGTCACAGAGACAATCAAAGAATCAAAGTTCATCACAAGTAGCTTTTCCACAAGCTAAGGTAAATACTAATATATGAGCGCAGTGTATCATAAATACAAAACACCATCATGGTGACATACATGACACTAAAATAATGCAATAAACATTCATTTAACAACATAAGATGTAACATAAACCCTAATGTACATAACTTATAACAAAAAAAACTAAGAAGAAATAGTTATTTAAAACTAAGAAGAAACCATCAAACGTCAAGTGTCATGCAGGGAATTCTGGGAATGTCAGTTTATGGTTTTTCACTTTTAACTTGTTCTTTTTTACTTTCAAAAACTGTAAATTATATATTATATAAATTACAGTAGAATAACAGTATTTTTACAGTGAAAATTATAATTTTTTATTTTTTTTATTTATTTATTTTTTTTACAAATAACCAGTCAGTTTTTATGAATGTTGTAGTGCTATCACAACCAACCATGCTAAACTAATTAAGTTTAATCTTTTTTGTAAACTAAGTTTATACCCTATATCAGACAACTGTTTTTTGTTCATTCCACTGTGCTACTTTTCCATTGTTTTTCTATGTAAACACTCTCCAGACGGTTTTACTTGCGCGTCTTGCAATTTTTGCAGCGTCTCGCACATTACACGGCATACTAAAAATGCAGTGCTCAAGGTAAAATAAGTTTGACTTTTAAAAAACGCGTCTCTAGACCTTACCCTTTTTTTAATCTTTCCACTAACCTGTATTTTTAACAGCAAAAGCACACTCTGTGGACCGGTCCCTTATTCTGGCATCCATTTGTATTAGCTATTTTCTCGTATATTAGCACTGGGAAAATGTTTATTGTTAAAATGTGACAATCAAACTCATCATGGTCATGTCCCAAATTTTTGTATTATTTTATAGTATTTATTATATAATAGATCATGCAATATTTTTGTTTGACCTCATGAGGTGGACAGCCTACATTTTCTGAGAGTTAAACACCTTTCACGTATCCTTATTCTCGCTCTTTTATATATTTCAGCTCTTGAAAGAAATTGGGGTAGTGTGCTTCATCTGTGTTGCTTTGAGTACAGTCCAGACTGTCTTTTTTGAGGACATGACCTGTAGGCTTTGTTTGATAAGAATCTGTAATACTGTAATAATGTCATTATTGTGTCTGGAGCAGACCCTGATTACAGAGGCTAATCAAACGTTGCTTCCGTTCCACTTCGTGCAGCGTAATGTGGGTGTGGAGGGGCATGAGTGAAGAAACAGCCTTCTGTCTTCAGCAAAATTGGGGGAATATTACATTACATGATACATTGTGCATGCAGTTGTATCCTGCTCTTCAGAATCATTATATTATTACTGATTATAGCTTTCTGTATAGTAGCTTCATACACATTTAGACTATATTTAGAGGTGACTTCAGGCAGATTTATGGGTATACGTTTTTAAACTAGATATAAACATTTTCTGAGTCATGCTTGCCAGTGCTGTCACAATGCTACAGTGTTGTGGGTGGTTGCCTGGGCATTGCTATGGAGTTGCTAAGGTGTTGACCCAAGTCAAAAAAGCCAATCCCAATATTTCGTGTCATAAGGCCCTCCTTCAATGTACATGAATGAGTTTTCATCACCTGTACATTTGTCTGTTCAGTCATTTAAAAACATAATAGCAAGCAACACCTAATACCTACTTACAGTTGCAAAACTGAGCAGAATGTCCTCACACCCCAGTCCCAGCTGTGCTGAAACCTTTTTAACACTGGTTACTTTCTACCTCATTTTTGTTTAGCTGTGCAATGTGATGCAAGGGAATTGCTTGGATGTGCTATGATTATGAGCAATTGCAATTGCGACGGTTTTATGGTTGTCAGTCACCATGAAATTTTGACATAAAGCCATGTGAAAGCTCCCAGCCAATGTTACATTTTTTGCATTTATCACAAGTTTATCACAACAAAAGGTTTAGGGTCCTGGAGGACAATGTTATTGCTCAAATGTTGCTCAAGAGACATACAAGAGTTCACAGTTAAGTATCAGTTGTATCTCAACTATATCTAAATAGCAACAAATGAAACAATTGTTGACAAGATTACAGATGTATAAAAAGATTTTTAAATATTTGAATTCATATTGAACACTCTGAGTTCTGAAATCTTGCAGACTTTCGTATTTTATAACATTTGAGCACAGTTTGAGACATTGATGAGATCATTTTTGTGATGGGGTGAACAAAATTACATATTACAGTAATTTAACCATTTAAATGTAAGCCTGTTCCTCACACAAAACTATTGTATGGCTTCAGAAAACTTGCAATATTGCGTCATATGAATTACTTTTTTTAAATGTATTATTATTATTATTATTTGTTAATGTGGTCACTGTGAACTATTATGTCAAAGTGCCACATTAACATTCTTCAAAACTTCTCCTTTTGTGTTCTATGTAAAAATATAAATAATTACAGAATGCTAATTTTAGGGTAATCTATTTCTGACCTCTTTTGATCATCTTTTGTAACTTATTTGACTTTGCACAGAAATCACTTGACACAGTGAGGCTCCATCCATGGTTTGATGAGTAGTTCTTCATACATGCTTTTGGATAAGAGAGAGACAAGCTGGGCCCCAAAATATACCCCTCATGATCTCCACATGTGATCCTTTGTTTCACCGCTTTCAGCGGCCCTCACTACCCTCACTGCTAATGCAATGACTGCTAATGAACAAGGGGGGACGAGGCCAAAGCAAAGTGGTAGGAAATGATCTGAGAAATTACAGTTCCCGTCTCTCGATACCTCCATTAACAGCGTGAACGTGCAGCCCTTGCTCTCTCTGAACAGAGAAACAACACTGATCCACCCCCATCAAGACCACTCATCCTGAACACATAACAGCCCAGACCCCTCACTCAACCCCAGCCTAACCTTATCATGTGAGAGAACTGAGATTACAGCACTCGGCCCCTTTCAAAGCAGAAAAACAACACTGGCTCTCTGGCCATGAGTCAAGGGTGCGAGTTTAAATTAGAGAGCAGCCTTTCACACTTGACATTTAGTGTGGCACAATATATCGTCACCTTATTTCCACACCCCCTGAGTCTTATTAACACAGAGACTCTATTTTGTTTGGACTGGATTACTCATTAGACTGCTTAAATCAGCATGACTTAATAGTAAGTGGTTTTATGTCATCTACAAGGCAGGTAAAGAAGTCTTTACAGTCACTGCTGTAAGTTTTAACTCTTGGTGGGATGCCACCCATGCGAGACCAAGGATACGTCTTAATGGGTGCGGTTGGCCTGGGACTTGTAACCATCTGAACTCATATTACTAAATTAAAAAAAAAGAAAAGTTGTCCTTTCTTAGAGCTGAGATTCATTACAAATTTTGATTTTGAGGTGTTGGTGTTTTACTTTTGATGTCCCTTGTGAATAAGAAGTGTGCTTAATTATATTGAATGTGCACTTGTAGTGGTACTTCACATTTAAAAGCATATTTAAAAAAAAAAATGTACTTACAGATAACATAATACTATATTTAAGGCCAAAGAAGTGTACTTAAAGACATTTCTTTACATGCACTTTTAAAAAGTGCACTTTGTAATGTCAAATTAAAAGTTTTACATTTAAAATTACAAATACTCAAAATTACATTAATCAATATGTTTTAATAATTGTTTGTACAGTAGAAGATCCAACACTGAAATCTTGGATAATTGTTTATAAGATATATATCAAAATACCAGAAAACATTACAGAATGCCATACAATCTCATATGAAATTTTAAATTTCATTCAGGTTGTTCTTTCGTAGCTTAGAAGACGTTTCTAATCAACTTTGTCTCAGATGTTTCTCCTTAAAGTTCCTTATGAAAATAAAATACACAAATCAGTGAACATAAGAGTATAGAGTTAAAGAGAACATGCATTTTATAGGTCAAATCATTTGATTTCATAGGGGTTTGAGTTCTTATTTGACTGCAGACATTTGGTATCTTGAGCACAATTTGAGATACTGTCAAGATCTCATTGTACTGGGTTTTTTCCTCAGGAGAAAAATCTGAGAAGCATGAAAAAGTTTCAGTTTGCTCTCTAAATAATGTCATTACTATCCAGTAACAAACAGTTTGTTCTTTTCTCTGGCATATAACTGCGTACCCTACTAGATTCTTAAAAAAACATCTGCATACATCATAAAAACAGGAATCCTTACCTTTTTATTGCCTCTTCAGGCTTCACTGGGATCAAAACATAATGGACTGCATAACAGAGGCAAACGAGAGTGGATTGTACGATCCGAAGGAGACTCCCCACTGTTTCCCCTGACTGACTCGGCCAGTCTTCAACATCATCCCCTCATACCGCTCATTAAAGCTTCACCCCACTCCGGTTTCACAGAGACGGTCCAGCATCCAGCAGTGAATGCCTCTGTGTGTGCGTGCGTGTGTGTGTGTGCTGGAGGAAACTGGCAGTAATCCTGTAAAAAGTTCCTCAACTCTGAGCCTTACTGTAATCAAATGCGGCCGTTAGATGAGGGGCTCATAAAGGAGAACATGAGCTTTACTCATCGCTGCTTTTCCTGCCAGTCCCACCCTTTTGTCTGCTGTATGCCAAGCATTTCTGCTCTCTGCTAGAGTAGAGTGTTTCCCTCTCTGAAGGTCAGAGTTAGAGATTTAAACAAACTCCTAACCGTAAGTATTAAACTTTGGTGTGCAATTCACCTTCCACCATTTGTGAAACGGATATGAATGATACACCATGAGACTTGTTTAGGAGAGGTGTGCTATTAAGTGATGAGATGTACGAAGAAATCTGATAGACTTACCTTGGAGAAAGGACCCAAACCATATCTGAAGACCAGAATATCGTAGAGACTTAAGGTGAGCCCTTTTGACTTGGACCAGTAAGCAACCATCAATCAACGTCCTAGAAACCACTCAGCAACCGCATAGCAACACCCTGGGAACCATCCAGAACACCTTAGTTTTGCACGGACAAACCACAGAAAATTTATTTAAGTACACTTCCCTAACATAAGTGCTCCGGAGTGTGACAAAAAAACTAGCTTAACACAGGAGCCTGAAGTCTAATCATGTGTGTAATGTGTAACCTGAGCACTTTTGCCTTCACTGACTCTTCTTATCCGTGCTTTTATGTAGCCATTCTGTGGATCTTAATCCTGTGCACAAAGTGTAATAAGACCTTTAGACACACAGTAACATCATATCCTGTTCACAGTCTCTTGTATTGGGAGAATACTCGAACTGTGGATTCATTACCACATTTTGCCTCAGAGCACAGTTCATCACCTGAATACAGTGCAGTGAATCACAATAGAATCGGTGTATGTTTTTTTTTTCTTTTCAATAATGCTTGCCAGTGCATGACACCTCCGTGATTATAGGGTGTTGCTATGCAGTTACTAGGGTGTTCAGGGTGGTTGCTAGTTGCTTGTTTACTGGCCAAGTCAAAAGACCCCACAGCCATGTCTCTATAATATTCTGGTCTCTAGATATGGCTAGATATAGAATTTTGCATCCATTTTATCATCATAAAAGTCAAACAGGTTGGAAAATAACACACCTCTCCTCAACAGGCTTTAAAATTCAAAGTATCATTCATATATGTGGCAGACTGAGTTTTGCAACAAAATTTAGCACTAAATATCACACAAATCCAAGTGGGTCAATAACAAATAAGTGTGCAAGATAAAGAAAAGGACTAATATTTTATTTAACTCTTGAAAACACATACTTTGGGTCTTTATTGACCCAGCACATCATTCAATACTCTTACCCTCATTCATTTTTTAAAGTTAGACACCAACCTTCTTAGTATTCCTCAATCTATTCATTATAAACAATATAAAAAAAATAAAAATTTATAAAAGAATGTCTGTTTTCTAATTATTATTGTGTGTGTGCGTGTATATGTGTGTAAAGGGTCACTAGCGACCCGAGTTATATGTAGTAGTGTAAGTATATTTTTTATGCGCAACTATAATTGAATTCCTATTGATTCAATAAGTGCAATTCACTTTTATTCCTCAAGGTGGAAAAGTCTGATATACAATAATGACGTTATGTTTCAGTCATAATCTTCGCAGGCATAAAACAAAAGAATACACAAGTATCATAAGCGAAACTTGAAATCGATCAGTGATTTACTGCAGAGCAAGTACTGTACGCAGTCAAATATTAGTGTCACTGTCAGTTGATGGTGGATCTAGTGAAGAAGCTGTCAGTGATCAAAATATTGATTTTGAAGACGTTTAAAACAATAGTTTTGAGAATATGGTTGAGGTTGCAAATATGAGCCAGATGATGAATGTACTGGGAAATGAACTCTGACTATAATGTGATGATGGTAAAAAGCCTCTGCTCAAATGTAACCCTTTTAAGTTCCAAAACGTAACGAAATATGTTTTATTTTATTCATTGCTATAAAAATATCAGAAGAGTTTTATACTATTGTGGCAATTAGAGATCCTTCCATGTTAAGATATAGATTTGGGTCGCTAAAGACCCAAATATGTAATAATGATTGATGAAACATTCATGCATTTAAGGGTTAAAATGTATGTGCTAAGTTATTTTTATATCCATGTAGGTTTCGTATGTTTAAAAAAAAAAAAAAAACTATTGCCTTTCTTTTGGTCACTTTCGACATTGTGTCAAAATACCTTCACTAGGGGTCACTCTTGGGAACCACAAACACCTCTGACATATTCAGAATAGGCCACTGAAATTGGCGTATGGAATTTGCATGCCTGGCCACGCCCCCAGACATACAGGTATAAAAGGCGGCCAGCATGTATCACACACTACTCTTTTGCAGACTGTGAAAGAACGTGTTATCAGTTTTAGGAAAATCACTGATATTGATCTTGACCATCTTAGTCATACTATTGGTGACTTACCAGTTATGGCTTCCATTGACCAATATAACAATGCTTTTACATCTGTTCTGGATAAGTTTGCTCCCCTGAAAAAACGTGTTGTTTCTTTTAAGAGATCATCTCCTGAGTTACGCCAAATGAAGGCTTTAGACAGGCAGTTACGCCAGTTCTTAAAAAGCCTGGGAGTGATACTGCTGATATGTCTCATTTTCAACCAGTTTCAAACATATCATTCCTGGCAAAAGTCCTTGAGATGGGTTTGGCTAACTCCAAACCCATCTTTATACAAATAGCGTACTAGAAACTTTTCAATCTGGGTTTAGGTCTGGACATAGTACAGAGACTGCTCTAGTCAGGTCCAGAATGACTTCCTCGTTGTAGCTGATTCTGGGGCATGTGGCTTTTTTTTTTTTTAAGATCATAGTGCTGCATTCGACACTGTATGTCACAGCATATTATTAGATAGATTATGTAGGTGGATTGGTCTGTCGGGTACTGTGTTGAATTGGTTTGAATCTTTCCTCTCAGGTCGCTCCCAATTTGTTTATATGGGTACTAATCTATCTCAGACTGTGCCTTTGCGCCAGGGTGTCCCCCAGGGGTCAGTTTAGGGTCCTGTTTTATTTATTATCTATATGCTGCCTCTGGGACAGATTATTCAGAAGTATGGCCTGAGCTATCACTGTTATGCGGATGACACCCAGATTTATATTAGCACTAAGCCTGATCTCACATCCTCCTCTTCGACTCTGTCTGCCTGTTTGTTGAAAATTAAGGCATGGATGAAACAATTTTGAATGAAACAAATGGCACTCCTTCTAATATTAAAAAGTGCAATGATTTTAAACTTTCAGTTGACAATACCCAAATGTCCCCTTCTGTCCAGGTGCGTAACTTGAACGTGATTTTTGATGCTCAACTGACTTTTAATTCTCATTTTAAAAACATTACAGTGGATTCTTTTTTCCATCTTTGGAACATTGCTCGCATTAGACCATTTCTCCCCAGGCCTGATGCTGAGAGGCTTATCCATGCCTTCATCACATCAAGGCTTGATTATTGTAATTCTCTCTTTGCGGATTTACCTGCAAGTTCTATTTAGAGGTTGCAATATATACAAAACTCAGCTGCCTGTGTTTTGACGTACACATCCTCATGCCATCACATTATCCCCATGCTCCAGCAACTGCATTGGCTTTCAGTTCAATCACGTATTGATTTTAAATTTCTGATTTTAACATACAAAGTAGTACATGGATTGGCTCCAGTTTACATCCGTGATTTGGTTATTCCATCCATTTCCTCTCGCTCTCTCTGCTCTGCTGGCTCTCTCTGTGTCAGCCACATTGTCAACTAAAAACTATGGGGGGGGAGGGCCTTTTCCTACAATGCACCTAAGTTGTAGAACTCATTACCTGCATCTATAAGGAATGCTACATCTTTGGATTGTTTTAAATAACTTTTTAAGACACATCTTTTTAGTCAAGCTATGATGTATTTTTGCTTTGTTTGATTTATCTCATTTTGTACATGTTGTAGCGCTTTGAGTTTGAGAAAGGTGCACTATGAATAAAATGTATTATTATTATTTGGAATTCCCCTGGGTGCATCAGCAGCGTTCTACAAGAGGCAGTTTCCTTAACAAAAATGTGAATTCCTCTAAAAGAGCTGCATGACGGATTGCATCTTTTTAAAGATGCCGTTCTATCAGTGTCCTTCTGGGTGCGGGCGATTTCTCTCTCCCTCAGATGGCCATGAGCACTGTTTTGAGTATATGGGCCACACTCATGCTGAAACAGCATTCGTGGATGGGTCATGTGCTTACTGCGAAAGCATGCCCATGGGAACGTTGCGGTTGTGACTCTCGTACTTCTTCAAGGGGCCTCGGTGGCAAGCACCACTTGGAGGAACTGTCCGAGGCCCCTGTCCAAAGCTTGCATGCAATGGCCATCCAGCAAGTATATCAGGCCAAAGATCTGTACGAGGGAAGTCCTGATCCAGCCTTATGGGCTACATAGGTCACAGAGCAGGCTCTGGGTCGAGTGATGATAGGAGTGCCACCTAGACCTTGCTGAGATGCAGGATGCCGAGAAAGTGCGCTTTCTCAATACTCCCATCGCCCAGGGTGGCCTATTTGGCGACACTGTTGAGGTCTTCGTGCAGCAGTTCTCAGCAGTGAAGAAGCAGACAGAGGCTATAAAGCACATCTTGCCTCTCCGCCTGCTCGTCGCCATGGGCAGCCCCCTGCGAAGTCTGCACTAGCTCCACAGCAGCCTATGCCGACAACCAGAACTTAATGGTACACTCGCAGGAAGGTGGCACGGCCTGCCCATCAGCAGGCCACCAGGAACCCTCATAAGGCTTCGAAGTGGGCAACCCAGGACTTGGGGTGAGCATCACTCCTGTCAGAAGGACCCATTTGCCACGAGTACCAAGGGATGCGCAGCCTCCCGATAGAGCCTGTCCTTCTGGCTGAGATGAAGAAGGGGTTTTACAGCCCTTAATTCATTGTACTCAAGAAAGAGGGTGGGGTGAGACCAAGATCTGCGAGTTCTGAATCGGGCCCTGTAGAAAAAGAAAGAGGCTCCCATTAAAGATGCTCACACAGAAACACGTTTTCATGTGTCAGACACCAAGATTGGTTTGCAGTGATAGACCTGAAGGATGTGTACTTTCATGTCTTGATCCTTTCTTGGCACAGACCATTTCTACGGTTTGCCTTTGAGGGACAGGCATACCAGTACAAGGTCCTCCCTTTTGGGTTATCTTTGTCTCCTCGCATCTTCACGAATGTCGCAGAGGCTGTCCTTGCCCTGTTAAGGGAAGTGGCCATTCACATACTCATTTACCTCAACAACTGGATAATCCTAGCCCACTTGCTAGAGTTGCTGTGTGTGCAAAGTGACTTGGTCATCAAGCACCTAGCACGACTGGGACTTCGAGTCAACTGGGAAAAGAGCAAGCTCTTCCCAGTGCAGAACATCTCTTTTCTCGCTGTGGAGTTTGACTCGACTGCCATGACAGTATGTCTTTCACAAGACTGTTACATTACATTACATTACATTTAGTCATTTAGCAGACGCTTTTCTCCAAAGTGACTTACAAATGAGAATAGTAGAAGCAATCAAATCAACATGAGTACAACAGTATGTAAGTGCTGTGTCAAGTCACAGTTTCATCAGTAAAGTGCTCGTAGCAAGGTTGGGGTTTTTTTTTTTTTTTTTTTTTAAATATATACGCAAATAGATGGAGAAAGAATAGAAAAATCGAAAAAAGAAGAGTAAAATATAAATTAAAAAAAGTGCTATATTACTGGGTCAAGTGTTGACAAAAAAGATTTTTGAAAGTTTTTTGAAAATGGCTAAAGACTCAGCTGCTCGGATAGAGCGTGGTAGGTCATTCCACCAACCAGGAACAGACCAGGAGAAGGTCCGTGAGAGTGATTTTGTGCCCCTTTGGAATGGCACCACAAGACGCCGTTCACTTGCAGAACGCAAGCTTCTGGAGGGCGCATAAGTCTGAAGTAGTGGGTTTAGGTATAGTGGTGCAGAGCCAGTGGATGTTCTGTAGGCAAACATTAGAACCTTGAATTGGATGCGAGCAGCAATTGGCAGCCAATGCAAACTGATGAAGAGAGGTATGACATGCGCACTCTTCGGTTCGTTAAAGACCAGTCTTGCTGCAGCATTCTGGATCAGTTGTAGAGGCTTGACAGTGCATGCTGGAAGGCCTGCCAAGAGAGCATTACAATAGTCCAGTCTGGATAGAACAAGAGCTTGGACAAGAATTTGTGTGGAAAGCTCCGATAGGAAGGGTCGAACCTTCCTAATGTTGTACAGAGCAAATCTGCAGGATCGGGCCGTTGTAGCGATGTGATCTGTGAAGCTTAAACAATCATGCATCACCACTCCGAGGTCCCTGGCCGTCCTGGAAGGAGTTATGGTTGACGACCCAAGTTGAATGGAAAGGTTATGATGAAGTGTTGGGTTGGCACCGACCACAAGCAGTTCCGTTTTTGCAAGGTTGAGTTGAAGGTGGTGGTCCTCCATCCAGGCAGAAATGGCTATCAGGCAGGCTGCGATGCGACCAGCAACTGTCGGATCATCTGGTTTGAATGAGAGGTAGAGTGTGTCATCAGCATAACAGTGATAGGAAAAACCATGTTCCTAAATGACAGATCCTAGTGATGACATGTAGATGGAGAAGAGAAGTGGTCCAAGCACAGAGCCCTGAGGTACCCCAGTAGCAAGATGATGCGACTTGGACACCTCACCTCTCCAAGATACCCTGAAGGACCTACCTGAGAGGTAAGACTCAAACCACTGGAGTGCGGTTCCTGAGATGCCCTTCGACCTGAGGGTTGACAGGAGGATCTGGTGGTTAATTGTGTCAAAAGCAGGAGACAGATCCAGCAAAATGAGTACCGATGATTTTGAAGTTGCTCGTGCCAGTCTCAGGGCTTCAGTAACTGAGAGCAGGGCAGTCTCAGCTGAATGGCCACTCTTGAAGCCAGACTGGTTGTTGTCAAGGAGGTTGTTCTGTGTGAGATAAGTAGACAATTGGTTGAACACAACTCTCTCAAGTGTCTTCGCAATGAATGGAAGAAGGGATACCGGTCTATAGTTTTCTAAAAGTGCTGGATTCAGAGTGGGTTTTTTAAGCAGTGGTGTAATCCTAGCCTGCTTAAAAGCTGTGGGAAATGTACCAGTGTGAAGAGAAGAATTGATCATGTGAGTGAGTGCAGGTACAATTGAGGAGGAGATGGCCTGAAGAAGATGAGTGGGGATAGGGTCAAGCGGACAGGTAGTAGGGTGATTGGAAAGGATGAGTTTGGAAACATCTGCCTCAGAGAGCAAAGAGAAGGAGGGGAGAATTTGTGTGTTTTCCGTTAAGATGTTATTGTCAGTATGTGGTGTGGAGAATTGGCCGCTGATGGTTGTTATTTTATGTGTGAAGAATGTGGCAAAGTCATCAGCTGTAAGAGCTGATGTGGGAGGGAGGTGAGGAGGGCAAAGAAGAGAAGAGAAAGCTTTGAAAAGTGTGCGGGAATCAGTAGAATTGTTAATTTTATTGTGATAGTACGTGGTTTTAGCATTGGAGACATTTGTAGAGAAAGAAGAAAGGAGTGACTGATAGAAGCTAAGATCAGTAGGATCTTCAGATTTGCGCCACTTCCCATCTGCAGCCCTGAGTCTAGACCAATGTTCACAGAGAACATCGGATAGCCAGGGGGCAGAGGGGGTGGCGCGGGCTGGTCCGGATGAGAGGGGGCAGAAGACATCTAACCAAGATGTTAGCGTGGTGCAAAGAGTGTCAGTAGCATTGTTAGTGTCCAGAGATGAGAACTGATTAGGGGGAGGAAGTGTGGATGAGACCAAAGAGGATAGGTCGGAGGGTGGGAGTGAGCGTAGGTTTCGCCGAAAAGTAACATGTGGTGGAGTGTGTGTGTTGAGTTAGGGGTCAGGTTGAGATTAAAAGTGATGAGGAAATGGTCAGAGGTCTGTAGTGGAGTGACCAGAGTATTATCAGTGGAGCAGCAGCGTGTGTAGATGAGGTCCAATTGGTTACCTGATTTGTGGGTAGCTGTAGTAGACACAGCCCAAAAGAGCGGTACCACTGAAATATTTTCAGAGGCTCCTGGGGCATGCTCCACTGGGGTTGATGCATATGAGACTGTTTCAGCATTGGCTTCAGGCTTGAGTCCAGAGATGGGCATGGCGCTGCGATTGAATCGATTTAGGGAAGCACATGTAGACCTGTTCGCCTCCCAGGGATTCTCCAAATGTCCACTGTGGTATTCCCTGACCGAGCCCCTCCTCGGCACAGAAGCACTGGCTCACAGCTGGCCCTGGGGCCTGCACAAATATTCGTTTCCCCCAGTGAGCCTCATTGCAAAAACACTGTGCAAAGTCAGGGAAGAAGAAGAAGTCCTGATGGTTGCGCCGTACTGGCCCGACCAGACTTCTCAGAGCTCAGAGCTCACGTTAATTCCGTCGGCCTCTCCCTGGTGAATTCCCATCTTTCCCATCTTTCCCATCTGAGGGACCATCTTTTTCAGGGACAAGGCACAATCCTTGCGCATATACCTGGACCACACACAGAGCTTCAGGGTGTACTCACACTAGGCGCTTTGAACCGTGCACGAGCGCGTTTGACCCCCAAAGCCCGGTTCGTTTGAGTACCGGGCGCAGTTCGTTCCTGGCCTGCTTGGAATTGGTGGGCCAGAGCACGGTTCAGTTGGGCTTGAGCCAGTTCACATGCAGTGTGAGCGCTAACTGTGCCGGAGCACGAAACAGCTACTACTTTTGTGTGTGCTACTGTCATCATTACGACGACAAACATCTTTATTACTACTTTGATAGTACATTTTTCAATTAATATAATTAATTCGAGTGTATTTGGGTTTATAATTGGTCTGGTTCTCACCTTATTGATGAACAGGAATTGTAGTTTGCGAGTAAAGCTGCAAATTCCTCCATTAACGTCAGCTGCCTTAATAATTCTCTGATACATGCAAGTGAAAATAGCTGTGTGGCATAAATGATAAATCTATTAGGCAGTATCTTAGTGAAAGTGCATTTCTTCCTGTTTTCTTCCATACAAAAAGCTGCATCGTATATGACATAAGCGTGCTCCGGCCCGTAACGTTAAGTGCAATATGAGTGCGGGTCAGCGGGGAAGTGGGGAGTGGGGACAATCGCACTCGGGCTCGGTTCAAGGCAACCGTGCCTAGTGTGAGTACATTGAGAGTGCAAGCTCACTCCACTAGGGGTATCGCGGCCACATCCACTTTGGAGAATGGTGCTTCGTTAGCAGAGCTGCGGGTTGGGCTACAGTCAACACCTCGAGTCTTGGGTAACAACAGGTAAAACTTGAACAACTGGTTGGGTGTAGTGCTTGCATAGATGCCCTCCCCCTTTCTGAGGTGGTGAGGTGCACATTTTCGTACCAGAGAGTTCCCCAGGCTTGGCGAACCCATGACATCTTGTCTACCTCCTAGCATTTTTCGGTAGTGAGTTCAGTGGAAAAACATACTACCAGGCCCACTACTCATGATATGCCTCTTTCAGGTTAGCCCTTGTAATCTGGCTAGTGCTCCATATGTAGTCGCTCCCTAACGTTGACCCCATGTGATGTATTCTTCCACTGTTCAGTTTCCCTATCGGTGAACCCTGTGTCATCCCCTGGATGGAGCTAGCTCCATCACCAGTTGCTGTGGCCGGTAGTCTCCCCCTTATCAGGTGGAGGAAGTGCTTCCACATACTAACCTCCCCTTTGGGTAGGATGTGGTCTCCGTAGTGATCCTTACTCTATGAGAAGGAAAACGCTTCCCAACGTTAACAACCAGGCTTACTCAGCTGTTAAAAAAAAAACTTTCTTTTGAAAAATCAGAAGAGGAGCTAGTGACCTTTTCCAAGAGGCGAGGGGATCCCCCTGATATGGGGAAACCTGAGGTCATTTACCTTGGGCGTTTGAAGGTTGCGAGTAGCGTAGCTGCACCTGTTTGGCACTCGCAGGCTTGCCTGAATCTGCTCCGCCAAGTCTTGTGACAGTTCAGAAGTTGTGCCATTTAGTATTGGGATCCCTAATGTCTGTATTTCGACAGACAGGGAACATCCAAATCTACTGTACTAATGTAACCCTTGTTCCCTGATGGACGGAATGGAGATTTTGTGTCCTTCCTGCCACAACTTTGAATTGTTGCTGAGTGGTCGGATCGCTGTCTTGGCTCCTCAGTACAAACCTGAGTGTGTGATGCACACTGGCCGCCTTTTATACCCGTGTGTCGGGGCGTGGCCAGGCATGCAAATTCCAAATGCTAATTTCATTGGCCTTTTCTGAATATGCCAGAGGTATTTGGGGGCTCCCAAAAGTGACCCCTAATGTCAGTATTTCGACACAACAACCCCGTTCCCTCCATCAGGAAAAGAGGGTTACACTAGTAACTGAGACGTTTCTCTTACACCTTGAATAATGTGAGTGTACACAAACATATTAATCATTACAATTTTTAAGATTAAAAAAAGGTAAAAAGTAACTTTTACAAATTTATTATGCACCACATAACCAAATGTGCAAAAATAATTGGAGCCTTTATAATATTTTAACAAAACTGCTTTACATCTTTTTACCAATAAATAATAATAAAATAATATGCCAAACTACCTATGGTTTTCTTTTCAAGAATTTGATCCTATAATTTTTCTTCATTTTTGTCTTAGAACAGTTGTATCACCCTGACATTGTTGACATGTCTTCCAAAAATATCAAAGTAGATTTTCATTCAAAAATTTAAAACATGTTGATAATAGAAAAGATGTATTCAAGTGATTGTATAAATAAATTGCATTTTGTATTTTAAAATAAATTGATAGTTCCAAACAAAATAAAAATGAGTGTCATGTCATGTACAGTACATTGTGATCACACCCACTTCTGGCTACACAAGTTTAGTTTTATGCACAATTATTGTTTACAATTCATAATGCATCGCAAGTACACATTGCATTCTCAGCATTGTTGAAATGTGCACTTTAGCATGTGTGTAAACTGTCTTCTGTTTTCTCTTTCAGGTCAATTTAAAAGTTTGTTAAGAATCTTGCTGAGCAATTTAGTTAAAGTTGCCGACATGTTTAGATCCAGTTTAATGGCATTTTAAGGTAACTCTATCACTACTGGGGTTTATTACCACCACAGTGGTCAAAGTTTAATTCAAGTAATTTTGTAATGGAACATAAGAACTAGAAGACTCATTTTATATTAGAAGGTAACACAAACTAGTACTTACCATTCCTATACAAATCACATTAAAATTAAAAAAAACTCATTTAATTGAAAAGAAATCCACAATGAATAAGGAAAACCTTGACCTAGTGACTTAATCAGATCAGTGAATGGAGAATGGGGCGCCTGACGCCTCTGTGTCGTCCTCTAAATTGGGCTTTATGAGTTTGCATTGTGCTGTTGTGCATTAATCTTACCCCACAACAATTCAATGAGCGATTTGTTGCCGTGTCCTATGTGACACAATGCGTCTCATTCACCACCCGCTCCATGTGTGGGAAGTTCTGGCCGGTCTCTCTCTCTAACTGTCCTGTGTGAGTACCAGGCAAATAGTTCCTTTTATTCTTTATACCAGTTGCATCAAACATTCATTGTTATCTCAGTTACATTTGTGTACAAGATGTTTATTACACACAGATTTAATCACCATTGTTTAGAGAGTAAAATTTTGATGAGTAAACTCCAATGTCATTGATTACAAACAAAGTCAGATTAGATTTGTTCATTTGGCACTGGAATAAATATTGTTCTAAGAAACCTATATACGCAATTCGTATCTCCACAGCACAATGAAAACATCGTAATGGTGTTCCTTTAAATTGATGACTTCAAATGTCTGGTATTCCCATCCTGCCACTGCCACAGACGGAGGGCAGACCAGTGGGCGTCTTCCAGAAAGAGCTGCACCCAATGCCAGACCATGTAAGGCTAGCCAACGTGCCCAAAAATAAATATCAAAGATCACTGGGAGAGAGTGGGAGAAATGGATGTAGAAGGAGAGAAAGAAACAGAGCCTCACAGATGTTTTCAGGAACGCCGCCACCGCTCAACCATGGAGTCCATATGTGCTGCTGGCTGCATGTGGAGGATCACAGAGCATTTATGTCTGTCTGCATGCTGCAGAACCCCAGTCTAGTTAATGGGATTGCCCCACACTACCACCACTTTGCTCTTCTGCTTTGATAGGCCATGTGGGACGCCTGCTTTAATGTAGTTAGTCTGACCTTCCTGCAGTTTTAACACTTTGCACATTAAAATAACAAAGTCCAGATGTCTGATGCAGGAGCCACCAACCCTTCAACCCTTGCACCCAGTTCCATCAAAAAACATGCTACTACGACATAGATGGAAATGGTGACATAGAAGTGACTATTATCAAAGCCCGGTCAGTTCACTTGGCCACCATCTTGGTAATGCCCCTGGGCAGCTGTTTTCTAGGCATGCAAGTCCTTTCAACCTGAAAACTGTTGGCTAATTACGATACAACTGTTAATATAACATATATAAGGAAAACATTGCTTTAGAAACATTTATCTGCGAACTACCATGTCTTGTCCCTTGTTCGCCTAATTGTATTGAATGTGTACTTGTATTGTACTTCAAATCTTATACTCTTAAAAAATAGTATATTTTAAAAAAAACTGTACTTGCAGATAATGTAATATTAATGAAAGATAACGCTTTATTTTAAGGTGACGTAGTTACACATTACTACATGTACTTACTATAGTAATAACAGTAAATTTCATTACAAATTAAAGTACATTTTAAATCATGTTTTAATAACGTTTTGTCCTGTTTTAAAGAAGTACACTTATTTTGATGTGTTGACTAACATACTAAAGCACATGTAGGCTACCTGATTATTAGATTTATTTAATTTTAACTGTAGTGTTATTCGATATTACAAGTTAACACATTTTAATTGTACAAAACTTAATCATTACTACTGTAATTACAAATATATTTAAACACATGACCTACAAATAGAGATAACATCAAAGTATATTTTAGTTTACCATAAATGCTTGCCAGTACATTTTGCAGTACACTTAACATATTTCAAAGACACATAAATATACTTAAGACCTACTTAAAATTGCTCTTAAGTTCAACTAATTGCACTTAATAGAAATTTAAACTATAATACAGTTTCATTTAATTGCTAATAACATGCAACAGCCACTGTTGGCTGTAGTAAATAGCTCACAAAGACATACATAAGGAATACTATAAGGAAAACTAACACAACCAACTTAACACTGACAATCAACAATGCAGAACAAAGAACTAACTGAAACTGAAGGCTTAAAGAAGAGCAAACAAAGGGAGAAACTAGCTAGACACACTGAGGACTCTAATCAATCAGTATCAATGGAAACAAACAGGCAGGGAATAGAGGAGAACAGAACCAATTAACATGTATAACAGCAAACAGAAACAGAACACAGTGAAAACTGAATCAAAACAGAACATAAACCCTAACTTTCAGCACACTCCCTACCTTTTGACTACCTTTTGAATCAAGTATTTAATTCAGCAACAGTGTCCAAAAACATTCAGCTCGCACTTAAGTAGATTCTTTTAGAAGTCATATAAAAAAGTGAGAGGCTATAATTTTATTATGGGAAATGGTGTTTTAGGCCTGATACAAAGTGGAGAACCTAAAACTGGTAAATCATTGTAACACTCAGTTTCAAATGGCTTATTGCTTTATTAATTTAGCAGATAATTAGCATGACCTGTAAGCCCCTGCTGGTAGATGCTGTAGCAAAGAGCATACCTATTTCTCCTTTAAAGGTCATTCAATAGTAGCAGAGGTGTAAAGAGTACCTGAAAACCATACTTGAGTAAAAATACTGATACCTTATATCGAAAATGACTCCACTACAAGTTACAAGTAACCAATTCCAATACGACTTGAGTAAAAGTCTTAAAGTATCTGATTTTAACAGTACTTAAGTATTTTACTCATGCTGAATGTAGGCTCAGAGATGCACTAGTCCTGAGAGACATGCCAGTAAAAATAAGAAACAATTGATTTGTAAGATGAGAAATCAAGTTTATTTTCTAAAATCAAAATAAAACTGAACACCTCAATGTTGCAGTAAATCAAGGTCGACACAACAACCTTTTAAACGTCTACAAACTCTCAAGTCTCAGTTGAGCTCAACTGCACAGAAAGGCCATAAGTAAACCAATATCCTTCAAAACGGTCTTGTCAATATAGCGGATAAATAAAATAATGTTAAGTAAAATTAAATAGTCAAAGTCTACTGCATGTACTGGTTTGAGCCTCATCACCAGCTGCAGTCATTTCCTCATCTAATAAATCAAACATCTGCGATCAGCAACTACCTGCTAATGCACTCACATTCATGTAAAGTATCCTTGTTGACAAGTTTTGGGTGAGTAAAGGCAAAATGCACAAGATATAGTACCTTCAGTGCCCGTAGATGGTGATATTGCTTCTTAATATCAGAAACAAACTGCTGCAGAAAAAGTTAGCTGCCATGAAAAATGTAATTTCTAATTGCATTACTCATCACAAATGTAGTGGAGTAAAAAGTACATTTACTTGCTCAAAAATGTAGTCAAGTAGAGAGTAAAAGTTGCCAATATCTTTGATACTCGGTACAACTACAAAGTAGCCAAAAAGATACTTAAGTACAGTAACTAATTACATTTACTCAAGTACTTTACACCTCTGAATAGTAGCCATGTAACCATTTGTGCAAGCATCATGTATATCACTAATATTTATTTTTCAGATGGAAATTATGCTGTTAATTCTTCACAGGTGGAGTTGTGTATCTTTTGTGTGAGGAAGAAATGCTTAATTTGTGCCGGTTTACTTAAGCACTGCCTCACCCCCTTATTATATTACACAAGCTATTCCTATGTCCCCACAGCCAGGCTGAGGAAAAATGGGCCAGGTCAGGGTGTTGGTGAATTGTGTTGAGATCTCAGTGAATGGATGACATTCCCAGCTTTCACGTGGGAAAATGAGCCTAAAATAAAAGAGGACTCATACTGCCATCTAGTGTTGATTATTGGAACTACTTCTTGGCAGGGCAATTCCTCTGTGTACAAAAAGGCTGTATTCACTGATGTTAGTTAATTATTTGACACAAAAGTTTTGTCACATTATATTAATAACACAGTCTGTGAATTTATATTCGAAATGGTTTATTTTGTCAGTGTCTGAGTAAAAGAAACTGTTCTCGCGCTCCTCTATGACGATTCAGTCTTACTACGACTACACTAACCAGCTGCATCAGAATTCTACTTTGATTCTACTTCAACACAGCTGAGAAGATCCCGTGCTGTCATTATTTTTACATTTTCAATTATTTTTATATTTATTTAGTCTCGCTAAACTGAATAAGAAATTGAGTCCCTAATAATATTTATTTAGTCTCGCTAAACTGAATAAGAAATTAATAATGAATAATCGGGTCTCCGTTAGGACCCAGGTGGTAATGCCTGATCAAAAGTTGTTATTGTGATGTCTTGACTAATTATAACATATTTCACTATTGTATGATGTTTATTACATTAAGTGCACAAACAACATGCTAGAAATATAAAATGAATGTATATGTATTTCATAATAAAACAAACTGGAAACTTGGAAACAGAAAACACCTATAATATAAGCTAAGCTAGCAGGCTAATCAGGTAGCCTAGATGTATGCTATGCTAGTACATAAGCTAACTAAAGAAAACAGTAAGAATGAGAAATGCTCGATTTCACAACTTATAGCTTCAGTTATATACTAGTATATGAACCATGTAATTTAAAGGTCATTATAATGCATTTTAAACAATATAACATGATTTTTGTAGAAATTATAATCAGGCGCTAAAAATTCTACCCATTAAAATTCACTTGAACCAATAGGATCACTTGGAGTCCTAAAGGAGACCCGATTCCTGGGGGGACTCGATTTCTCACCACACGTCACTTAAAGGGTTAATTCACCCAAAAATGAAAATAATGTCATTTATTACTCACCTTCATGTCATAGGTGATCTGGGAAATGCTAACTTTAGACTGCTAGCATTTAAAGCATAAAATCCCACCCTCAGTGCAAATCACCGTCCAAAGCCACACCTCTTCCAAAACACATGAAAGTGCACAGACCAGAAGCGAGACGACCAGAGACAACGTTACTGGATTACATCATGTGTCATTCACCGGTGAGAAAACTTTACAGTACAGTGAGTAACTTTGAAAACATAAAAATAGTTCCAGATTAGACGCTGGGTGCTGCTGTCATTGAGCTAATTCGTACAGGTACACAAACTACATAAGCTACATTATGCGTTACTATCAAAACACAACAAAAACTAATCATACCATGTTCCTACCTGTCCAAAAGAAATACTGGAACCATGCATCATCTTTCAGATCATTTGACTCTTGCAGTCTCCAGTGTGGAAAAGCAACACCAATTTTAATTCTGGTTTTAGCTCCTTATATTTTGTTACTCATCAAAGAGTTTTATTCATTCAAAAGAGTTTATTCATGACAATTTATTCATATGTGAATATTGATTTTATTATAAATAACTTTCTAAAGTTTCACTGTGACATCAGAGAGGTCTAATTTCAACATCTGTAAGCATATAGTTAATTAATCTGGTGCACTGCCCTACTTAATTGAAAGAAAGACAGTTAGGGGGCGCTACATCATCTTCATAGTTATCGTTCTTGGTATGAAAGAGCACAGGCAAGTACAATTTTTCAAGCACTTCCTATCCTATTTCTATTGTACAACCTGATCATTGCTCGGGGTGTCTCTGAGGGCCTCAAACCAAGGACTATTAGTGGTTCCAAGGACCAAATTAAAACTTAGAGGTGAGCGAGCATTTGCAGTAGCAGCACCAAAATTGTGGAACAGTCTGTCTGTTAGTATTAGAACTGCCACAACTGTAGATAATTTTAAATCTAGATCTTATTTGTTTTCTATCCACCTGTTTCTGCGGGGCGCTACTGTAAAAAAGAACGTGGGTACAACTTCCGGTGAAGCGGCGGAAGTAGCATACCAATGGTATTTTGTGTGCTAATTAGCGAAGAGGATAAGTGTTTTTCTGATCATTGTTTACTTTGTAAAGTTGCAAACCTTAATGAGAGATGTCGTTACGGCACTCAGGGACAACATTTCAGTTTAGTACATTTATTAGTTAATAATATCACAATACAATAAACAGTTTTCGTGCCCTTAATTGTCCTTTACTTTACTGACCTTCCACAAAAGTGCTGCTGCATGACTACAAGAGCATTCTGGCCCTGCAACACATGAACAACCCGCTGTCTGTTCTTCACCTGTCACTGATGCTAGCACCAAAGCCTTATGATGCGATATTTTACTCCTACTGGTGTCGTGCGTGCCAGAGCCAGTCGCGTTTCCACTGTCATATATGCGATGCTAAAGGCTATTTATGTTAACCATTGCGATAATAAATACACGTTTATGGAAAATACCAGAGACTGCTTGAGGAACGTAGACAATTCTTATATGATTATAATCGTGTATTTATTTGGTTTAATGTTTTATCTCTCTCTTCCCTGTGCCTTTGTTGATACCGGATGCATACGCATATCTTTCACAGATTCACACACTCCGGTTAACTCGTATAACTCGTAACTGCTGTTTTCCTCTCATGAGCTCCCTCTGTTGCTCTGGCTGAAAGGATCGTCCTCGGATTGCAATCATCACATAATTTAGAGGAAAATTAATAGAAATGCTCAGAAAAGTGACGTAAACATAGGGTATGTTATCAATATATTTCTAAATGTGTAAGCCTTTGGACTTAAAAACCGTAATGGAGTTGTTTTGTGCACTTTTGTGATCGTAAATGAATGGAAGCAGGTGCAACTGAATAGGAATGTGTTTTCTTTTTATGTCAATATAAATATCAGTTAGATTTAGCATGATTAATGTGCACTCCTGCCATAAATTAATAAATTACTGTTACTGTAACATTTTTTATTGTAAAACATTGTTCAAATATTGATGCTGGAATTTTAAATCTTTAAGTAAAAGCCAAACGTTCGCAAGTTTGGATCACTGAATCTTGAATGACTGTCAACAGTTGAATAAATGAGTGTCACGTACCGCTTGTTTACTTCGAACCGGAAGATGCTCCCACTTTTGACGCAAGGCCTCATGGGGCGTAGGAAACTTGTGGATAGCCTTTAATCAATGATGCCTTGTCTATTTTATTGTATGTGTTTCTCTGTATTGAGTTTTAACCTATACCACTATAGCACATTGGTCAATAGCTGTTGTTTTAATTGAGCTCTATAAATAAAGCGACATTGACATTGACACAGTCCATCAGGGACCATCCTCTTTGAAATTCAGAAAGAACAGCCTGATTCTTGATTTCAAAAGGATCGTCTGTAACAGTAACAGGAACAACTGGGAAAAGTCTGGGCCATGCAGGATGCTGAGACTTTCTTGCTGTTCTGCTCCACTAGACCTTTCCGGATTGTCCTATCTCTGTCAGGTCTGTGAGAAGACAGGCTAAAAGGTGTCAGGGAATGAACACAGACAGAGGATCCAAGTGCAAGAATAACAATATTTATTGACAGGAAAACGCTGTACAATAACTTCACTCCAAGGGTCAGTTGAGGCAGAGGCTGTGGCGTGCAGAACGGTGGCGTGCAGAGTGGCGAGGCACCGGGTGGCGCAGGGCTACAGCGGGTATCAGAGAACAAGGATAATCCAACCCAGAAAACAGGGCACACGACAAAAGTCCAGAATCCAAAAACCAGGAAGAAACACACAGAGAACACGACACCGGGAACAGCCTGCAACGAACTGACAAAGACCACATAAAGACACGCACAATATATAACAACCACTAACAAGACACAGCTGGCAACAGATCGCAATCAGACCATAATGGGTGACGCCCACACAATCATTCACTCACACCCAAACACACACACACACAACAACACACAAGGGTGAGTAAGTGAATCCATGAACCGTGACAGTACCCCCTCTCCTACGAGCGCCTCCTGGCCCTCCCAGGAGAGCCTACCTGTTGATAGTAATCATCAATAAGAGAGTGATCCAGGATGTCCCTGGCAGGAACCCAACTCCTCTCCTCCGGACCGTAACCCTCCCAGTCCACCAAGTACTGGAATCCGCGTCCCCTTCGCCTAGCGTCCAAAATACGACGAACCGAATAAACGGGTTCCCCATCTGCGAGACGCGGCGGGGGGGAACCGGAACCGGCGGATTAATGTTAGCATGAAAAACAGGTTTGATTTTAGATACGTGGAATACGGGGTGAATTCTACGGTACGCTGGGGGGAATTTGAGGCGGACTGTCACCGGACTAAGAATCTTGGTGACAGTAAACGGGCCAATGAATTTAGGTGCCAACTTATTACATACGGAGCGGAGCGGAATGTTCCTGGAAGAAAGCCACACTTTTTGTCCGACGACGTATACGGGAGGCTTCAGCCGGTGGTGATCGGCCTGGGCCTTGGTGCGCGCTCCCACCTGAATAAGAGTCTCTCGGGCTCTTCTCCACGTGTGACGACACCTCTGGACGAAGGCGTGAGCGGAGGGGACCGCGACTTTGGATTCCAGACTAGGAAAGATAGGTGGCTGGTAACCTAGACTACACTGGAAAGGCGACAGGCCCGTAGCCGACACTGGTAACGAGTTGTGCGCGTACTCCACCCAAGGAAGCTGCTGACTCCAGGAGGAAGGATTCTGAGCTACCCGACATCGCAACGTTCTCCCCAAATCCTGGTTGGCTCTCTCAGCTTGCCCGTTACTCTGGGGATGGAACCCAGACGACAAACTAACAGTCGCTCCCAGTAATCTGCAAAACTCCTTCCAGAATCTGGAGGTAAATTGGGATCCCCTGTCAGAAACCACGTCTACCGGGAGGCCATGAATACGAAAGAAGTGATTAATGACAGTAACCGCTGTCTCCTTGGCAGAGGGTAATTTGGGCAAGGGAATGAAATGTGCCGCCTTCGAGAACCGGTCCACTACGGTCAAAATCACCGTATTGCCCTGTGAAGGAGGGAGGCCTGTTACGAAATCTAGCGCTATGTGGGACCAGGGTCTTGAAGGGACAGACAGCGGTTGAAGAAGCCCATCTGGGGAACGATTAGAAGTCTTACCACGAGCGCAGACAGAGCAAGCCAAAACAAAATTGCGAACGTCGCGAGCCATGCAGGGCCACCAGAATCGTTGCTTAACCAGAAAAATGGTACGACTAACCCCTGGATGACAAGCCAGATTGGAATCATGGCCCCATCGGATAACGTCTGAACGTAACCTCTCTGGCACAAATAATCGACTCGGCGGGCACCCAGGCGGAGGCGTTACCCCTTCTAAGGCCGTGTGGACCTTCGACTCGACCTCCCATGTGAGTGAAGAGACAATGAGTCTCTCAGGTAAAATACACTCGGGAGTGGACGGGCGCTCGGAACGATCAAAAACACGAGATAAAGCATCGGGCTTGATGTTTTTAGACCCGGGACGATATGATAGAGAAAAATCGAAACGACCGAAAAACAGCCCACCGAGCCTGCCTAGAGTTTAGTCGTTTAGCGGATCTGATGTATTCTAAATTCTTATGATCGGTCCAGACGATGAAAGGTACCCCCGACCCCTCCAACCAGTGACGCCATTCTTCCAAAGCTAATTTGACCGCCAGCAGCTCCCTGTTACCAATGTCGTAATTCCGTTCGGCGGCGGATAAGCGATGAGAAAAAAACGCGCAAGGGTGCATCTTATCGCGCTGGGATAGAACTGCCCCTACCCCCACCTCTGAAGCATCAACCTCCACCACAAACTGACGTGAAGGATCAGGGGCGACAAGAATGGGAGCCGAAACAAAGCGGCCTTTCAGATTGGAAAATGCAGCCTCAGCTGCATTAGACCACCTGAACGCCGTTGCGGTGGAGGTTAAGGCGGTCAGAGGAGCGGCTAGTTGGCTGAAATTGCGAATAAAACGCCGGTAAAAATTGGCGAATCCCAAAAACCTCTGCAGGGCCTTACGGGAATCTGGGATTGGCTAATCCACCACAGCCTTAACCTTGTCAGGATCCATGCGCACCCCCTCAGACGACACGATATACCCTAAAAATGGAACTGACTGTGCATGAAAAACGCACTTCTCCGCCTTGACAAAAAGCCCATTCTCTAGCAGCCTCTGGAGCACTCGTCAGACGTGTTGCACATGTTCCTGGAGAGAAGAAGAAAATATCAATATGTCGTCCAGGTAGACATAAATGAACTGATCGATCATGTCTCTCAACACGTCATTCACGAGTGCTTGGAACACGGCGGGCGAGTTGGAAAGGCCGAAAGGCATAACCAAGTATTCAAAGTGCCCTCTAGGGGTGTTAAATGCCGTCTTCCACTCATCCCCCTCCCTAATGCGAACCAAATGATAAGCGTTGCGCAGGTCCAATTTCGTGAAAAGAGACGCGCCCTGCAGCCGTTCAAAGGCAGAAGACATCAACGGCAGAGGATAAGTATTCTTTACCGTGATGTTGTTCAGTCCTCTGTAGTCAATGCACGGCCGCAGCGACCCGTCCTTCTTACCCACGAAAAAGAAACCTGCCCCCGCGGGAGACGAGGAAGGGCGGATGATCCCGGCTGCCAGAGAATCAGAAATGTATTTCTCCATGACCTCCCTTTCAGGATTAGAAAGTGAATATAACTTGCCTTTAGGCGGAGAAGACCCTGGTACTAAGTCTATGGCACAGTCGTAGGGACGATGCGGAGGAAGAGAAGCAGCCCGGGACTTACTGAACACTTCCTTCAGGTCGAGGTACTCCTCAGGCACGTTTGACAGATTCACCGACGACTCCTGTAACACAGAACGAGACACAGAAGAACAGGCAGACAACAAACAAGACGCATGACACTGGTTGCTCCACTCTGCCACGGACCCCTGACCCCACTCGATCCTGGGCTTATGTTTGAGAAGCCACGGATGACCCAAGACGACCGGATGAGTAGCAGATCTGGAAATGAAAAATGGCAACTGTTCCGTATGATTACCAGAAGTGATGACGGTTAAGGGCTGTGTGATGTGTGTGATGGTGGGTAGCTTCTGTCCGTTAAGGGCGATGACAGTTATGGCATGTTCCAGAGGGTGGACGGGTGTGTGCAGACGCGTGGCCAGATCGTAGTCCATGATGCTGCCCTCCGCCCCCGAGTCGACCAGAGCCTGGCAGGTGTGATGCCCCGATACCCACTGTAGTCTCACCGGGAGGAGTGTCGCAGACGAGGATTTATCCAAGGAAAGACCACCCGACAGTAACCTCGGTTCTGTCCCGCCCCTCCACAGTACAAGCACAGTCCCATCTCTCTCCGGTGTAATCTCTCCTCCCGGGAGAGCCGAGCTCTACCCACCTGCATGGGTTCAGGATCGAACGGGGGACCGACCGTGTTAACTCCGCTGGCACCGCTCTCCTCCATTTCTTCGAAGCGCGCTACGGGCCTCTTACGCGCCGCGCGTTCTTGCAAGCGAAGCGTCCACCCGCAGCGCGAGCTCAATGAGACCGTCGAGACTGGTGGGTAGATCCAGCTGGTAAATCTCCTGCTGAACACGGTCGGCCAACCCATGCAGGAACATATCCCACTGCGCCTCCTCGTTCCACTTGCATTCCGCTGCCAGGGTGCGTAATTTGATGGCGTAATCAGACACTGGTTGGATTCCCTGCCGCAGATCCGCGAGTTTGCGCGCGGCCTCCCGTCCCGCCACCGAACGGTCAAAGACCCGTCTCATCTCCTGCGACCGGGTGTGGAACGAGGAGCAGCACTGATGTTTGTTCTCCCACACCGCTGTTCCCCACAATGCTGCACGTTCCGTCAGAAGCGTCATGACCAACGCGACTTTAGATTCCTCCGAAGAAAACGTGTTAGGTTGCAAAGAGAAATAAATAGAGCACTTCGTTAGAAAGGCTCTACAAACATCTGGTTCTCCAGCATACCTCTCTGGTGCAGGAATACGCGGCTCTTTTTGACTGCTGACGTTGGCGGATGGGTGGGGAACAGACGGTGGAGCTGGCGCAGTGGGAGATGAAAGATGTTGAACCTGGGTAGATAACTCAGCCACCTGCGCCACCAATGCCTGAACGGCACGAGCTGTGGCCACCACTTGCTCGTCCTGATGATCCATCCATTGAGCACTCCTGCTCAAATACTCCTGAAGATCCAACGACCTTTCTGGATCCATAAGTGGTCAGTTCGTTCTGTCAGGGAATGAACACAGACAGAGGATCCAAGTGCAAGAATAACAATATTTATTGACAGGAAAACGCTGTACAATAACTTCACTCCAAGGGTCAGTTGAGGCAGAGGCTGTGCCGTGCAGAACGGTGGCGTGCAGAGTGGCGAGGCACCGGGTGGCGCAGGGCTACAGCGGGTATCAGAGAACAAGGATAATCCAACCCAGAAAACAGGGCACACGACGAAAGTCCAGAATCCAAAAACCAGGAAGAAACACACAGAGAACACGACACCGGGAACAGCCTGCAACGAACTGACAAAGACCACATAAAGACACGCACAATATATAACAACCACTAACAAGACACGGCTGGCAACAGATCGCAATCAGACCATAATGGGTGACGCCCACACAATCATTCACTCACACCCAAACACACACACACACAACAACACACAAGGGTGAGTAAGTGAATCCATGAACCGTGACAAAAGGTTGCATTCAGCCAACCAAAGGAAAACCTAATTTTTGGTGCATACTTTGGTTCCACTGATGCCAGAATTTGGTTAGTTTGGATGACATGAACGCTGTTTTCTGAAGTCAGGTGTGCACACGCAAACATACTCAAATCTGGTCTGGGGTACGGTTCATGGGGTATGGTTTGCTGCTGACAAGAATGAAAAAATAAAGATACAAAAACTTTTTCAGATTGAGATCCAGGTCATCCCAGTTCTTCAAAGTGGACAACAAAGCAGAGATGGGCACTCGAGTCGCATTTTAAAAGACTTAAGACTTGGACTCGACCTGAAATGACTTCAGACTTGACTCGACACGAAAGACTCGTGAATATTTTAAAAACAACTCAAGTCTTTTGCCCTTAACTACTGATATAATAAATAAAGAATTTGTGTTGTGTTTGAATGGTTTTATAATACCTGCGTCACAAATATTTCCCTACGTGTCGCGGTAGATCGGACTCTTGTCATAGAATTTGATCAACTCCGAAATGTCATAAGAGTCCCATGAAACATGAGGGGAGCCACCGTGCCTTATGTTCTTTCGTTTGGGTTTATTATCATGTCAGATCGGCTAGATGCACAGAATGCGGGAAAACAATTAAAGACACCGGAACGACAACATCAAATTTGATGAGACATCGCATCCACAAAGGTAGTCACATTAACTCAAACTGTGGTGAAGCTGCATGGCTAATTTGGATTGCCAGCCTGTTAAAATATGAACAAAAATAAAAATAAATAAAAATCTAGCCTTTAAACCTAACGTTTTATTAATCTTTAGTATATGCAGCTTTTCTCTTTCTTAATGTGTCCATAAGAGAGACATAGAAAGAGATGTTAATCCTTTTATTACTTAAAGCTCATATTTTAAGGTATCACAAACAGCATGTGTACAGTTTTCTATATTCCGAGGTTTGATATTTTCTGATAATGACTGTCGTCAATAACAACGAAGCTGTATAACACACTGCTGTATAACAAACCGACGAGCAAACATAGAGCACAATGGAGATATCAGAGAAGAATGTCTATGAAGTAAATGTATCTAATTAACAGAATAATAAACAAATTAAATATTCACGCCACACATTCTGTGTTTCTACCACCCAAGACATACAGTACAGAAGCATGAATGCTGCTGTGCAGCCTTTTTTTAAATTAAGAAAACATTAAATAAATTGCTTTCCTTATCATTCAAAATGAAGACTACTCTAACAGGCTATTTTTAAACATAAAATACTTAATAATATACTTGGTAGTAACAAAATATTTTAACAGCACTTACCTGAAGCGAATTAGAGTTTGTTTTGGGCAAAGGCTGTTGTTGTAAAGAGAGAGCAGAGAGGGAAATAGCTGAAATAACATAAATATCTATATTTAAATAGCTGCCAGTCACATTTTTAGTAATCCACCAATAGGAGCTCAAGAAAAGATGCAAAAAAAAAGAAAGAAAGCAACCAATAGCGTTGTTGAATAGACTGAGGTGTGGACTGCCACAAACCTGCCGCATATGACTACAGCAAGTTACATGTGTTTTTTCAAGTATGAACCAGATGTTAACCATAAGTTAACATATTCCATTGTGTGCCATAGCCAAGTCACATATGATCCTCAGTTGTGTACTTTCATATGGGCCATATGGCCAAATGGTGATCCAAAGGAAAATTCCCTCCAGTTCTAAAGCTATGGCAAAACATAAATGGTGAAAATTTGGCCCACATATGCTCAAACATGCCATATCTAGGCCAGATGTGATGGGTATCTTCCACATTTGGCCCAAAAGTTCTTGCTATCAGTATAGCTGCTGTGTGCGAGCTGATAAGCGAAACACGCAGAATGGATTAAGTGTGCAGTGGCAGAGACACGCAAGCTTGTCAATCACATCCCTTTTTCACAGACATCACTGGAAAGTTTGTTGTTCGGTCGGATATGGCAAATTGGCAATAGCAAGGAAAGTAAAACGCGGCGTGTATAACTATGTTAACTGATGGTAAAGAGAACGAGCGTGCACACTTCTGTTGCATGCTCTTGATTGCTGAACACATAATTTACAATAAAATAAATCGTATGTGCAAGTAAAAACTGTTACATGGCTATGTATAACTAGTGGTTCCCTACATTATTACAGGAAGGAGCTATAGCAATCAAAAGAAGTTTTCTGTGCGCAAACACCCGAAGCGCGCGCCCAGAAAGCTACCTCTCAGACAGCATGCGAATAACCTATAAATTAAAGAGTTAGTTCACCCAAAATAAAAATTCTGTCATTAATTACTCACCCTCATGTTGTTCCAAACCTGTAAGACTTTCGTTCATCTTCGGAACACAAATGAAGATCTTTTTGATGAAATCTGAGAGCTTCCTATCCCTCCATAGACAGCTATGCAATTGAAACTTTGATGCTTCAAAAAGTTCATAAAGAGATCATAAAACTAATCCATATGATTTAAGTGGTTTAGTTTAAATTTTCTGAAGTGACTCGATTGCTTTTTTTTTTTTTTTTTTGATGAACAGATTTAATTTAGGCTTTTATTCACATAAACATTGATCAGTGAACATAAGCAGAAGCGCAACCAAACATGAATGACGAGCGAGAACAAACCTCTTCTGGAAGCTCAAATATGCTGCATAACACACGAGAATGAACCTCATTGGTTCTTGCACTCATCAAGCAAACAAGCTTGAGCTTTCGTTTACCACAACTGATGTGTGAGCTGATGAATGTTTAAGCAAGGGAAGTAGAGGAAGTGTGCTAAAATAAAACCCTGCCCTTTATTCAATATTCCATTTCACTTGGAAATACTTCACAAAACTGAAGTAAAGTCGGTTGCAACTTCTGGTTCACATTTTAACAGGCATAATTAGGTGTGAAGCAAGTGCTAAAAATGAAAGTATTGTATCGGACTTGTTCTGGAGAAAGTGGTATCAGTGCATCCCTGCTTCTAAGCATTGGTGACAAAGGGCAATCTGGATGTGACAGTATTCATCATTCAGACTGTTACAAACCTCTTCAAAAGAAATTATATTGGGTTTTTTTTTTTGTTTTTTTTGCCATGATGCATTCTATAATATCTTAATAAACTTGTAAATGTATAAGACTAATTTATTATTAGAAAACAATGTTTTTAAACAATTTTACATAGATAATAAGAAAAATACTTACAGGTAACTAATTAACAGGTTATTGTAGTATTTTTACATTATTCTCCTTTCAAATTAAATCCAAGTGAAAAAGCCCAAAATGTCCTTCGGGAAAAAAAAAAAAATATTCAGAGGCAATAAATATAAAAAGTGTTCACAGTACATGGCCTCAAACAGAATTTTTTGAGAGTAGCCTACATAATTTAATGTTTGGCGCGGTCGATGATAGTGTTTCTCCCATTAAAATTAAAACATTTTTAAAATGTAGGTTATATAAGGCTGATTTAGCTATACTTCTGCGTCGGACCTAAGCCTATATTGTGCGCGCGTATCACGAACATGCGCGTGCGCGTGGGCGGAGAGAGTTTGACAGTCAAAACCTGAAGCTCGACACGCTCTCAAATGTCACTGAGAAGCAAGCCATGACTTAATGAAATACATTTAGCACTTATAGGCCTAGGCTTCACTTTTTTTTTCCTCAGAAAAACTGACGGTAAGTTTTATCTTATATTCCAATATTGATTAATGCTTTATTTAATGTTGTTACGATCTGACATTCACATTTCGTGCGAGCTCTCTCACACAGCAGTTTAATGATCATTGAAAAGAGAAACACTGTTCATAACGTTTAACAGTAACTTAGCACATTGAAGCCAAATTGTTTATTTTAAGGTTAAACGGGATTTCTATGCTGCGTAACATCAAGAGTGTCCTTTCGTATTCTACATTTATTAACACTATCCGTTAAAAATCTAATGACTAAACGGGGCTGCACTTTGTTCTAAAGGAAAGTGGTTTGGTTTAGTAGTAGAGGCAGGGAGCGGTACTTCCTTAAACGCTCTTGAACATTTGCGCACGAAGCCTCCGATGCTTTGCATGGAATGCATCTAAAATTTTAAAGAAATGAATGCTGCATCACAGGCTGACGTTAGTAATTGTATGGTGGACTTGACATTACAAAGTTGTAGCTTCAAACTAGTGCTCGACCACGAACTTTTTTTTTAATAGTCGATCTAGAGAGGAGGGTAACTGATGGTTGATATAATGTCAGTGTATATGTGATACAATTTAATACGCAAGTGAAACTCAAGACGAAGTATCTTAAGTTTAAACAATTGTTTCACACAATATTTACTCAGCATTCACGCGCGCGCGCACACACAAACACACATAAATTGTAACAACTGACAGGGCGGTTGATAATTTTTTTTAAATGGCATTAGACAGAATGAGCACTAAAATAGCGAAATAGGTAAAGGTCAGACAGTTATGACAAAAATAAACTCATATAATCCTGAAGGGGTTTATTTTTTTGATAATGACTTTATGACACTAAATAAGGCTGCTTATCAAATGAACACTATAGATAATTGGACATGAAATATTTCAGTAAAATTATTTTTTTTATGTAAAAAGAAACAGAACAGAGTGGCATGTAATAGCTTTTGTGGAACAATGGTCAATAGAGGGTATGCATGTGACGTCACCGTCGGCCGGAGTGACTGCGGTTACGCCCACTGAGTGGCGTAAAAAGACTGAGTGGCCATGCTGGTTTTCAGCCTGAATGCCGCGAAAACACACACACAAAAACATCTAAAACGGGAAAGAGCTTTGCGATTTACTATACAAATATAGATTTGACAAGAAATCTGAGGTATATTTTTACAGACTGCCAAAAGCTACAGAAAAGAGAAGCAAATGGATCACTGCAATTCACAGAAACAACTGGACTGCTGGCAGCGAAACGTGGATTTGCAGTTATCATTTTGTGTCAATGTTGAATTTTGAGGTAAAATCAAGCCCTGTATATTGTATTGTTATATGTTGTATTGACAACTCAATTAAATATTTACCATCTTATATTCTGCATAATTGAATGTTTATAAACACCGACAAAAAAAGTTTGAGGCCTAGACCTCAAACACATGGACTTAGACCTAACGTTACCTATATTGTATTTATAAAGCGTTCACAGGCAAATTTGCTTTATGTATTTCCCCGGCGTCAAAATCAGGCACATATAATTATACATTTAAATGTATGGAAATGTTACTGGGGTTTCCCTGGTAAAATTTGCATTCCTGGGGCTAAATATCATGTTATTTGGGGTCACTTCAACCCGCGGACATGAAAAACAACCCGCAGCAACAGTGTTAAAGAAGACCTAATTCCACGGGAAAACTGCGGACTTGGCAACACTGCCACTCAGTCCGGCTGAGGGGACGTATTCCGACAGGAAAGTGACGTCAATGCATACCCTCTATTAAACATTTTTGCGTCATTATACAAAAATACGTAGGCTGTACCTATACATATAATTTTAATAAGCCTAAGCGTTCATAGATGTATTATACATCTATACATAGACGAAAGATAGCACTGTATTTCATGTATGGAAAAAAAAGTTAATTGCTTCATCCCATTAAGCAAATTTACTAAGGTTTGTTTAATGTGCTTTGACATACTTACAATACATAACATCATAGAGACAAAACAGAGGCCACAGAAAACATCTGAAAGTCTTCAGTTGATCTCCAAAAGCTATTTTTTGCTTCCATTTCATTTCTATATCCTGTTTACACTATTGTTTACATTAGTATTATCTTTGTTGGTTACTGTTCTCCACTCAATTCTAAGCCAAGTGCTCTGTTTTATAGGTGCCCTGTGTTTACAGAGGGTCATGTGATCGGTTTATGTCATGAGTCATGTGTCATTTGCGTTCCCCTCACTCCACGCCAAATGCAAACAGGCTTTATGCTTCTGTGCTCGAATCCATGCCTCTCCCCAGTGATAAAGATCTATTGTTTCACTCCAGGCCGGGTGTGAGGCTGTAATGATGATGTGATAGTTTTAAAATATTAGGTTATTTTGCACATTGTAGGATTTGAGAAAATTTCAGCCCTGCTGATCCTGCCATCCTGTGATTTGGCTTGCAAATATCCTTATTTCTGGCAAACCCTTTGTTCCCTGTGTGAAAAACACGATTAGAAGCTTGAGACTACAGAGAACATCCCGTTTTTATATTGGCTGCCCTGGAAACTTTCCATTTATGTGTCAGTTTAACCAGTTGTGTGGTGAGAGATTTATAGATTGGCTTTTTTAAGTCTACCCATACATATAATGTACTGGCTTGTTCACCAGTCATTCCATATTAGTTATGCAATCAATGGGTCATGGGAGTTAGAATTAAGGGTCGGGAAATCTAAACTGGGAAAGCCATGTTGCGTTTTTGAAAGTGAGCTGCAGTTATTTTCTTATAAACCTTTTGGGAACAGTAATATCAACTACTGTTAAATCTCTGATTTTGATTTGAGAGTCATACTTAGATAACCAAAATCTTTTTTGGCTTGTTGTTGTGTAATGCAACATTTCTTTAGCTCTTTGGATCTTTAACAAGTCCATGCTCATTATGAAACTGGTTGTTTATGACCTTACAGCACCCGTAACAGCTTGTGATACATTCACTTATGTATAATGCTTTATACAACAAGCTGTGAGAACATTTATGCAATACTAATAAGGAAGCAGAGTTTTATAATTTCTTAAAAGTAGTGTTGCTATGTGGCTGCTAGGGTGTTCTGGGTGGTTCACTAACATAGTGGTCTGGGTAAAAAAAAATCACCAAGGTGCTAAGATGTTGGCTGGTTGCTATGGAGTTACTATGATATTTTAGGTGGTTGCTTTTTTCCTGCATGTTGGTTGCACCACATGACTGATTTGTTTTGAGGTTTTTAAAATATAAGCAATTAGTTTTGTTACATTAAATAATAATAATAATAATATATTTTTTTTTAATTTAAACAAGATTTTTTTTTCTTTATTATTTTATTAGGACAGATGGAACACCCTGGAATTTCAAATTGTATGCACCCTCAAAAATATTAAAATGAATTGTTTTTCCATCTGATAAAATCACTTTTATCATACTACTGAGGTTCTATAGCATTTTCAAAGCATGGTTCTGTATGGAACCTTATAAAAAGGGTTCTATTTAGCACCAAAAAGGGTTCTGCTACTGTTAAAAGCTGAAAACCCCTAATTTGGTACTGTTTAGAACCATTTTTCTTTAGAGTGTAGAGGATATGTATTCAAGTCACTGTGATCATGAACTGAATAAATTAATAAATCCTGACAGGTTTTTATGGTTGTTTTGATTCTGTTTGCATCTTTATATACAATATGTAGCAGATTGTCACTATGTATGTAGCCTAATATTTTCAAGAGAAAAGAGAGAAAACTCTAATGGCTACCTATATCAAAGTAAAATGAAGTTGGTCATTAAAGCTGGTTACTGTTGGTTATAAAGTACAAAGTATAATAAAGTTCTATTTTTATACTGTAACTTTGTGCCCTGTATATCTGATCATCTACAGCACTGACACAGATATGAGCAAATCAGCAAAGCCGTGAAAACAATAGCGCCTTAAGCAATATCCTCCTTGCCTTACTGGCCATGCCTCAATAATTAGGACTCTTACGTACATGGCTGCGGTTGTTTGCTTGTTTTGTGGGCAGGGCATTGAGGGACAGGCCGTCTTAAGAAAGATTTCATGATTAATTGCAAATCCGTCTTCTTTGATATTAGAGGCTACTGCGAGGAGCCAGTCAGTACAGAAAGAACTTTAAGCCACTTTCCCAACTAGTTGCTGTGTTGGTTTGTAGCAGTTAGTGTCGCTGAGGTATGTACAACTCATTTCTCATTTCTATTGCTGAATCGTGAACTGCCAAATATGGGGTCTAGAGTTCTATTGACGTCAAAGAAGGAGCTTTCAATGTAATATAATGACTATAGACTAATCAAAACCTGCAATGGTTGTATTGCAGCTGTGCAATGCTTTAACATGGGAACATTTTAGATGCTTTCTAACTAGGAACTCTTTCTCCTTACAGCGATTCCTCATTGACATGGGATATAGCACAGAAACACTTTTGTTTAGTGGTGCTGCCATCAGTTTATTAACAGGAAATAGGCTGTGTGCATCATCCGTTGGATTTGAATATCTTGCAGAGTCTGTTTCATAACATTCAGTGGTGTGTGGGCATGTGATCTGTAATTTCTGGAACGACTGAGCCTCACACAGTGCATTAGCTGAACTTAACATGTGTTTTGTGTGTGTGTATAAATAGCTTTAAGCTCTCACTTATTCCATTTCTCTTTCCATCCATCTTTGTTTACTTTCACTAGCACTCTGTTTCCTTTGCCTTAATGTCTTTCACTTTCAGTATCAGTCACTGACAGACCCCTGACACCTACTCATGTTCTATTTATTCTTCCTGTACTAGACACCAGGAGTCATTTTTGGCTGGATATGCAGTGACTCTAACCTCTAATGAACAAGTGGTTTACAAGGTAAGTAGAATGCTATACTGCCCAAAAAAACTGCACACTTTTTACTTTTAGCGGTACAACAGCTTGTCACTGGGGCAGTGCCATTAAAGGGACAACTTTACACTTTATCCACTCCTAAAAGGTGCATATTAACACCTTAAGAGTATTAATATGTACCCTTAAAGTATACTATGAACCTGCCCACCTGTTGTACCTCTAAACAATTTTTCTGAGAGTGTAAAAGGTTTGAAGTCTGAACACAAAATTGGCCAAATTGCTGAATACAGTGAAGCCTATGGTTGTATGTATCTCACAAAACCTGTCAATAACTTGTCTGGGTCGCATTTGCACCAAAATCAAAATTTATCAAAAATGCATTATAGTTATATGTTGCATAAAGAAAATGTAGCCATTTTTTAAAAAGATAACTAAAATTATAATTATAAATTATTACCTATGGTCTTTTTTAAAGTATCTATCTATCTATCTACCTAGCTGTCTGTCTGTCTGTCTGTCTGTCTGTCTATCTACTTATTTATCTATCTTCATGACAGTTAAGTACTTTTCCCCCACACTTTTGTGTGGAACTAGACTTGAACAAGTTTTTGTAACATTCCTCATATAGACAAACATCTTTATGTTCCCTGAGGCCATTGTCAGCTTTATTTGTATAGAGCGCTGCTGTATAAAGAGGAAAGGTGTTTAATTTTGCATGTTTTTTCCCTCCTTTGTTTCCTCCTTTCCTGTCAATAAGCAGAACTGCAACTTCTCTAAATTTTGTGAAATTAAATACCACATATGCTGCATCATGAAGGTATGGTTAGACCGAAACGTTTAAATTGTGTTTGGAGGAAACATGATTCTCGGATTCTAATGAGCTGCTTTAGAGTTGCATCTCTTGCATCAGCAGCTTTGAACTTTACCAAGAACAGGAACATCACATGACTTAATTTCCTGTTTGATATTGTGCACAGTGCTCACATCTAAAGCTACCTTTACATATTCTTATTTTAATAGTACAGTATTGTTATATTGATTTTCTCTTTTTTTTATGTGGCCTTTTTTATGATTGTAATTTTTGTGCATTTTGCATATTCACTTTAAATAATAGATGAGTTCAACGGCAGACGAGACCGGAGGTGGAAGACCTCAGAAAACTGGGGGCAAAGACCACAAAAAGGTGTGTGCATAATAGAACTACGTTTTATCTGTACTTATCAGGGAAAAATGTATTAATTAATTGCCAACATTTTTGCTTAACCCGAAATATTTTTTCTGTAGCACAATGTAGTGTTTGTGAGCTTTTTTGGGATTTAGTAGGATTTGGTTTTTCATATCCCACTCTGATTTGTCATACTCGTGGTCTGAAATGCTGTTTTCCTACTGACTGTTACATAACAGTGATCACACTATAGCCGTGTGCCATGCAATGTGTACCATGGACAGGAGGCTCATGATATAAGGGATATTAGGATATTAGCATAGTGGATATTTGCCAACAAAATGGCATGCTGGGTTTAGGGACAATGTTTGTCAATTCTGGGATAGAAATAGCTGGAACAAAAGAGGACAAAAATAATAGGACAGCAGAATGATGTGAAAAAAAAGACACACAAAACATGATACATTGTAATACTGATACATCTGATACATAGAGTGTTTAGGAACACATTCAGGTCACTTTTCACCCCCAAATCATACAATACAAATAAATACAAAAAAATAAATGTTATTATTTTCATATTAAGCACCTACTCGCCCACTTTCCCCACAATTACTGTAGTACCACAACATATCTCATTCTCATTTTTATAATGTGAAATATATAACAAATAGGTACAATATATAAATAGTATAAAAATATATTAAAATAATAAAGTAAAATGGTTTCTTAATACGATAAGTAATTATACTTCAATTGACTGAAAAATAAAGTATTAGTACGGTAGTGTTTATGATACAACCTTTTATTTATACTGATTTTAATTTAAAAAAATAATAATTTTGTCTGGACAGAATTATTTTCCGTAATGTGTTACTATACAATGTGCATTAATTTTTAAATACAAAATATAATTTACTATTTTCACCTGGGCATGTGCTTTGTGCATTTTTGTTATGTTTCCTGTCTTGTGTTCCCCTGTCTTATGTTTAGGACTCTTATTTTGAAGTGCATTCTTTTTCCTATTGTTTCTGCTGTTTGACTTCCTGTGATTATATCCTTTTTCCTTCGTTTCCATTGCTGCCTTGTGTGTTCCTATAGTTACCCTTGTTAGTTTCTTTAGTTACTCTTGTTAGTTACCATAGTAACTCATTACCCTCACCTGTTCCTTGTTAGCGTCTTGCATTCTTGTGTATAAATGCCCCCATGTTTCAGTCAATGTTTGTCAGTTGTTGTCTTTGCATGGTTTGTAGAGTTGTTCTGTTTGTGTTTGCGTTGTTTCTCCCTTGTATGGATTACCTTTTTGTTTCTTTAATAAATACTGTTTGCAATTGTGACAATTATGAGTCAGAATTAGTATTCAAAATTATGTTGAAAATAATTGAGTCTGTGAAAGACATTTTGTTGGTTCAGAGGGATACTAGTAAATGTAGTAAACATTTACTACTTGTAAATGTTTGATAGAACACTAGATTTTGCACTTTTTTTGCAGTTGCTGTCACAATACAAGGGCGTTGCGGTTTCACCATACTGTATTTTTTCCACAGTACTGTATATTTTTGTATTTATTAGTTCACATTGTGACATTCTACCAGTTTAAGTAAAAGTCTTCTTGTAAATGCATGACCAGTCCTCTAAAAGTGGCCATATACCTCAACTTCCTTGTCTTTAACTTCCTCCCATGTGTGCTGTTAGTACTGATAAGAGTGGCCTTTATCTCTGCACAGTGATGATTACTTTTCCTGTACGCGTCAGTATTTGAATGTTTCTTCTGCCCATGATCTGAGGCCTGTACTTCATTCATTTTTTTCAGCCCACAGCTGAAGCCTTGAGAGGAGCCATCCAGCTCGGCATTGGGTACACTGT
This sequence comes from Ctenopharyngodon idella, assembly GCF_019924925.1. NCBI lineage: Eukaryota > Metazoa > Chordata > Actinopteri > Cypriniformes > Xenocyprididae > Ctenopharyngodon > Ctenopharyngodon idella. Next base: position 28,408,660 of record NC_067229.1, on the reverse strand, counting down.
CGGCAATCTGACCTCTAAACCAGACAGAGATGTTCTCATGCAAGACTTTTACGTTGTTGAGAGTGTCTTTCTCCCAAGGTACAGTATTAACGTCCGTGTACTGTGCTTCACACTTGACAGATGTAATGTGTGGTTGCCATTGACTCATTATTCAAACAAGATACAATGGCTCTGTTCCAAATGTCAACAGTTCTGTTGTATTTTGATATAAGCTTGTTTAATATTTTCTGCATGATTAATTAGCACAGCTGAATACCTACTGCAATTGGTCAGAAATTGGTCAATGCCTAAAAATGCTGTATAGGGTCACTAGGTTTTGAAATAGAGCTACACATTTTTTTAATAACACAGTTATGAATATTGTATCTTTTGTCTTTCAGCGAAGGCAGTAATCTGACCCCAGCTCACCATTACCCTGACTTTCGCTTTAAAAATTATGCTCCCTTGGCATTCCGTTACTTTAGGGAGCTCTTTGGGATTAAACCAGACGATTATCTGGTAAGACTAAGAAACCATAGGAAACTTACTAATACAATCATAACTGGTAACTATATTATTTACAGTCAAGAATCCTGAAATTGAGAGAGTAAGCAGGTCATTCTCAGGAAATAGTGCCATTTATACTGTAAAAATGTTTTATTTATTATTTCATTTAATTTTTTACTGCTGAAATTTCAAAAGATCATATTCTCCACAAAAAAGTGTTTTTAATTAAAGGGGCTATATTCAGAAACCCTTGTTATTAGCAACACTGGTAGCCGTTAAGTGAACTGCAGCCAGCAACTTATTTCATATATTTCATACATACATTCATACAACTGTTTTACAGCTGTAATATCCAATGATGCAAACTACTCAACAGTTTTATGAAAGTTCACCTTTTTTAATTGAAAATATGCTATTATTTACATGATTCATGTAATTCATAACTGAATGTGATGAGACAAGAAACGTTTTGCGTTTTTTTTTTTTTACATTTTAGACATACTACTAAGGGTGAATGTGCATGTGCAAAAAATATATTGTTTGTAAATAATAGTTTAAATTTATTAGGCCTACTTCATATATAGACCTGGAAATCTTACCATTCTTTTTTCTTTAATTTAATTTAATTTAATTTAATTCTTTAATTTAACCCCCCCTCCCCATGCAAAAACAACAACAACAACCACAACAACAACAACAAAAAACATTGGTTCCCCCAAAGTTTCATTACAAGCTGTTCACACATTGGTAATAAAAAAAAAATAAAATAAAATTCTTACATATAGCCCCTTTAAAATGTAATGGTCTAAAATTAATCAAATTAATGTTTTATTTAAAATTTTGCATTACACTAAAGAGTCAATATATCAAATAATGGGACAAAAAATAATAACTAATGCAAGTAAAGTTTAGCATCCTGTAAATTATGTCATTGCAAAGACATTGGGACACAAATGAGGCAATGTTATTTTAGTATTATTTATATATTATTCTAATATTTATTAATATATTCATATAATATATTTAGTTTTTTATATTTCTATTTAGCTTTAATATTTCAGTTTTAGTTTTAGTAATTTTAGTACTTCAATTTAAGCTTATTTAATTTAAGTTGCCATGGCAACATCTAATTTTCATTTAATTTTAAGTACTTTTTTCATCTAATATTTTTATTTTATTTCAGCTTAGTTATTGAAAATTATTTTTAATAGTTTTAGTTTTAGTGAACATTAACAACACAGAAATGACACCATTTGAAAATGACCCAAGTGCACATGTGTTTGTAGTTTCTGTAGAATCTGCATTATTAATGCCTCTTTTTTTTATCTGCAGTACTCTATTTGTAAAGAACCTCTAATTGAACTGTCGAACCCTGGAGCGAGTAGTTCCTGGTTTTACTTAACCAGTGATGATGAGTTCATTATAAAGACTGTGCAGCACAAAGAAGCTGAATTTCTGCAGAAGCTACTTCCAGGTTATTACATGGTGAGCCACACAATCTGCCACAGGAGTGACAATAATACAGGAAGAAACTGCCCTATACACTGCTGTCTTTTTAGTGATTCTTTTTAAATCGAAAATATTCCAGTTCCTCATATTTACAATTCATTTGTAAATATAAAAATGACTAATGCAGACTCAGATAATTATTTTACAGCACAATTTCACTGCAGTTTAATTTCATGGCCCTTTTCACTGTAGAAATACAGCACTACACTGCACATTAAAATGTTTAAAGGGTTAGTTCTCCCAAAAATGAAAATTCAGTCATTAATTAATCACAATCATGTCGTTCCACACCCGTAAGACCTTCATTCATCTTCAGAACACAAATTAAGATATTTTTGATATAATCCGATGGCTCAGCGAGGCCTGCATTGCCAGCAATATCATTTTCTTTTTCAATGCCCAGAAAAGTACTAAAAACATATTTAAAACAGTTCATGTGAGTACAGTGGTTCAACCTTAATATTATAAAGCAACGAGAATACTTTTTGTGTGGCAAAAAAACAAAATAACGACTTTATTCAACAATATCTAGTGATGGGCGATTTCAAAACACTGCTTCATGAAGCTTCAAAGCTTTACGAATCTTTTGTTTTGAATCAGTGGTTTACGTTATTTCAGTAAACGAGTCTTCGTTACGTCATAAGTGTTTCGAAATTTCAATGGTTCGTGTGATTTTGGCAGTTTGATTCACGCTTCGAACCACTGATTTGAAACAAAAGATTCGTAAAGCTTTCTGGGCATTGAAAAAGGAGATGATCTTGCTGGCAATGCAGGCCTCACTGAGCCATCAGATTTTATCAGAAATATCTTAATTTGTGTTCCGAAGATGAACGAAGGTCTTACGGGTGTGGAATGACATGAGGGTGATTACTTAATGACAGAATTTTCATTTTTGGGTGAACTAACCCTTTAAAATGTTAATAAATTATTTATAATACTACCTTCTGGCAATTTTACAGAAAGTATACAGTATTTTTCACAGCAATTCTTTTCTCTCTTGAAAAATGGATCTGTCCTTCTTGATTGCAGAATCTGAATCAGAACCCAAGGACCCTCTTACCAAAGTTTTACGGGCTGTACTGCATTCAGTGTGGTGGTGTTAATATCAGATTGGTGGTGATGAACAACATTCTGCCTCGCTCTTTGAAAATGCACTACAAATATGACTTAAAGGGCTCCACTTACAAACGCAGAGCATCACGGAAGGAGCGTGCCAAATCATCCCCGACCTTTAAAGATCTGGACTTCCAGGAGATGCACGAAGGTCTTTACTTTGATGCAGACACGTACAATGCCTTGATGAAGACTCTTCAGAGAGATTGTCGGGTGAGTCGTGTTGTTAAAAACTGCAGAACTCTTTAGCATTATAAGTGTTTTGTGGTTGTGATTTCCATTCATTTTCTTCCACAGGTGTTGGAAAGCTTTAAAATCATGGACTATAGTTTGCTGCTGGGAATCCATGTTCTGGATAGGAAGATGAGGGGGAGAGGCAACAGAGGAGACAGTAAGCGTCAGGGTGGGCAGAAGGTCCTGTACTCCACAGCCCGGGAGTCGATTCAAGGAGATGGCAAAGCTGCTGAGCCTCTTCCTGACGCCGATGATGACACGTGAGTGGTATTGCTCAGTTTTCAGAGTAAACAGAAATAAAAGATGCCGTAAGCAATTTAAGTTGTTTTGCAAACTTTCACCACACGCCCTTTCTCCAAAAATCTATCTTTCAAAGACATGTCGGCCTACCGTTCAAAAGTTTGGGGTCAGTACTTTTTTCAAAAAGAAATTAACACTTTCATTCAGCAAGGATGCATTAAATTGATAATAAATGCTGTTTTTTGTTGTTGTTTTTTTGTTTTGCTTTTTTACTTTATATTCATCAAAGAATCCTGAAAAAAATGCAGCACAGTTTCCACAAAAATATTAGGCAGTAATGGCTGCTGAAAATTCAGCTTTGCCATCACAGGTATAAATGACATTTTAAAATATATTAAAAAAAAAGAAAACAGTTATTTTAAATTGTAACAATATTTCAAAATATTACTGTCTTTACTGTATTTTTGATCAAATAAATGCAGCCTTGGTGATATATATGTAAGGGATAATCCACGGCTAGCTGTGCATTAAATGATTTTAATGCACAATGTTGGTGGAAAAGAACCACCTGATGTGAAGCATTTAATGCACAGCTAGCTGTGGATTATCCTGCTTATACCATGGTCATTTGACAAATTTAAAGCTGTTATTGATTTGACCGGAAGGGTAAAATTTATGGTTATTTTTGTCAGTTATGGCTCGTTAGAGCTCATTCTGCCCGCTTTGAATCAGACACAGAGATAAAGTAGTGCAAAAGATTACATTTTTTTTTGAATGAATGAATTATAGCATTTAATTCATTATCGACAGAGAGACAGAGAGAAAGAGAAAGGGGAAGCGATTTATACCTGTGTCTGTTCAGCATCTCTCTCTATTATCAGTGACGCCGTGAGTTTAATTGCTTCAAAACCAGTGATGTTATCCCCTCGTTGCTGAGAAATGTAATGTATGCGATTCGGTAGCGATGCTATTCTATTAATAAAGTCGCGGTGCAGCATTGATAAGTTTCTGTGCTCCTGAATGTTTCTGTGTGTGCGCAGCGCGATCTCCGAGTGGCGTCTGTGTGCTTCAATGAAAACAGCGCATTAATATAGAACAATGATTAAACTGACTTGGAACTACCTGTGCATTAAAAGGTTTTATTGCACACCTTTCAGCCAATCGAGTATTCAGACAGACCATGGTATAAATATATATATAAATAATCTTTTTTTTTTTTTTATGTCAGCTAATCTGAATACACAAAATGATTCATAGAAAAAGAGTGTTTCCTGGGACTCTGATTGACTAAAAGAAGGGGGGTAATAGGATGTCAAAAAATTTAAAATGCTTCCTCTGTTCTTTTCAAACATTTCCAATACATTTTATGACTGACATTGGATTAGTTTTGAAATAATCATCTGTTTTGTTTCTAGATTGGGTGGCATCCCTGCTAAACACAAAGAAGAGAAGTTGCTGATCTTTTTGGGGATTATTGATATCCTGCAGTCCTACAGGTATGAAACACCTTGTAAAAGTTATGCTAAGTTTATTACTCCTTTAGTTCCTGTGTTTCCTTTCTATGTTTAGTTCCTGTTCCCTTTGTTCCCATTATTAGTTTGTTTCTGTGGTTATTAACTGATTGTTTGATTATGTTCACCTCTTCTTCATTTAGTTTCCTTTGTTTGTATCTAGTATTTATACTCCCTCGCTGCGTCCGAAATCGAATACCTCCCTACTATATAGTATGCGAAAAACAGATATGCCAAAAGAGAAATATATCTGAATACGTAGTATTTGAAAAACAGTAGGCGAAACGTCCCCGGATGACCTACTACTTCCGCCGAGATTCTGAAGTGTGCATTCGATGGACACTTTATTATTCCATGAGGCCACAAGAGGGGATTTACGAATAGAAGTGAAGCGATCCAACTGAAGCTGGTAGGTCATGTGACAGTAACGACATAGCGGATGTAGTACGTCTTAATTTCATTCATACTACCAATATTCATACTATATAGAGCTTGCGAAGCAAATTCAAATTCAAATGAACTGTTGTACCTACTCAGATTGTACGCGATTTCAGACGCAGCGCCTGTGTTTCAGTTTCTCTTGGTCATTTCTTGTCATTTATTGTCATTGGTCATTTGTGTTTGTAAACAAAGTCTATATATTGTGGATTACCCTGCTGGTTTTCACATGTGTTTGCAGCCACAGGACTGTGACACACCTGACAAAAATATAAATACTTAATAATTACTGATACTGATACTCATAATTAAATGTTGAATACTGAATATTTCTATCTTATATATATAGATTTATAAAGAAGGTTGAGCACTCATGGAAGGCTCTTGTGCATGATGGTGTATGTATTTTTCCTTTTTTAAACTGAAATATTCTTTTCTTATATACTTCTATTTGAACATTATCATGATTTACAACTCTGCAACTTTGCATGCTAGGACACAGTATCTGTCCATAGACCTAATTTCTACGCTGACAGATTCCTGAAATTCATGGGTGGCACAGTATTTAAAAAGATTCACCGTAAGTTTAATGCTTCTTTTCTATTTACAATGGTATTCATTTTCAATGAATATTATCATTTGAAATGCTGTTTTACATCTCACATTTCTCCTTTCTTTTTCCACATTTTTACTTTTAGCTCTCCGTGGGGCGTCCTCGAGAAGGAAGAAAAACTCTATGCCGTCGTGTAGGTCGGCCTCACAGGAAGTTCTGTCGACTGTAAAAGAAGAGAGTCAAGAAGAGAGGAGGGCCCAAAGCCTCGAAAACCTTGATGATACAGGTGCTTCTTGTACAAGCCACCTCAGAAGAGTACTTTAGAATTACACCTTTAAAAATTCTTCATTTTTGCTTAAAGGAACAGTTCACCCAAAAAATGAAAATTCTGTTATTATTAACTGCATATCATTCCAAACCTGTATGATGCTATTTTTGGAGTGATATGAGGGTGAGTGGATCTCTCTCTGAAATGGATCTCTCTTTGTTGAAATGATAATATTTTATCCCTTGTGAAAAAGAAGTGCATGTATTGAATGTATAATTCAGATTTTAAAAGTATATTAAAAAAGTATATTTCATTAATACTATGTTATTGCTTACCAATAACATAGTATTAATGAAATACTGTAAAAGGCCAAGTGATCTTAAAGAGATCACTTTCATGACTTTTTATAAACACACTTAAGTACACTTTTAAAAAAGTACCCTTTGTAATAATGTCAAATTAATAGTTTTACTTTAAAGTACATTTTAAATCAATGGTCTGGTTTCACAGACAGGGCTTAGATTAAGCCGGAAGTAGGCCTTAGTTAAATTAGGACATTTGATTAGCTTTTAAAAAAATGTGCCTAAGAAAAAAACATTACTGGTGTGCATCTTGAGAAAAAACAATGGCACTGACATATTTTAAGATATGTCAGTGCAAGTTGCTTTTAGATAAGACAGCTCAAATAGACCTTTGTTCATCTTCTGAACACAAATTAAGATATTTTTTGATGAAATCTGAGAGGTTTTTTTTTATCTCCCATAGAAAGCAACGAAATTACCACATTCAAGGTCCAGAAAAGTAGTAAAGACATCGTTAAAATAGTCAACGTGACTACAGTGGTTCAACCTCAATGTTATGAAGCGACGAGAATACTTTTTGTGTGCAAAAACAAAACAAAAATAACGACTTTATTCAACAATTTCCTCTCTACCCCTTCATTTTCCTACACAGTTGATGCAGTTCAGCACTTCCGTGTTTCCGTCAAAACAGCAGCAAAGTACTTAGTTTGAACTGTAGTGTGTTTGTAATGAGGTGGGTGGTTGCAATGAGCGCACAATTAATGGAGTACAAAAAAACAAACTGTCTTTAAGCAAAATTCAACTAGGAGATATGCAGGAGAATAACTAGAAGTAAGGATACTCAACCACGTAGAATGCAAATGAGACTGAACAGTGAACAGAGGAAACTTAAATAAATAAGGGCTTAAATACACAAGGGAGGCTAATCAAAAGAAACAAGTGCACAACTTAATCAATAACCAAGGAAACTAACAAGTGGTAGGAAAATGAGAATAAAGGAAACAGGTCCCGGAACTAAAACTAAACCAAAACAAAACATACATATGACAGTGTTATTTAACATTACATTTAAAGTTCATTTTATTCATTTATTTTCAAATTGCAGCAAATGTGTAATTACAAATAAATACATTACTTATATGTCAATACATGACAATAGAAGTAATCATGAAAAAAATCTTTTTAAAATTATACTAAAGTTTACTTTAATTTTTACAAGGGATACCATTCAATTTAACATTTCTGACACATTCAAGATTCATAATTTTTTTTCTAATGCTACTTCTTTTTAACAGATACACAATCCTCTCAGAAACCTGATGTTATTCCAAGCTCCACAATGCTCAATCCAGCTATTTCAGTGGCCACTTTGTCTTCTGCTTCCTCTATAGATGATGTGAAAACTGAACTGCAAACAGAAAACAGGTGTTTACCTAACACACACATACATAGACACACATACATACAAACACACACACACACACACACATTTTATGGGGACTTTTCATAGACATAATTATTTTTATACTGTACAAACAGTATATTGTATCCCCTAAACCGACCCATCACAGGAAACTTTCTGCATTTTTACATTTTCAAAAAAAATTATGTATGATTTATGTTGTTTTTCTCGTGGGAACCAAAAAAAATTCACCACAAGGTCAAAAACTACGGTATTACTAACCTTGTGGGCAGGGCTTGACATTAACTTTTTTGCTCACCAGCCACTGTGGTTAGTGGTGTTCCAAAATAACTAACCACTCAGCATTTTCACTGGCCACAATTTTGACATTGATACCATGGGGAAAACTCCCATATAGATATTTTTAATATTATCTCATAATTTGGCAGCAGGTATATTAGGCTGCTGTCACTTTAAGATCTGACACACGGATCCACTATACTGTTTCACATTTGTTTTCTTTCTCAACTGTTTACGTTCACTTATTGTTTGCTCTTATTTTACGTTCACTTACATTTTGTTGACTTGTGTACTTACATTATCCCAGATGTTTCCAAGAATGTTTAAATCCAGAGAAATAAGCAATTTTAACCAGGACACAGACCGTGTCTGTGCGTCGCTTATCAGTGACGTCATACGTGCGTTACCCTTGATTTCTGGTTTTATTTTGTAGAAACCATGGAAACGTCAAAGATGCTTTAATATATTACATGTCTTATTAGACAAGGGAACAACTGTTTGGTTACATTTATAGACAGAAAACTAATTATTGTTATATAGCTCAACACGTTTAGTCTTATTGTTTGAATCTTGTTTTCTTGATTTTCCGTGACTGCATGTTTTTACCATGCCTCAGAGAAAAACACTATTTTGTCAAGTGGCTAACATAGCATAATCTGATGCAGCTTTATTTTTAGTAACAGTAATACAACATTTTCTCCGTCATACAATATGATTTAAATTAATTGCATGCCATTTATCAACACAAGCCATCCAGCATTTATTAATATGATATTCTAATATCGCTCTAGCTTACTGCTGTGTGCAACAAGTGTATCATAGCAGCCGCCGAGTGAACGCACAAAGTAACGTTATAACATCATTTTCAACACACTCAAATGCATCTAATATGATAAACAGCACTGCATTACCCCACATACGCTTGACTGGAAGAAACGGCGACTGTGGCATAATAAAAGTTCCACTGCTCTGCTTCATACTACAGTAACGTTAATAATCTCATCCATGAACATGATTTCTGCCCGAGTCCCATCCCGATTCTTTTCCATCGGCTGTGAGGTGAAGACAACATCTCCCAAGATTCCACGCTCAATCTTGGTGTCATCAAGCTACGCCTTTGTTTTGAATGGGTGACCTC